>NC_090442.1:384213951-384579173 GCF_031143425.1 Pleurodeles waltl
AGGTCCCTGAAATACCAACATTGTGTATTCATGTCATTTTTGGAATGTCCCTGCCAATTCCTCTGTTGCAATAGCGAGTCACTGTCTTCTTTATGTGCATATCTGTACTTGTGTGCACATCTGAGGTTAACTGTCCAATAAAGCTTTCCATGGGCAATATGTATTATCAGACTTGTAGTGCAATTGCAATGTCATGCCCAGTCATGAGATGTTATGTGAGATATGCACATGTTCATATGTGTTTATGGAAGTTAGGTGTTCACCATTTTCCCCCCTGTCTTCTCTCTCCCTCCCTCTCTTTCTCTCCCTTTGTGTGCATCAGCATCATCTGGCAAAGGAGAAGGGGCACATGTGAGTGGGGAAGCAGCACACCATGGGACTCAGTAGGCTGATTCCAGTGAGGCCGAGGGACCCAGAGGGATGGAGGGTGAGTGGAGTGCCATGGGGGAGACTGGATTGTCTACATCATCCTCAGAATCCTCCTTCAGTGGCCACTCCCTGGTGGTGCAGGACCCATCTGGGACCACCCACCACCATCATTGTCTGCCATCCACTTACTAGCACCGCCATCCCTGTAGCTCCCCACCCAATTGCACGTGACTAATCACCCAGGAGGGTGGGCCTCTCCTCCTCCTCAGACGCCTCTACCCCAGCTCCAGTCAGCCCTGCTGCCCTCAGCTCAGTGAGGAGGCTACTGACCTGAGGTCCATCTCTGTGGGTCAGACCACCATTGTGAATGCCATCCAGGGTCTCAAGTGCAACAGAATAATACACTCCTGGAAGGCATTCACTGTGCCATGGCTGCCCTGCAGAGATCCTTTGAGGCTCTGGCGTCCTCCCTAATGGCAGCCCGTGTTCCTTTGTCTACGGTTCCCCCTCCATCTACCTCTTCCTAATCCCAATTCCCTCTCCCCAAACCCATCCTGAGCACATCTTCACACACGCATGCATCCAACAGACATGGTTCCACATGGCAAACATAAACCCCACAGGACCCACCACAGGTATGCACATAGACAACACCCATCTGCAGACAGAACAACATCCACTGCCTGCACAGACACCCCCACCACCCTCTCCATCACGGAAACTTCAACACTCACACCTGCTGGCCCGACATTAACACTCCCTAATCCAGCCAACACTCCCATATTGCCCACAGTCACCACAATAGCTGACTCACAGACATCCACCCAAGTCACCATATCTGCACTCACCACAACCACCGACACCCCCACACGCAGCACATCAACCATTACAGCAGCCACAACCCCAACACACAGTCACCCATCCATCATGGCAATTCCCAGCACCTCCTCCCTCCCTCCTCCCAAGACACCTAAATGCAGGCACTCATCCACCCAACAGACACCCAGCACACACAAGCATTCCACTCACACACCTGCAGCCATGACACACACAAAGACTCATCTGACAACCACTCCCAAATGCTTTTCCCATGACCTCCCTTGTGTCCCTAAGAAACGTTTACCCATCTCCCTGACCCTCTCCCACCCCATCAGCCCCTGAAGCACCCTTTGTCCCTACCCAGTTCTAGCCCTTCCACCTCAACTTCCTCCCATGTCCCCACTGGTGTTGCCCATGCTCCTCCCCCTGTCAAGAGGTCCACCCCCCAAGCCCAAAGTCCCCACTCCAAACCTAGAGACCCTCCACCAAAACCCAAACCCAAGCCCCCCAACCCGAGGGCAAACCCAAGGACCCCCCTCCCAAGCCCAAACTCCCCCTTCGATCACCACTCCCTCACCCCTAAGGTGCCTGCCTTTGCCCTTGATGCCCCAACCATGTGGAAGTGATTTTGCAGTCAGGAGTCAAGTTGGGGCACTAAGACGTGCCATTGTGTCATGGCACAATGACACATAGACTTGCCAATGGCCTTTTGCCTGTATATAGTTATCTATTTCTATTTAAGTTTTAATGTATCAGGGCCAACCTGCCATTGGTGTCGATAATGACTTTCATTCAACATGTCTGGTTTGTGTATGTTGGCTTTGGTTTGTAGGTGTGTGAGTTGTGTGTGTTGGTAGTGCTGGATGTTGTGCCTGGAATGTATGTGTGTGTGGACCTGCCATTGGTCCACCTGCTACTGATGTGTTTTGTGCTTTTGATATGATTGTGTGGTTCCATGCATGTGCGTAGCTGAGTTCAGTGTTGTATGTGGTGTGATGTGTTTTGGTGATTTTGTGTGCCATTGGGTAGTTGTTGTGTGTGCGCCCCTGTGTGGTGATGGCTATGTCATCTGTGTTGTGTGTTGAGTGGGCATGGTATGACATTTGGTACATTGTGTGGGTGTGTGCTGTTGTTGAGTGGTTGTGTGTTGTCTTTGCATGTTGTTGTCGTTATGTGTTGTCATGTGTAAGTGTGCTGTGCAATGTGTTGGCAAGTGTTTCTGTAGCTGCGGAAGCGATATTGTGTGATTCAATGGTGTTGTTTATATGTGTGTTGGCCTGTGGCGGTGATGTGTGTAATGCAAGGTTGTGTGTAAGGCACATGTGTGTTGTGCGTGGTGTGTGTATTGTTAGTGTGCATGTGTATGTTTTGTGTGAGTGTCTGTGTGTAGGTGTCTGTGTGTGTGTGTGTTGGTCTGGGTGTGTGGTTGCGTGTGTGTGTCTATAACTAGCCATCCAGGATGTGTGTGTTGTGTGCGTGTATCTTCTAATACCTTTCCCTCCAGTGTGTGCTAGGTGTGTGTACTTACAGCTCTTGTCCTTTTCGTCGTCAACGTCGTTGGTTCCAAAGATGCAGGGGTCTTCGGGACCAGTGACGTTTACGACGAAGGCTCAAGTTCTGGTTCAATGGCGGCTCCGGTGTTTGTGTTCCTGAAGGTGAGTGTCTCCTTTTAGATGGTTCGTTTCCGCCAGGGTTTTGGTGGCGATGCAATTGTGGCAAAAATTCTGGCGGTCTGCAACCTTCTAGTCTGCTTGGTGGGAACATGGTCCCTGCCAGCCTGGAGATGCCTACCACTGTCCGGCGCGGTCCGTCTGCACTAGCGGTACTGGCAGTAGATTGCCTGTGTTCAGTTCAGAAGACTGTCATGGTCATAATATGGCAGTCTTCTGTGCTGGCGTGGCGGTGGGGAGATCATCATCGCTACCGTGGCAGTTCTCACACCTCCAAACTCTTAATGACGGCCTAAGTGTTGCACAAATACTTTACACATTGCCTCTTAAGTTAAGCCTAACTGCTCTGTGCCAAGCTACCAGAGGGTGATCACAGGTTAATTTATGGTGTGTATCTGACTTACCCTAACTAGGATTGTGGTCCCTTCTTGGACAGGGTGCATACCTCTTCCAACTAGAGACCCAATTGTCAACGTTGAGGATCCAAAGCGAGGAGCAGAGGAGATGATGTGAAGGTGATGCATTGGTTCTGATCTGCACAGTCAAGGAATACGTTGTCATTGAGCTGCACAGTTGTCCATCCTCGTACAGTGACGCAATGTCAAACCCCTTTGCAAAGGTGATGTTTCATTGTTGAGCCACGCAGCCAGGTAATGTGAAGGCTATGTATCAGGGTTGAAGGCTATACTCTGGTTCCGAGTAGCGCAGTTGGTGCTGTGATGTCTTAGTCCACATCGGCGATGCACCTCTACCAGGGAGGGATGTGATGGTTCCAATCGGCACAGAGGCAGCGATGTGTCGACGTCGAGATTTGCAGCACAAAAGATCCCACTCATAAGGGCCTAGGACTGGACTGGTATCACTTTTATCAGGGCAGGTCTCACAGGTGCAGAATCTATATGCTGAAAGAGAGATGCAGGCAGTCTTTCATGTCCCCGAGATTGCAAAACAGAAGGCAAGTCAGCAAGCCCTTAGAGTCACTTGGTTCTGGGAAAGTAGAGGTTTAGGTCAAGTCCTTCTCACTCCTAGGCAAGGAGGCAGCAGGCAGCATGGCAGACACAGCAAAGTAGGAGTCCAGCAAAGGTCAGCAGGGTCCCAGCCAAGTGACAGACCCTTCAGCAGCACAGCCGTCCACCTTTCTGGCAGAATGTCCTCAGGCTCAGAAGTGTACTGATTTGTCACGGTTAGAAGTCCAGTTCTTATACCCAGTGTTGCCTTTGAAGGGGATGCAACTTCAAAAAGGGACTTTGAAGTGCACACATGTCCTCCCTCTCCTGCCCTGGCTACAAACACACTATGAGGGGTAGGCAGCACCGTGTGTGGAAACAGGCACAGCACTACTGAAGTGCAGGTGTCAGCTTTTCCCTCACATCCTGCCCAGAATGGCCCATCAGCCTGGTGATGGCCCATCAGGATGTGAATTCCACATCAAGCACACCTCAGCTTTCTTTGTGTATGACTGTCTAGAGGGAATGCACAAAGCCCAGCCGTCACCTAACCCAGATGTGTATTAGAGACAGGCAGCAAGCACACAGGGCTTAAGAGCAGGAAAAATGCCAACATTCTCAAAATGGTACTTTTAAAGCTGAAATCATAAATCTAACTTTACCATTATGGATGACTTATCATTACAAGTCCATAGGTATCAAACTCGACATTCCTACTCCTGCTCAATTAGGAATTACACTTAATAGGTGTATTAAGGCATCCCCAATGTTATCCTATGAGAGGGGTAGGCCTCACAGTAGTGGACTACAAATTTGTGAGTTTTTCACTACCAGGACATGCAAAACTAAAAAGTATTTGTCCTGCTTTTGCTTACACTGCATCCTGTCCTTGGACTACCTAGGGCCTACCTTAGTGGTGCCTTATGTGTAATAAAAGAGGAGTTTAAGGTTTGGCTAGGGGTTTCAAATGCCAGATCGACATGGCAGTGGAACTGCACTTGCAGGCTTCAGACATTTCATCACCTGCTAAAAGTTGACAGGCTAAAAATGTGAAATGACCCACAGTAATCAGAATAAAATGCCAATTCCTGCATGGGTTTTCTAATTTTTCAGTGGCTATCTCAAAATGTCCAGGGATACAAACCTACTACTAGTGCTAACATTCAATGTAACTTCGGCTCCGTGGGCAGACATACCTATGCAACTTTGTGTATAATTTGTAATTAAGCCTAAATTGTCTAATTTCCTAGTATTCCTATTTACTCATAGCCTGTACATCTAGTTAATAATGTAGAACTAAAAATGACTTGAGCTGTATAGTTATGCACCGTCTGCACTTTAGTAATCATTTTCAAAGATATCTCTATTGTTTGCATTATACCAATAAGGAATGACATGTTCTAGGATGACTAGAGTGATCAATTCATAGAAGCAGTTTAGGCAGGATGTCTCACAAAAGAAAAAAGTGTTAAAACATATCCACAGTCACATACTTGACTTGTAGATGAAGGCTGTATTACAATCAGAATAGAGCACTGGCCTGTAGAACTGTCTATTTGGATGATGAAAGGGGGGTGCGTAATTGGTGGACACTTTAAAGGGACAGCGGAAGGGTTCAGTTGGTCATTGAAAAGTCCAGAGATCTTTGTAGCATTTAAGGAGGCTAATTTAAGGTGCATTCTTCCGTGGCCATAGATTCAATATGTGGCTATTTGCTGTTTGTGTCCAATTCAAGCAAGTGATTGATTACCCTGCATTTTAAGAACAACTTTACTACTACAGTAAAAATAATTCATAGTCCATCTTCATTTTGAATACATGCAATAATTAGTTATATGAATGGTGTTGACATCTGGAGAAAAGTATACTATGATCCAGGGACCTTCTTGTCCTTGGTCCAAAGTTGTTGCTAATTATTTTCACATGGTGGATAGTGTGGACTTTGTTCCATGGAGGGGCAGAAATTTCACTGGAAGCTAAGAATAGATCACTTTGTTCCAAATATGATGTATGTACTGAATACAGTCTTGAGGGAAATTGAAATGCATGATTGACCAGGCGTGGGTCTGTTTATTCATGAGTGTAGCAATGACAGTTCTTTTTAGCTAATAGGATATGGCTTCTTCTATGAGGTATCTGTTTCTAAACTGTGTGATGAGGGTCATTTATTACAGTTGATACCTCTTGGTGGTGCAGATAAATGTTGGAAAGGAGGAGAGTTTATAAGATGGGAAGCTTCTGAGCTCTTCCTCAATGGAAGCCAAAGATAGAGTACAGATCGCATAACCTCTTCTAAGAAGAGTGGCATGGTTGGAAAGGTCATGCTGGTTATTGCCAAGTTTACAAAAAGAGAAAGCAGATTAACTCAAATTCAATCCCAATTTCCCCTTAACCCTGGACAAGACCAAAAATTAAACCATTCATGAAAGGTAATGGCAACTGGGAGAAACAGTAAGGGCGAGAGATATAGAACTCTTTGTATGACTCAGTTTGGGACAGCACTCATGCTAACACTGCCTTTGAAAGGGAACATCACAATTAAATGAATGTCTTATGAAGGTGTACGACATAGAGCAGTTAGACTGGGGTAAGGCTTACCAGCCTCTCCCCAGTTGCTGCTGTGGTTAGACTCCAAGGATACTTAGATATGTTCCTGAAAGTCAAATGCACATATATTGGGAACTAGAACTTGTCTTCATGTCTTCCTAGGACAGCTGCAAAGTAAATGTACAAGGCAACACACTCCTAATTCCTGAAGGGAAAGAAGAGATGGGAAATCAAGAAGTTGAGCAGACTTGAAAAATTGGGAGAACAAGTGCTGTGTGCCAGACCGTGATATGTTGCAGATGCCCTGCCCCATGCATGTGCCTCAGCCATCACCGGTTACACCTCATCCAATACCACTGCCTGAAAACTGATGCTGAAAGACTCCTGTGTGTGTCAAGAGGCACTAACCTGGTGATTCAGATGCAACAAGAGCATTGGTAGCTTGCACACCTCACCAAAACCAGAGCTTACCACACACCGCTATCATTTAGGTTCACAACAGGCCAGGGCAAAGGGGACTGGGATAATAGGGAGCGAATGACTAGCATTTGTCACATCACCTGCTTGCACACCTGGGCATAGTCTCCACTGAAAAAGCATTGATATCTAAAAATAAAGAAGATTTGTTTCCATGATTATAGTTTGAATATTGTAGTTTGATCTTTACTGTAGATAGTATCCATGATATACTTGCTGGCTCACTCTGTATTTTCACTTACTAATTTGAATTGAAATTCAATTATTCTTCTTAGCTGAAATCCAATTAAGGTTGATACAGTAACTGTGATTCACACTCAGGTTTATAATAGGTTGTTTGCTAAAGAGAGCTACCATTGATATTAGGAAATAGCCTTTAGTGCTTTGTTTACTTTCAAAGTAAGCGGGTTACTGTAACATGAAAGGCATTCAATAGTATTGCATGTTTAGCTTACACTCCTCGTTATAATATATGTGCTAGTACTGACATAAGAATTCAATACAACAATAATTCTGTGGCAACATAACTTCACAGAATTTTCAAACAAAAAAAGCTCATTGCCCACCCGGGTAATTTCTTGTGAAATAAAAGTGCAACAGAGTTCATAATCCTAACATATGACTTCAAACAGGTGCAAATAGTTTGCACTACAAACGGGTGACTCTTTTGAAAATAAACAAGTCTATAGCAGTGTGAGTGTGACGCAATATGCTTCTCTGGTTCTAAGATGTCTTCACAGAAGAAGAGGTGTCAGGGAGTCCAACAACAAGTCCTTACTTCAGCAACTATCTATCACGATTGCCCAGCAAGACATTATGAGACACCAGGAATTTATACTCTAGGCATTCAAGATGACCACCACACTTGATAGAACTTGTGAGAGTCTTGTGGAACCATGGACATGTATCCTTTTTTTGTGTTTTACAGAACATTCATGGATAAAATTTCGGGGTCGCCCAGGTCTCAACTGGTACTCCTGACTTTTCCCTTGTGACCTCTGGCACTGCCCTTGCAACCCATTTCCCCTTTGGTCACAAAGGCAGTGAATTAAAGTAGATCCTGTTGCCATTTTCCTTTAGTTCTTTTAAAATGAAACTGCCTTTAACTAGGCTGGATATGTTATGAACATGTGCAGTTAGGAATTGCTACAATTTATCTGATCACCTAGCAGCCCACTTCCATAGCCCTCCCCGGCCCCAAACATGACCAGGATTCCCTTAGGCTCTTACATTGGTTATTATGTGCAACATTTGCACAGTGTGTCATTTCCAGAGCTTATAGGTGTGGCCATGTTTGAAGGTTTGTTTTACTAACATAACAGGTTTTATTAATATATTAATGGGGTAGATGTTAGCATATGGTGATGAATCAACCTACATTTAAAGGCCTAAAAGCGAAAATAACATGAGTTATAAAATGTGCACATTCGGATTATGGTGAATCATGTGGCCATCATTCTTATTAAACACCACGTTTAAACAAGAGGGTTTTGCATTTATATTAAATGAAGTATTAATGTGGATTAATGTTAAAGAGTTTATTAGAATTAAAAGTAATCAAATGAATGTGAATGAATCATACTTATATTGCATTAAATGAATTTTATTAATGCTGTTTACATGTGTGCAGAATAATAAATGGACGTTTAAATTCAGTTCTAACATGATATAAATGCGGCTTGCAATGAAATAATTTGATTTGCATATTTGATATGAATTGCAAGGTGCACAATAGGTTCATTAAAGTATTACATGTATTAATGTGTATTAAGGCTTCTTAGCTTGACTAGGCCAAGTATTGGTCAAGTAATGGAATGCTGTAGTAATGGAAAATCACTTGTTTATTCTTTCCCCTCTGACCTGAATTCTTTCCCTAGGTTTCTAATTGGAATGCTGGATGCCTTATTGTATTGTAGACAAGAGACATGTTTTAGAAGAAACAATGTTACGCTACTTTTTCTAGCTGTCGAACAGGACAGGAAATCTGTAGTTCTCTTGTGAAATGTATTAGTGTAGTGCCGTGAGAAAGGATTTCAAGTACCAAATAACGAGACTAAGTAATATTTTGTTAGTAACGTGTAAACCATTCGATGACAATGCACTTTTGCTGAGAAGATTCTTGAAAGTAACAGAATTTGGTGGTGCCATCTGCAGTGATTGGATGTTGAAGCTGATGTCCGAAGTGTGCCCACCTGGAGGATCAATGAATGGATCATGCCTACTTTAGTGAAGATCTCTAGAAATGCTCTCAGTTCTTGTTAGGTCTTGTCAAAGTCAGTCTTCTTCAGTCCGTCTTGTCCCCAACTTCGATGGTGTTAAGAACTCTGCCAGAGTCTGTATAAGTCTGTTGTCACACTCTGTGTCTCTAAGTCCCCTGATGAGTTTCCTCCTCATAACTGCCCTATTCTGTTATGTGGTTCAGTATTAATAAGGCCAAACTAATTATGAACTGCTGATCTGCCCTATGTGCAGCCTGTGTTCTGCAATGTCCTGATGCTGCTGTCAACTGACGCCAGAAGATGGTGACCGTCCTGACTTGATGAATCATCACTGTTTGCTGTACCATGACGAAAGGTATGACTGAATGTGGTTTCATGACTTCTTTTCAGTTTACACCAACATATTTTTATGGTGAGTTATTCTAGTTATTTTCCAAATTATTTTTGTCCTTCTTTCGTCTTTGCTTTTGTCCACATGTGTTAGCCCGTTTCCACACATGCAAGTCCAAATTCGTGTTAGTATTAGGAGTGGCCCAGCTCTGAAACTTGAAATCTGAAATTGAATCTTAAATTGTATTTTGATGATTTACTGATGTCACCATCATCTGTTTTGAATTGTTTGAGTCCTACCTGTAGTGAGCAGACAGATTTTGGTTTTTGAAGTCGCAATATTTGCATTTAGGTTTTGTGTGGGAGGAGCATGAGACATTTCTGATGTGAGTTGTAGCTGCTGAGCGGAGTGAGTGTGATGTCATTTGGGTCTGTGATGGGATAGGTCGGCTGGTAAGAAAAGCCACACACAGATTGGTGGACAAGACTTTGCTGCTATAGGTTGAGAACAGTTTGTGAAAACGATTGTGGATTGAAAATTACTTCCTGATTTTACTGATTTAGGCCCTCATTACAACATTGGCGGTAAATCCTGCATACCGCCGTGCAGAAGATCGCCAACACGCCGCTGCAGTGGCAGAATTCCGCTACAGCTATTACGACCCACAGCTTGGAATCTGCCAAAATCCAGACACCCACAAAAGTCCGCCACACCAAAGGTCAGTGATAAACTGGCGATAATAAAACAAACACCGTCACACCAACAGGAATCCGCCCACACTATCATGACCCATGAATCCACGCTGTGGTCTTTCAACCGCGGTATTTCATTGGCGGTACACACCACTGCGCTCAAAATACACACACATTTACAAAACACAACCACATTGGACAAATCGAAATACACACACCTGATACACATACACACACCACTCCCACACACCCAATCCAATATAAAACACACACCCACATCACCCACAAACCCTTACTAGCAAAATTGAGAAAGAAGGCCAGAGAGAGACACCACCAGAAAAAACACTAGCATCCACAGGCACACAACACCATCCATGAACCTCAGACAACACACACAAACACATCCCCTCACACATCACAACCAACACCACCTCACACATCACCCACACCACATCATGGCACCTCAACGACACCCCAGGTTCTCTGAGGAGGAGCTCAGGGTCATGGTTGAGGAAATCACCCGGGTAGAGCCACAGCTATTCAGATCACAGGTGCAGTACCCCCCCATTGCTAGGAAGATGGAGCTATGGCGCAGAACCGTCGACAGGGTCAACGCAGTGGACAGCATCCAAGAACACGGGATGACATCAGGAAGAGGTGGAACGACCTACGGGGGAAGGTGCGTTCCGTGGTCTCCAGACACCAGATTGCAGTACAGAGGACTGGCGGCAGACCCCCAACTCTTCCCCCATAACTAACAACATGGGAGGAGCAAGTCTTGGCTATACCGCATCCAGAGGGCCTTGCAGGAGTAGCAAGAGGAATGGACTCTGGTAAGTCAACTCTTAACTATTACATCCCCCACCCTACCTGCATGCTATTGCATACCCCTACCCTCACCCTCACCCCATCACTCCAACACCTCACAAATGTCCCATTATCACAACCCACCCATCCCAACACCAAGCCCTGCATGCAACACCAAAGCATGGACACCCATCACCAAAGCATGTCCACAACAGATACCCACACTGACCCCAAACCAATTATCACACAAGGTCCCTGGCAAGAATGCAAACACTGGAGTACAGGGTCACTCACCCATTGCACACGATGGCACACACAGATGCAACAATCATTCCTTTACACCCTGCAGGACCCCTACCCAACGTCACCGGACAGGAGGTTCCAGACATGTCCACTCCCCCCACAGAAGAGGCCCTCAGTGATGACAGCAGCTCTGTCCAACTGGATCAAGATGACCAGCCCGGCCCATCTGGGACCTCGGGATATTTGGTTCCCCTGACACTGGCACATACCACCACAGAGCCTCCCCCCTCAGGAAACACCAGCACAGTACCCACCCAGTGGGCCCATCCCTCTGTCCCCAGGACACGTCAAGCAGCAGTGTGTCCACCACTACAGGGAACCCAGGCAAACCCACCACTCCAAGAAAATTAGGGACTTGGGGGCAGTGGCAGGAGGCACACGGTTCAGGGGACAGAGGCACAGGAAAACAGGGGAACTGGGAGGACAGCTGTGCCACAGGGGGAGGACAGGCCCAGGGAACCCACTCTCCACGAGGCACTCTCCAACATCATGGGAGCGTACCATCATTCCCAGGAGACGAAGGCAACGGTACTGGCCAACTTTCAGGAGACCGAGTGGCTGCAGGAGGAACAGTATTTGGAGATCAGGGAGGAACTCAAGTCCATCAACACCACCCTGGTCACCATTGTAGGGGTGCTGAAGGGCCTTGTCAACACCGGGAGGGACACTGTGGCACAACAAGGGGCCCCTGACACTAGCCTGAATGATGAACAGCCCACCACCTCCGCCGGCGCTAGTGGACAGGAGGCACAACCACAGGACCATGCCACCAGCACCCAACCCCCTGCAGATGGAGAACCACACTGCAAACGGTCCCTGAGATCCAGGAACAAGACAGAGAACAATGCCAAGACCCCCACCAGGAAATGAGACCTCCCTGAATGTCATCCTTCTGTCCCACTTTGTCACCCTGTCCATCCTTAAACTGCCCTAGCTCCACTTCCTATGCCCCTTTGGACAATGCACCTGGGAAACAAATAGACTGGACTCTGCCATGGACATTCCTCTACCATCACCCCTGCCCATTTTACAACCCCCTCCACGTATTTGCACAGAAATAAACACCCTTGAATCACAAAACAATCTGGAGTCAGTCTGTGCTTATAACTATGGAATAAGGCAATGTCAATTTTATTGTCAGCATACCGATGTAACACAGCTCTAGTCCATGAGGTAATATAGCAGAGGTCACAAAGTGGGACCCACATCTGTTAAATGGAAAGGCAAAGTGACAAGTCAGGGGCCATACACTGGGTGAAAGTGACAGACACATGATAGGTCAAACAATTGTATGAGATGTGTGAGGCAGTGATATCTTACCTGTGTCTCACTGGAAGTATTGCTGGATAACATTGTTTCTGTTGTCGATATCCTCTTCTTCTGCCTCCTCTTCTTCACTGTCCACAGGCTCCACAGCTGCCACAAGACCTCCATCTGGACCATCCTCCAGCAGAAAAGGCACCTGTCATCACAAAGCCAAGTTGTGCAGCACACAGCAGGCCACGATGATCTGGCACACCTTCTTTGGTGAGTAGTAGAGAACCACCTGTCATATTGAGGCACCGGAACCTGGCCTTCAGGAGGCCGAAGGTCTGATCAATCACCCTCCTAGTTCACCCATGTGCCTCATTGTAGCGTACCTCTGCCCTTGTCCTGGGATTCCTCACTGGGGTCAGTAGCCATGACAGGTTGGGGTACCCAGAGTCACCTGCAAATGTAGAGGGACAACTGTTAGACACACACTGACCCGTAGGGACAACACCAGACCCAGACTACTATTCACAGGGTACAGGGTCCTTGTCCTCACCTGTTAGCCACACACAGTGCCTCTGGAGTTGCCCCATCACATAAAGGATGCTGCTATTCCTCAGAATGTAAGCGTCATGCACTGAGCCAGGAAACTTGGCATTCACTTGGGAGATGTACTGGTCGGCCAAACACACCATCTGCACATTCATCGAATGGTAGCTCTTCTGGTTTCTGTACACCTGTTCACTCCTGCGGGGGGGGGGTACCAAGGACACATGTGTCCCATCAATGGCACCTATGATGTTGGGGATATGTCCCAGGGCACCTTTCACTGTAGGCAAATCCGCCACCTGAGGGAAAACGATGTAGCTGCGCATGTGTTTCAGAAGGGCAGACAACACGTTAGAGAACATTGGCTGGGACATCCCTGATGCAATGGCCACTGTAGTTTGAAAAGACCCACTTGCTAGGAAATGGAGTACTGACAGGACCTGCACTAGAGGGGGTATCCCTGTGGGATGGCGGATTGCTGACATCAGGTCTGGCTCCAACTGGGCACACAGTTCATGGATTGTTGCACAATCAAGTCTGTAGATGACTATTACGGGCCCTCTCTTCCATTGTCAACAGGTCCACCAGTGGTCTGTATACCGGAGGATGCCGCCATCTCATCACCTGCCTCAGCGGACGTGCCCGATGGAGGAGAACAGAGATCAGAGAGTCAGCCAACATTTAGGTATTACAAAATGTCATTTACACACATTTGTTAATCCGCAATGTGCCTGTTACTGTGTGTATGCAAGGCCTAGATAGGTGTGACGCATTTATTATTAATGCCATGTGGCCCCCTGAAATGGCGGCTGCCTGACCTGTAAGGTGGGACAAGGGGATATGAGGTAATTGGGCTGGCGTTCTACACCATTGTGGTAGGCGGTCGAAGACCGCAGCACAATCCTGCATTGGTTAACATTGGACCCTGTGGGTCCCAGGAGCCAATGACGATGTACGACGGCGGTGACGGTACGCACCACCGTGGACATGACCGCCATTTTCTATCTGTACACTCACTTGATAACTAACCTTTAATAGGAGAAGACCTACACTGCAAGTGCTGCTGTGACCTCAGTATGGAAGCGACAATGGCTCATGTGTCTGGGGAAAGGGCCCCTGCCTTCACTTTGGAGGAGTTGGAGAAGTTAGTCTTCCAGACAAACAGGTGAGCACACTGTGAGCATGCTGCATGGGCAATGCCTGTTTGGAGTGGTGTGGATGGAAGACATGGGGGGGACTGAGCCCTACATGAGCGGATGGTGAGTGTATGTGCGTCAGGGCAAGGGTGGGAAGGTGGGCCAATGACTGTGACAGTCCGGACGGTTAAAGTTTTTCATTTTCCCCTGTACTAGTCCTGTAGGTCAGCGCCCACCAAAAGAAGGATATTTGGCGTGCCGTCGCCAAGGCCGTCCGGACCCTGGGGGTCCACCACAGACGGAGCACCCGCTGCCGGAAAAGATGGGAGGACATTCGCTGCTGGAGCAAGAAGACGGCGGATGCCCAGCTGGGGATGGCCTCCCAACGTGGGAGGGGTGCCCGTCGCACCATGACCCCCCTGATGTTCCGGATCCTGGCAGTGGCGTATCCATAGTTGGATGGGCGCTTGAGGGTATTACAGCAGCCACAAGAGGGTGAGTACAGTCACATCCATCTGACTCTGTGAGCATTACGAGGTGTCTGGGTGGGGGAGGTGGGCAGTAGGTTACCCTGGGCCAAGGCAAGCTTTGTAGGAAAGGTCCCTTTGTGAGGCACGCTATGTGGCACCCCAACCCCACCAGTGGTAAGAGCCATCTACACCTAATCAGACTCCTGTGACTTCCATGTGTGCAGCAATCGGGCATAGGCCTTGTACCCCATGGCCCTGTGAATAATCTAGGAACTATAAGTGCATGGCGTAGTGCAGAGGGCTGCTGTATCTGTAGTGTCCGCCAACGGCAGTGGTATTGCATGCACTGAATATGTCTTTCTTCTGTCGTCCCCCCCTTTTTGTGGTCTCCCTGTTCTTGTGTGCAATAGCATCATCAGGCGGAGGAGCAGTGGCACCGGAGCAGGAGGGAGCTACATCCCACTTGGCCCTGGAGGGCGAGACAAAGGAGTCTGAAGCCACCAGTGGGACGGAGGACGAGGGGTGCCCCACGGTGGGGACAGGAGGTTACAGCAGCGACAGAGACTCCTCCTCTGATGAGAACTCCCTTGCGGTGGCGGTCCCCTCTGTGCCCCCACACCAACAGGTACAGCAGCCACCCCCCCACCAGCACCAACAGCCGTCCACCTCACAACAGCCTCCAGCCCATTCACCCAAATTCAGCAAACGTACACCTCCTACAACCACTACCTCTTCCTCTACTCCCAAGCCCCCTCCATCTACCCGTCCCAGTGTGTCTAAAAAACCTTTCCTGGCTAATATTGACCTCTTCCCTACAACCCCCCCGTCTGTCCCCTAGGGACAGGCTTTCCAGGTCCCAACCCAGCACCTCAGCCACCACATCACCAGGCACAGTGGTGCCAGCAACTGCGGGCTATTGGAGTGTGCCAACCAACAGAGCTGCCAGTGTGCCACGGAGCGAGGGCAAGGACATTCCGCCACCTGCAAAAGTTAAAAAGTTGCCGATATCCCAGAGGGAGAAGCAGAAAACACCTGCCACCAAGGGCTCAGGAAAAATGAAAGGGGATAGTGGCAAGACAGCTGCGCCACCATCCAAAGTGGGGAAGGGCCAGAAAATAAAGGGCATGGCGGCACCGATAATGGGGCCAGTGTCACACCTTCTGTCCACCTGCACCGCCACCAGCACCGCCACCACAGAGCCCGCCATCAGCACCTCTGCCACAGAGCCCGCCGCCAGCACCGCCACTACCTCAGTCCTTGGCAGGATGAAGCACTCTGGGCACAAAGCCCCCTCCAGAACCAGTGGAGAGATACATCCACTACCTCAGTCCTTGGCAGGATGAAGCACTCTGGGCAGAAAGCCCCCTCCCGAACCAGTGGAGACTGCTATCCACTTGAGGGACTGTGGCTTTGCACTCCCCAGGATACAGCAGTGGGCAAGCCACCCACTGGAGAGACTTGAGAGACTGTGGCTTTGTACTCCCCAGGATAAAGCAGTGGGCAACCCACCCACTGGAGAGACTTGAGAGACTGTGGCTTTGCAGTCTTCAGGATAAAGCAGTGTACAAACCACCCACTGGAGAGACTTGAGAGCCTGTGGCTTTGCACTCCCCAGGATAAAGCAGTGGGCAAAATACCCACTGGAGAGACTTGAGAGACTGTGGCTTTTCACTCCCCAGGATACAGCAGTGGGCATGGAGCCCCCTTGTGGAGCAGTGGCATCGTGCATTCATCAGGCTGAGGTGCCCCACCTCCCCCTGAGGTGCCTGTTTCATTTCGATCTGATGCCCCTGCAGTGTTCTCTCCAATTGATGTCTGGTATCATGTGGGGGCCTCGCCTATGCATTTTGGGCCCATTGGTCCACGGACAATAATTGGTGTACTATCCGGACTTGTGCAGTTGGTGTACATAATTGTATATTCTGTATTTCAAGTTTTGACTACTGGATTTTTCATGATTACAATCGTTCAACTCATTTCCTTTTGTCCTTGTGTTCTTCCGTAGGGGGGGGGTATATATGTAATTTTGCGCCATGTATTTGTGTGTATGTTGTTGTGGGTGAGGGTGAGGGTGTTGCGTGTGTGTGTCACTCTCTTTTCCCTCCCCTCTGTTCTGTGTTGTAGGTGCAGTACTCACCGTGGTCGTCGCCGCCGTCTTTGGTGCTCCTGAGGAGCAGGAAGACTATTGCAGGGAGTATCTGGAGTTCTGGCTCCATGGCGTCCTGGTTCATTGTGGGGTGTGGAGACATGAGTGCTTTCCCTTCCAAGTCCTGTTTCCGCCATGTTTTTGTTTGCTTTGGTTCCGCCCCGGAAAAGATGGCGGATTGCCGGGTTGTGATAGGGTGGGTGGTACATTGTCTTCCACCTGTCTGTTGGCGGTGACCGCCGCAGTGTTTGTTTCTACCACCGTGGCAGTCGGAGTGTTAAAGTGTCTGTCTATGTTAGCGGTTTCTGCTATGGTCATGATTCCATTTTTTTTACCGCCGGCCTGTTGGCGGTCTTACCGCCGCTTTAACACTGACCGCCAGCGCTGTAATGAGGGTCTTAGTGTTTGTGTATTAGATTTGTGTAAAAATTAAGTTTTTCAAAGGTTTAAGGAATGCATTGAGAGGAAATGTTTTCAGTCCGGTTAGGGAAGGTGACCCTACTCCACCTGAGGGTACACCAGCATTTGAGGTAATGGGAGAGAGATGAGTTTCAGCATTTCTTTAAGTGAATCATTGGTGCAAAATAACTGAGGAGGAAGGTATCTTAACTTTTCCCTTTTACAGATCTTTAATTAAAGAATTTTAGAGAATTTGAGGATGGTAAGGTATGAATCAATTCCCCTTCCTAGACCTGCACAATTTGAAGCACTTGCTACTTGAGACTTAGTTGTGAGACAAAAAGAAGATCTGAAAGTTGAAATGAGAATGAGGAAAGCAGAAAAGATGCTAGCAGAAGCTAAGTGGGATAGAGAGAAGAGAATGTGCAGAGCAGATACATTACATGCAGTGAAGTTATTTCCAGCAGTTATTCAGGAAGGTTATGGAAGTGTTAAGCCTAAAGCAAAAAAGAAATCTGAGGAAGAAATAGAACAGAAATTGACTAGAAATAAAAGGGTAGCAAATGTCGAGTGATTTGGATGCTGAATTTATACCTCAATTGTTGCATAAGCATCCCCCACCATATAATGCAGTTGCATCAATAAACCCAAATGTAGTCCTGAGTGCTGCCACAGCTCCAGTTACACAAAGCCAGGTTCAGATAGTTCCAAATGTGCCTACTTTTAATGTAACACAGATGCCAGCAGCTTATCCAACATTTCCAAATATTAATAAAGCTCAGAATGTTCCTGTTCCAGTTATGCCACAGCCAATTCAGAATGCAGGAATGACTCAGTTTGAGTCCACACCTATTGTACAGACACTTGCACATTTTATGAACCAGAGCCAGACAATGCCAATGTATTCTCCAGAAATGACACCCCAGGATGTTGCCCCGAAACTTTGGTTCAGGATTAACTGGCCAAAGTAAAGGATTAATGTTACAAACAAAATTAGTCAAATTTGTCAGGACCAGAAGCATTAACAGTTCTTGTAACCATAAGTCCAGTACTCCCATTGTATGCCCAGGGTAATAACAAGAGTGGTCCCCAGATCCCAAATTCAGTATCAGTAATTAATTCACATTTTGGAACTAATGCAGAAATGGAGGGTGTTGGAAATGTGATTTCTGGTTGGCTGGGATATGCACCTAAGCCAGGCAGAACCCACCCACTCCAGTCAGGGCAAGGGTGTTACACGTCCAAGATAAACCCTGCTCACCCACTTGGCAGCTTGGCACGAGAAGTCAGGCTTATCCCAGAGGCAATGTGTAAAGCGTTTGTACAACACACTCAACACACATGACACACTATCCCCACCACAAAGGAAACACAACTTCAAGTTATATAAAGAAAAACTATATTGTACACAACATAATTATTAGATCAAACACAACATGCCAGTAATACCCTGCTACCCAAGCAGTTGTCCGAGTGTTACACAATAGTTACTCTGCAGAACCAGCAGTAGTCACAAATAACACACAGGTTACTTATTTATTCTGCAACATAAACAGTAGTCAGGAATCACATTACTAAATAAATGCTCTTGTCATAGAAATATCATAAATGCCCATACCAGAAACATTAGAAAACATATCGGTGTAGAATGTCCAGAAAAGGAACATCAGCAAACATACATGGCACATCATCCAAGAACCAAGAAAACATAATAATCCATAATGTCCATATTAGCAACATTTGAAATCATCTGCCCACAGAAAGAGCACCTGTTTAATGATGTAACTGCACCTCTAGTGTCCTGCGGAGAACAAAGGGGTCCCCCGGCACTCTTCTGCACCAAAAGGGGGCCTCACGATATTTTTTTGGGGAGATGGGCACTACACACCCCCTCCTGCTTTTATATTGGCCCCCCCAGGACACATCTGGTCCTCCAGATAGGGGGCCAAAGCCAGTAACAATGATTGGGGAGCAGTAGGGGCCTCACCCAGCTCTCGCTTGGGCCTCAAACAACAAAAAAGGACCACACAGTGATGGGAGCTTCCGGCGAGGCTTCCACCCTGCCCGTGTCCTTCCACAACAACTTGGGGCTCCGATGGGGCAGAGGAGTGTCCGAAAGGCTTCTTTCCACCATGGCCCATCCAGCGAGGGGCCCGGTGGGGCGGGGAGCCTCCGATAAGGCTTCCTTCCCCGCCCATCTGCTTGTGCCCCGGGGGTGCTCCTCAGAGCGTATTTCGCCCTGGGGGCACGGTAGGAGCACACTCACTCTTTGATTCACTTTGGTTGTACCCCAGGAGCACAGACCAGAGCGCAAATCCAGCATGCTCCTAGCCCCTCGCAAATAAGCTGCCTGGGTCATGGCGGTGATTTTGCTGCAACAATGATAAAGCATTCTCCGGGCACTTTTGGGAGCAAATAAAAAAGGCTCTCTCACAGCACTGGTTTAGGATTAAGCAAAGTGCCCTCCAGGTGCTAGATCAAACAAGAAGAACTGCTCCTCATGTGCTTCAAATAGTTGCAGGGATCAGAGGCCATGGCTCCCTGTCCCTGGGGGACAAAGTTCAAAGGAAACACAAGGCGGCAGGGCCCAGCAGCAGGCCAGCACAAGGTGAATGCAAACAGTTGGCAGTTCCTCCACATAACCAGACAGGTCACAGGTCAGCACAGCAGCAGCAGTCCAAGGCGATCCTGGTGAGTCCCTCCAGCAGCATTCTGTGTCCAGTTTCAAAATGTCACCAAATTGTGGGGAAAATTCCCCTGTACTTATACTCAGTTTTGCAGTGTGTTAACAAGGAAGGGGAGAGGAGGTTCCAACCAGTTCCAACTGGTTCTGGGAGTGCCCCCTCTCTCCTTCAGCACAGGCTCCAAATATCAGTTGGGGGTAAACAACCCTTTTGTGTGAGGCCAGGGCACAGCCTTTACAAATGCATGTGTGCCACACCTCTCCCTCATCTCAGCCCAAGAACATTATTCAGTATGCAGATGTACTTATGAGACACCTCCACTCTCCCTTTGTAGAGGCTGTCTGAAAAGTATGCACAAAGCCCAACTGTCACACTGCCCAGACGTCGATTGGAATCAATCTGCAAAACACCAGAAACATAAGCACAGAGAAAAGCTCACTTTCTCGAAGTAGCATTTCTGGAATAGTAAAATAAAATCCATCTACACCAGTAAGCAGCATTTCTCGCTACCATTACAACCATGCCAAACATGCCTACGCTACCCTCATAAATCAGACAATACCCCTAGGCATAAGGCAGGACATTTCCAATGCAATCCTATGAGAAGGAAGTCCTCCCAGCAGTGAGAAACCAAATAGGCTGTTTGCACTACCAGGACAGGCCATGCCACCAGGCACATGTCCTGCCTTCTACATACATAGCACCCTGCCCATGGGGCTAGCTGGGGCCACCATAGGGGTGACTTACACGTAGTAAAAGGGACATTTTGGGCCTGGCACATCAATTTAAATGCCAGGTCCCTGTGGCAGAAAACTGTGCATGCAGGCACTGCACTAGCAGGCCTAAGACAGGTTTGAAAGTCTACTTCAGTGGGAGGCAAAAGCAGAGCTGCGGGTCCACTAGTAGCATTTAATTTACAGGCCCTGAGTATAGAGATACCACTGCATAAGCGACTTACAGGTAAATTAAATATGGCAATTAGGTATAAGCCAATCATACCAACTTTAAAAGGGAGAGCACCTGCACTTTAGCACTGATCAGCAGTAATAAAGTGCTCAGAGTCCTAGAGCCAACAGCAGGAGGTCAGAAAAAATAGGAGGAAGGAGGCAAAAAAGTCAGGGGATGAACCTGCCAAAAGGGCCAGGTCCAATAGAGGGACTGAGCACTACTGTGCCAGCCATGACCCCTATGTATTCTTTTGTTTGATTGATGTGAAATGTCCCTCATGTTCAGCAGGTTCATCTGTGACGGCTCAAGAGCAGGTTATGGGAGCCCCATGCAATGGATCACAGTTTGTGCCCCAAAATAATGGAATCAAGGATTGACAGCCCAAGCATTTGACAGAATGGCTAAACAATTTGAGTGGAGCATCAGTTCCAGGAAACATGCCTGAGCGAGAAAAGACATTGAACATGGGCAGATTAAAATTGGAACTAAATGAAATGATTGAGGGAACACTTGAATTGGATAGATTAGATGCTTACAATGAAAATTAATTGCGCTTCATGTTCAAGAATGTTACCCTTCGAGCAGGACATGTTTATGAGAAATTAGCTAATTTGGGCTTAGAAATATGAAATTTAGATGAATAAATTCAAACAGTTGAAAAAGAGTTATGGGTTAGAATTTGATGCGAGAGACATTGCGAACGGGAGATCACTTGGAATGAAAATTCAGAGTAAGGGGTTAATTCAAAGCATTCAAACATGGAGATCAATAGATAAATGGGAAGGCAGATGGGCGTAAAAAGAGATCAGAAGAAGAAGCCACCTGCATCTTCAAATGATGTCCAGCGGGCCCAGGGAGCTGTACAAATGATGCTAATGAGAGAGATTCCTTCAATGCATTTTGTTCATGTTCCTTGGACTTGAAGTGACATACTGTCATTTAGAAATGATTACCCAAAATTGAGGGAGAAACCAGTGGAATGCATTCCAGCAAACATGAAGGTTTGTTAAGCTTGGGAAGTATTTGTGGGAAGAGTTGAACACTTTATTTGAGATTGTTGTGCCAGCAGATTTGTGGGCTGAGTGGAAGAGGAGCATTGATTGGCCAATGAATGAGCCACCAAGAGATGCAGTAAGAGGTGATTAAAACCTCTTACATGGTGATTGAGTTTTGGAAAACAAGATTTTCCCCTAAAGATATTGATTGATAAAATAATTGACAGGACATCCCAGGAAACAAAGAAATCTGTTCATGCTTATTATGAGAGACTGCTGAAAGCATTCAGACAATACAGTGACACAGAGATTATTGAGCCGAGACACGTGATTCATTTTGTGTTTATATTTGTTTAAGGAATAAAACCTGAATTAGCAATATGATAAAGTTTGAAGGAAAAGGCATTGGTGATGCAAATCAAGTCTGCTCAAGCAGCAGGTATGCAGCGTCTGCAGGGAATGGTGAACGCTGGAGGAATGCAGGGAACACAGCAGCAAGGAAATATGGTGCCTCAGTATGGAGGTACAGGTTGTGGAATTTGAGTAGGTCCAAAAGCAAATGTGGCTGATGTTCGAACATGAATAAAATGCTTCTCTCTCATTCGTGTGGTGTCTGACATTGGAAATGGGGGTGTACCTTTCTTAATGTAGATAATTTGGTGCAAGGTGGTGGTGTTGCGCAACATTCAATTTAAAAATCAGAGAGTTCAAAGGTCCTGAAATCAAAGCTTGAATGCTCTTACAGAAGCAGTCAAAATGCAAGTTCCCCAGCAACAAGTACCAATTTTCTCAACAGCAGATTCATGCCCCACAGCAAATGCAAATACCACAAGCTCCGATGGCACACCAAACGGTGGTGGTTCCTCAGCAAAACACAAACCAAAGAGCAAGCGCAAATGTAAATCAGTTAATCATACAATACCCATTGATTGATTTCAGTGATTATGAAATGAGTGAAGAATACATAAGAGAGAGTTCAGAAGTGGTAGAATGTGTGTTGCGTGCCTCATTGGATGTAGATCAGTGTGGTCTGTATGTGAATATGGTGTTATGGGTTATGATGTTTTATTCTTGGTTGACACAGGAGAAACTCATTCCACTGTCAGATCTGCAGAAGTCCCAAATGTGCCCCTTTGAGGAAGGACAGTTCAGGTTGTTGGAGTAGCAAACCAGCATTTGATAAATCCCACAGAGCCCATTCCAGTTAAGACTGGAACATCTGAAGGTCTGCCCCAATTTCTAGTTTGTGACTATGCAACTTAAAATGTTCCATCACTTGTATACATGGAGAGATAGCAATTCAAACTAATAGTGAGGATAAAACTTCCAGTCAAACTGATTAGATTTATCCTCTCATTACATTGTTTCCTGCCATGACAGTTAAATATTTGTCTGATGAATTACAAAAAACAGTAATGCTAAGAGTTTGGGATCTCTCTGGAAAAGATATTGGACGTATTCAAGGTGTTGATACAGTCACAGTAACTGTAAAGCTAAATGCAATTTTCCGCAGAACACCACAGTATCACAGTGCCCCCGGAAGTGCTTGAAGGTATTACCCTAGTTATTGCTGACTTTGTTGTGCCTATGGTGTCAAATGAAGTGATGGGCAGACCATATAATTCGCCAATCATGGGTTTGCGAAAGCCAAGTGGGATTTATATCACATAGTTTAGGATTTGAGAAAGGTGAATGCAATAGTGCACAATCCAGCTTTTATTTTAGATTCTGTTTCAAGCAGAATGGTTTTAAGTCATTGATTTGTCCGAAGATATGTTTCTCAGTGCCATTGCACGAGGGCAGTCAGTTCTTATTTTCATTGCGATTCGGCAACCATGTGTATTCATGGTGTCGTACTCCAGAGGGGTTTTCAGAATCTCTGTCAATTTGTAGTCAGGTCCTGAAGAAGAATCTAGAGTCTTTGAACATGCCATTTCCGGCTTATTTAGTGCAGTACATTGATGACCTGATGGTTACGTTCAACACACTTGAAACTTGCAGACAAGATACCATAGCATTACTGTTAGAAATGGGGTCACTGGTTGGTTGGTCAGTTTGCACTTTGTCCTAGCAGGGACCCTCACTCTGGTCAGGGCAATGGAGATACACACAAATATAACCCCTGCTTACCCCCCTTGCTTGCTGGGCACAAGCAGTCAGGCTTATCTCACAGGCAATGTGTAAAGTATTTGTTCCAACACACACAGTGATACAGTGAAAACACTACAAAATGGACACCACATCAGTTTAGACAATTAGGCAATGTTTATCTAAATCAAACAAGACCAAAACGACAAATATCCAGCACACACGTCAAGATATGAATTTTCAAATGAATAAGAGTCTTACTCCATAGAAAACAATGGCAACATTGTTGTTACACAAAGTACCTGGTTTGCATCGAAGATAAAGCCGCACTGGCAGCGTGCATTGAAAAAGTCATTGATGCGTTGATTTCTCACTCGCAAGTGAGACTGTATGTTGTTTCTCCTCCGGTCGTGTAGGCGCTGCAAGAGAGCCATGCGCCGATTTCTGCCTCGGATCCACGCAGGCTTGCATTGATTTTTGATGCCCAGTGACGATGCATGACAAATCCCGCCACGTGGTATTGGAAAACCGTGTTGCATGGGGTTTGCGTCATTATCAGTAGCCACAAGTGGGTGTTGTGTTATTTCTCCAGTTGCAGTGCGTCGATCACCCAGCCGCGATGCAGATGGAGTGTAGATTTTAGCCTTGAAGCGGGTGGCATGTCGTTTTTACAGCCGTGTTGCTGGTGGTGTGTCAAAATGTTCCGTGCACGGTGTCCTATGCATGGATTTCAGTCTTTGTTCTATGAGCTTCACCTTTCAAGGTCCCAAGGACTAGATAGGGCACCACTTGGCTGGGCAGGGGTCTCAAGAGAGAGTCCAGGTCCTGGCAGAGGAAGTCTTTGATGGCCCTGAGTCTTCAAAACAAGTGGCAAGCTCAGTCCGGGCCCTTAGAGATTCTTCACAAGTAAGAATATACCACAAAGTCCAGTCTTTGTCCTCCTTCAGGCGGAAGCAGCAACTGCAGGCCAACCCAGAAAAGCACAGTCACAGGCAAAGGGGCAATACTTCTCCTCCAGCTCTTCAGCTCTTCTCCTTGACAGAGGTTCCTCTTGAATCCAGAAGTAATCTAAAAATCTGGGGGTTTGGGTCCACTGCCTTTGAAGTAGGCAAACTGTAAAGGAAAGTCTTTGTTGTTCACAAGATCCTGCCTTGCCCAGGCCTTGATCCAGACTCACACCAGGGGGGTGGAGACTGCATTGTGTGAGGGCAGGCAGAGCCCATTCAGGTGTAAGTGTAATTGGCCACTCCTTCCTTCACTCTAGCTCAGATGCCAACTGTCAGTCTGACCCAGGCAGGGAGTACACAAGCAGGCAGAGTCACAGAATGGTTTAAGCAAGAAAATGCCCACTTTCTAAAAGTGGCATTTTCAAACTGACAATTTAAAAAACAACTTTACCAAAAGATGTATTTTTAAATTGTGAGTTCAGACACCAAACTCCAAATTTCCCTCTGCTCCCAAAGGGAAACTACACATAAAAGATATTTAAAGGCAACCCCCATGTTAACCTATGAGAGAGATAGGCCTTGCAACAGTGAAAACCTAATTTGGCAGTATTTTACTGTTAGGACATGTAAAATAGCAGTACGTGTCCCACCTTTAACATACACTACACCCTGATCATGGGGCTACCTAGGACATACCTTAGGGGTGTCTTAAATGTATAAAAAAGGGAAGGTTTAGGCCTGGCAAGTGAGTACACTTGCAAGGTTGAATTCGCAGTTTAAAACTGCACTCACAGACACTGCAGTGGCAGTTCTGAGCCATGTTTATAGGGTTACTCATGTGGGTGGCACAA
Organism: Pleurodeles waltl; assembly: GCF_031143425.1. NCBI lineage: Eukaryota > Metazoa > Chordata > Amphibia > Caudata > Salamandridae > Pleurodeles > Pleurodeles waltl. Next base: position 384,239,597 of record NC_090442.1, read on the forward strand.
TCAGTGCTGCAGGCCCACTAGTAGCATTTGATTTACAGCCCTGGGCTCTTCTAGTGCACTTTACTAGGGACTTACTAGTAAATCAAATATGACAATCATTGAAAAGCCAATTACATATAAATTGTACACAGGGACTACTTGCACTTTAGCACTGGTCAGCAGTGGTAAAATGCCCAGAGTACCAAAAACAGCAAAAACAGAGTCCAAAACACTGTCAAAACATGGGAAGCAGAGACAAAAAAAGACAGGGGAGGCCATGCCAAGGATGCCATATCTAACAATTACTGACTCATTTGGGTGAGAACAGACACAAGGTTTCCCCTGCTAAGTTACAGTATTGACAGAAAGAAGTAAAGTATCTGGGTCACCAAATTGAGAAAGGTGTGAGAAAAGTGTCCTGAGAAAGAGTTGCAGCAATTATGCACATGAATCCCCCAGTTACACAGACAGAAGTCAGAATGTTTTTGGGCATGGTGAGCTATTGTTGCCAATGGACCCTGGATTGTTCAGTAATTTGAAAACCTTTGCAGAAATTGATACACAAGAAAGTCACAGATCCACTCCCTTTCAATGTAGAGTGAATGAAAGCTTTCACTGAACTGAAAGAGAGTTTGTGCAGAGCTCCAGCTTTGGGAATGCCTGATTACATGAACAATTTTGTGCTGTTTTGTCAAGAACGTGAAGGTTGTGCTCTTTCTGTTTTGACGCAGTTGCCTGGAGGAACAAACAGGTCAGTGGCATTTCCTTCCCCCACATTGGATCGTGTCGCTGATGCTTTGCCCAGCTGTTTGAAAGCTGTGGCTTCTGCTGGAGTGAGTATTAGTCAATGTGAAGGCATTGTGATGAGGTACCCTATAACTGTTTATGTCCCATAGTCAGTCGAAGTACTTCTACTCATTATGAGTTATTGATCCTTGGATTTGCAAATGTAAAAGTCAAACCCCACCACATTAACGCATGTAAATGTTGATGATTCATATTATGTTAGTGAAATGGAACATGACTGCCTCGATGTCACTGAACTATGTACCAAACCCAGACATGATATTCAGGATACTCCTTTGGAGCAGAATGACCAAGTGGTCTCTGTTGATGGCTCCTGTTAGGGAGACAGTGAGTGTACTCTAAGAGCAGTGTATGTAGTTTGAATTCTCTCAGGAGTGGTCAAAGCCTCACAGCTTCAAGGAGATGTTCCTGCCCAAGTAGCCAAATTGGTTGCTCTTACAAGAGCATGCTGCTCTTCTGAGCAGCTCAAAGCGACACAGTGATACAGAGTTGGTGTTGTCCATGATTTTGGCCAGTTATGACACCAGCAAGGTTTCATGACCTCGTCTGGAGCACCCATTCAAAATGGTGAAAGATGGTGAAAGAATTCGTAGCTTGTTAAATGCCTAACAGTTACATGAGAAGATTGCCGTTGATAAGTGTGTCACCTACCAGAAGTCTAATGACTATGTAACATTGGGCAATGATTATGCTGAAGAAATTGCCAGATATTGTGCACTTCGTTGTGTCACCTTCTATGAAGAGTGGAGTAATGAAAGTGACACAGTGAGACATATCAAAATGTCTTGATGTCAGTAGTTGATTCCTGGGAGGAGATTAAGAGGTTACAGGAAGAGGCAACAGAGGAAGAACACAGAGGTTGGGTAAAAGCAGGTTGTGCTCAAAGAGAGGGAGATGATGTCTGGATTTTAAATGAAGCGAAAGCTGTATTGCCAGATTGTTTGTTGAACTTGATGGCTAGGTATTATCATGGTCGGGTCCATTTCAGGTGAGATGCAATAATTTGCACATTCATGGTACAACCTCAGATTTAGATTGGTTACAGAAGCAGTTTGTCACAGATGTGTTATATGCCAACAAATGAATTTATGGAAATGTACAGTGGTTAATTTGAGCCACATAGGCAGATCAGAAGGTCTATTTACCAGCATGCAACTTGATTTCATTGAGATGACTGCCTGTAATGGATTAAAGTATGTGTTGGTCATTGTGTGTGTGTGTGTGTTCTCCCATTGGGTGGAGGCATATCCAACATGTAGGATGATAGACTCACTGTAGCTAAGCTGCTTCTCAGTTAACTAATACTAAGAAATGGATCCCCAACTTCTTTGGAGTCAGATCTAGGAACTCATTTTAATAATGAGATCATAAAGATGTTATGTGCGGCAATGAACATTGAGCAAAGATTGCACTGCAGTTACAGACCAGAGGCATCTGGATTGGTGGACCAAAGTAATGGAACACTGAAAGCTTGAGTGGCAAAGGTTTGTGCCTAAACAGCATTGGCATGGCCTGATGCATTACCACTTGTCCTGATGAGCATGTGTAGCCCCCTTGACAGGAAGACAGGACTGTCTCCCCACGAAATTCTGATGGGTCGAGTAATTGTACTGCAAGCAGTACCTGCAAATGCACTTGTTAACATAACTGATGACTTAGTGCTGGATTATTGCAAAGGTCTGGCTGATGTGGTTCCCTCTTTGTCTCATCAGGTTGAAGCTCAACAGTTCAAATGGCCCAAGAACAGTGTCACAGCTTGAAAGCTGGTGATTGGGTCATGGTAAAGAAGTATGTGGAAGACTTGCTGAGAGCTAAGGTGGAAAGGACTGTTTCAAATTATCTTGGTAACAACAGCAGCTGTTAAGTGTACTGGTCTTCCGAACTGGATACATGCAAACCACACAAGCAAAGTTCTCTGTCCTCTTGAAAACACAGAGTCTGATCCCACAAGAGCAAATGCTGATAACAAAGGGGTCCCGCTTGACCAAACTGTGAGGATGGAACAAGTGGCTGAGGCAGAAAACGTGCAAAGTGGTGAAGGTGCAAGCAACCTGCATACAGACAAAAGTGCAGGAGAGAAAATTCCAAATCAACTGATTACTGCCAGTACAGCAAACATTGTGAAAGCAGTTGCATCAGCTAAGAGAACTGTGAAAGAAGACAAATGGCCTGCAACTACACATGAAATGGTTGCTGATAAATTCCCATCAATAACAGAAGCAGTCGAAGAGTCAAATCGGAGTGAAGATGATACTGTAAGAAGAATGAAAAGAAAACGAGTGCCAAGTTGCAGATACTCTTCACCTGAATGGATCTACCTTGTCACAAATTAATGGTATAACAAGTTTATGTTTTTTTGTTTTTACAGTGAGCATTCAGTTGAACATTCTGGAACCTGAAATTGCTTTTGAACTGAGCATCGCAATAACCTTGCCAATTGATGAACAAAGACATTACACTCAGGAAGTAATCATTAGTGATCATCAAACTGTGTTCTATTGAAAATGAACATTCAAGAGAGCTTTAAGTTCAATCCTGGAGAATTTTCTTGAACATAGAAAACTGCAGTAAACAGTGCAAAGATTTTGAAAAGTCGATTTGCTTTTTATTTTTTCTTGTTAGGTCGAGTATTCGAGGCCTCTTGTATATACTTTAGTATATACTTCTACTATACTTCTTTGTGGGGTCTCTGTTTTTTCACTGGTTTGTTTCAGTGTCCTTAAAAAATCCTTGCTTGCTAGTGGTCAATCCTTGCTCTTTGTCCCAACTTTTCCACAGTTGTACACTCCCCTGGAGCATGGCCCTAGTACTTGTACCCTTCCACTTGTGCCAATGTAGCATGTGCTTGGGGACTACTTTTTCTGAGGCTAATAGCATTTGACCAGAGCGCTAGATGTTTCCAGTGGCTCCAGTCTGTTTTTGTTAACAGGGCTATGAATCATGTTCTTCTCAGGTTACATGTGCTGTGCATTTAAAAACCGATGGCAAAAGTTAGAGGCTGTTTTATGAGGGCGCCTGTTTCTGCCCCCTGCCTCCCTCGTGCAAAGACAATTGATTTTCTTACGCAGTGCTGATGCGTAGAGAAAATCGCTACCGGTACAATATTCATTCCGCCAATTCAAAATGGCTGCCGCACGTCATGCGCGATGACGTAATTTACATCATGACGCGGCCGTCTGTTTTCTTCAATGGCACACGTCCGGCACAGCATTGAAAGTGTTCTAGTTTAAGCATAACATTGCTCGTTTTCAAACTACAACTCAAGTGATTTGGTAAGTTTAAGACGCTGCTTATATACTGTTTTGCAATGACTGGCATCCAAAACGGGAGTTACAATTTATCACAGCGTACACAAGTCCCGTTTTTAAAGGGGACCAGGTTCTAGCATGCCTTTTTCTATAGAGTCGTTCATGGAGGCGATTGTGTTAACTTTTTGAGTAAACAACTGACATTTGTTTTTATCTCGCTGGCATTGTTACTGGCTTAGCTTTTTATGTGCATGCTGTGGCATATCTGCACTATTTAAGCTTGGCTTGCACTCTTTAACCATATACCCCTATTGGCTAAATGCAGTGTTCAGGGGTGACTGCCCTATCCATTGACAAGTTGAATAGGAGGAACTTGCTGAAGGCGTGCAAATACATGCTGCATTTTACCATACCGGTATATCGGACAATGCTTAACGTCACACGTGTGTATTTTAAGCGTACTTGTTTTACATCCACAGAAGCCCGTGAGGCCTGCTCCTACACAGTGCCAGATTCAACATTTTACTTAATAGCATAAAATATTTTTCACGTTTGCCGGGGTGCTTGAAAAATATGTGATTTATCGAGGAACCGTTTTTTGTGTCCTTTTTCGTTTGTTGTATCGCTCACTGCCACACCAAGTTTTTATTTATAGTCGTCTCTCTTATGCTGACATTGTCTTAGTATTTATTTTGACAATAGTGACCTTATCAAACTTAAACATGAGTTTAAAGCAATGACCAACAAATACCATCCACGCCTGTGCTTCACATCAATAACTCCTAGCCGTATTTAATTCTGTTCAATGCAGGGACACTTGTACCAAATAGTATAAAAAAAAAAAAAATAAATGACAATATTTACATTTTTTGCAGCTCATAGAGGAAGCAGGTTAATGGGAGTGCTTTACTTATATGGAGGGTCACTGCAATTATGTGGCAGAGAGGACCAAATTATACCGCAGGGTTGACCAATTTATGTGGCAAGAAAATTCCGTTTATGCATTTACAACGCCAATAGCTCTACCTCAAGCAAATGGGAGACCTATTGCATTGCAAATGCTTGTTTTTGCTTTAGAATTTTTTCCTTTTTCTTCTTTGATTCTACAGAAACCATGAATCCTGGACAAGGCAAACAAAGTTGATATAAATATGTGTGCATTGGTTTGATAATACTATGTATGATTGCATGCATTTTGTTGATTGCAGGAATGAGTGTTTCACTGAAAGGCAAAATGCAAATTAAAGCATCTCCAACGCTGAGAATGACAATATCCAAACAGAATCGGTTTTACAAAGATGAGGGATTACTTCAATTAGATGACACAAAGGGAGACTTATTTTCCAATGTATATTATAGCTTGCTGTATGACTACATGGACACAATGAATGTGCAAAATAGTTAAGTGTGTACGCAAATTCCTTCATCAGTATAAGAGGGAATCACTTATCATAGCTAACTATTAATTTAGGGAATTAGTTGCAGTGTACTATTAACATGTGTGTACAATCAAGAGTACATTCAGTGTTTTTAGTCTAACTATGATTTCGTTTTCTCTTTTGTTCCCATTAATCAGCATTTGAGCAGCCTTGCAAAGGCTAGAAACATATATATTGTAGGAGGATTTTTTTAGCCTACACTGACTTTTGCCACAGCATATGCGCACCGGATTAACTTAACATGTCTTCTTACACAGGTAGAAAAGAAGTTCATTATTCAGGTAGATGGTAGGAGAAAAGCAATGAAAGAAAGGATAGATAAGGGAACAGTTAGCAAGAAGAAATCCTTTCACAACACACCTGATACAGAGGGGTGCATAGCTTTAGATTGGCAATTTGTAGGAAAGCTTTGTATGAATAGACCTTAATCAAAAGCTGACAATAACTTTGTAGGAAAAAATGAATGCAGACATGTGTTACTGTTCAACAGTGTATGGGATTTTATGCTAAATGGACCTGGTGTCTATTACAACTGTGGTAAGAATGCTTATTACAAATTGCTGAAAGGCTGGTATAGTACAAGCTATTTGGGAGTGGTATTCCCGAAGATTTACCAAGTAGACAACATAGATAATCCTGTAGGGATTGAGAGACCTAAAATTAGATTTAAAAAAGTAGCAAGTAGTTCAGAGATTACAGAAGATATTTTTGGAGCATTTATTCCATCCATGGGTGTGATCTTGAATGATATAAAGATAAGGAAGTTATCAACAATTGTTGATAAGACGTCAACGGATTTTTCAGGTGCAGTGCTCCTCATGGATACAGAAATGGTTGCGGCAAGGTCTATGATTCTTCAAAATCACCTTGCATTAGACATCCTGTTAGCAAAAGAGGACAGCGTCTGCTTAGTTTTGAAATCACAGCACTGCTGCACTTATATCCCCAATAACAGCAAGGAGCTACTGAGATATTTATCTAATCTGACAAGTCTGACAAATGACTTAAATGACTTAAAGCAGACATACGTCTGGGAAACACTAGGTGAAGGATTCTCTAAGGTAGGATCTTCATTTGGAAACTTGGAAAATGGTTTTGTGAGAATGCTCCTGAAACCTTTATTGATTGTGACAGGGTGCATAACTTGTGGTCTTGGATTTTAAAAAGCTTATAATTTCTGGAGAAAACAAAGAGCAAAGAATATACAGAGTAGGGAAAAAATGGAAATGGAGAATATGAGAAACAGTTATTATCAGACAATTAACGCAAACTTATATCTATACGTTATCAAACTACAAGGTTTTGATTTTATCTCATCATAAATTAGAAAAGTGCTTTTGTGACTGCATAGATTGCCATCAGAGGAGGGACTGAGAGAGATTAAGTTGTATTAATATATTAGTGGCATAGAAGTTAGCATATGGTGATGAATTAACCTACATATAAATGCCTAACAGAGAAAACAACGAGTTGTGAAATGTGCACATTTGAAACATGGTGAACCATGTGGCCACTGTTCGTATTAAACACCACATTTTAACACGAGAGTTTTGAATTCATAATAAATGAATGACTAATTTAGATTAATGTTAACGAGCGTTCTATTAAGATGTAGAATATTAGAATTGAAAGTAATTAAATATGAATCAATCTTACTTATATTGGACAAAATGAATTTTATTAATGCTGTTTACATGTGTGCAGAAAAATAACTGCACGTTTAAATTCAGTTCTAACATGATATAGATGCTGCTTGAACTTAAATAGTTTGCTTTGCATATTTGATATGAATTGTAAGGTGTGAAATAGGTTTATTAAGGTATTAAATGAATTAATGTATATTAAGGCTTCTTAGCTTGACTAGGCCAAAATAATTTATTTTGCTGTGGTAATGGAAAATCACTTGCTTATTCTGTCCCCTCTAACCTGAATTCTTTCCCTAGATTGCTAATGGGAATGTTGAATGTATGGTAGGCAAGAGACATTAATTAGAAGCAATAATGTTATGCAATTTGTTCTAGCTGTCAAACAGGACAGAAAATCTGTGGTTCTTATGAAATGTATTAGTTTAGTTTACTGTGTGCCGTGAGAAGGGATCTCAGGTAAAAAATAACTAGAGAATGTCATATTTTTTTAGTAACGTGTAAACCATTCAATGACAATGCACTTTTGCTGAGAATATTCTTGAAAGTAAGAGAGTTTGGTTGTGCCATCTGCAGTGGTTGGATGTTGAAGCTGACGTCCGATGTGCGCTTAACTAGAGGACCAATGAATGGATTGTGCCTACTTTGAATTGGAACTCTGTGTCCCAACTTCGATGCTGTTCATCACTCTGTCGGAGTCTTTTTAAGTCTGTTGTGACACTCTGTTTCTCTAAGTCCCCTGATGAGTTTCCTCATCATAGTTTTAACTGCCCTATTCTGTTATGTGGTTCAGTACTAATAATGCCAACTAATTCTGAACTGCTGAGCTATCAATGTTTGCTATCCCATGAGGAGGAGTATAACTGAATGTGGTTTCATGACTTCTTTTCAGTTAGGTATTCACACCAGCATATTTTTGTAGTGAGTTTTTCTAGTTAGATGTTTTTTTCAAATAATTGTGTTCTTCTTTTATGTTTGCTTTTGTCCACATGTGTTAGCCTGTTCCCACACATGCAAGTCCAGATTCATGTTAGTATTAGGAATGGCCCATCTCTGAAAGTTGAAATCTTAAATTGAACGTTAAATTGTATTCTGATGATTTACTGATGTCACCATCATCGGTTTTGAATTCTAACAATAATGTGAATATCATATTGCTGCTAATCTACATTATTCTTTTGAAGTGGCTAACAGTGTTGATGTTTAGTGGGCTGACTTTTTTCAGACTTTTGGTCAACCTATGGTTTTCATGCATGTTTATAATGTAGTGTTGCATACCATATATGTGACATTGATTTTGGGATTGTAATAAAGCTTTGGAACTTTATTCGTTTTGGAATATGATTGAGTGTTAAATTGTTTATGGTGTTTAGTATTGTTTATGGTATAATGTCACTAATTTGCAATTTAATGAGTCTGACTACCACACCCTTCGCCAAGCCCAAAGATTCAGTCAACCTTATTAGGAAAAAATATTGATGGTGTCTCGCCCGCGTGCTGGTGGTTGTTGAATCTGGAACCAGATAGAAGAAATCCCTTTCTGGGGCCCCAGGAGCTCGCCAACACTGTGAGGGGTGGGCTTACTTGAGTCTCTGTAAATAGAGTTTATCATAACTCGAGAATATTCTGAGGTGTTCTATTGTGGTGGAGAAATAACAGCTGCTGCTGCCTGCAACTGCCTGTAGCTCACTGAAACCAGGGGCACAGGAGTGAGAACCACTTCCCTAGTTGTTCATCTATGTTTGAGGTAGGGCTGGCAAGGGCAATATTGGGGGGTGAAAGATTTGTTACAACCCTTGGAGGCCTGCGGATTTCATGCAGATTTCTCTATGCAGATTATGTACAGGAAAGAAAGTAGTCTGAAGAGGGTTTATAGTCTAGTATAGAAACAGTATGCAAAGCTCAATGAGGAATGCAATTGTAGAAAGTCTGTTGTAGAGAGTGAACATGGAGAAAGATTTAGCCTTTTTGAATATCCACCCCCAGATAAGCATGGATTTGTGAGAAGAATGCAGAACTTCATTCATGATTCCCTCAGCAAAGGGGCTGGTGTGGACAGGGGAGCAGTGGGCAAGGAATACAAAAATGTATTCCTCAAAGCTTTATGCAGTTATTTGTGCCACATGTAAAGTTGTAGAGTCCAGTTTTTCAGAATGCTCACTCTAATCAAAAGGAGTTTGAAGATGTGCCCTCGTTGTATTGTACTGGTCATAATCTGGTAGTTATTATTCATTTGCCATTTTTCATCTGGGACAACTGGGTACTTGTTCTCCTTTTAGCCTTTATTACTTGACACCTCTACAATGCATTGAAAAATGCCTGGGCTTGCCAGATCATTTAAAGATGGTAGGACACCATATCTCCAGTACTGGGCATTCATATAACTAATACGTGCACTCTGGGAGTTGTAGTCTTGGTTTGCTTCAGTTGAGCCAATTGCACCAGCATACCCAATGATTTGAAAAATAAAATCTAGGTCTGGAAAAGTGCTAATGACCTTCCCCTGCTGCTGAATGTCCCAGAGTATGCACAAAGTGAGACTGTACCAGGCCTTAGATACCAGCTTGTGCATAGAGAATACTGCACTGGGCATTTGAGGCTATAACAATGCACAGAGAGGCTGCACTAAGCATGGAAGGCCAAAACCATGTACGAAGAGGCTGTACTTTTGATTCAGACCATATCTGCATAGGTGGTGGCTGCACTCAGCATTAAAGTACATGCTTATTAATTCAAGAATGCACAGGACATTTGAAGCTATACCTAACCATAATGAGCATGCAAAGGGATTATGTGGCTGTACTGTCATTCTTAAGATATTTATGAAGCTCTTCAGGGACTACCGCCTTTCAAGTCATTATATAAATTGTTGCCTTTCCTGCATTTTAATGTGATCCTCTACTGCACTGTAGTCTTTCACTGCCCAGGTTGAACTAATTAAACTAGCACACCCAAAAAAATGATTTGTAGGTAAAAGGTTCACAACTGGAGACAGTGTTTTTAATGACCTGGAGTGACATGGACATCCCAGAGACCGCATATGGCATATGCAGCTACTTTTGATAAGATAAGGCTATTATTCAGACTATGTTGGGTATGACGGGCCAAATGATGGTCATGTATGACTATTTGAGAATTACGTGAGCATTTGTGGCATGATTGTGCATTTAAATCTCTAACTGCCTATGACTGTATTAAGTATATGATGGTTGTATCTGTTTAGATGATAGCTGAGCCCTGACATATCAAGACTTTGCTTCTATCATAGCAGGTCAGTATACTGGGTAAGTTGTAGCTTGTAACAAAATTAAACAGCAATTAGATTCAGTAATGGTTCTGTGTTTTTACTAATCCTTTACCTTTAGGTTTACCTCAATAATGTCACTTCCTGTGACATATTTTTTTAATCATGAGGTCACCAGGTTTAAAAGTCATTTGATGTCACTTACTGTCATATGTATCACTTCTGCTACCCCTGAAATTTCAGAGAATGGATGTCCATGAGAACCTACCGATTGACCATTGTCTCTGTTTCACTCTCATTATTTTTAATCTTGGCCTCTGACTTCAAGATAGACTATTAAACAGATCACTCATTCTGATTTCAGAGAGTCAATTTTAACCGCTATCTACCTCTCTTTTTTGATCTCCATACCTCTCACTCTTATATAGGGTAGTGGCATAATCTATTAAGCTCTCCGGCAAAGAGCCCCCCCGTTTGGGGTGGTGCCAGTCTGACGAGGAGCAACTCCGATGATGAAGCATGACACCCTCCAGGGTGTGTGAGGTTTCTGCTCCTAAAGATTAGGACTCCCTACCTAGTATCCTTTCCTTCTTCAACTGGAACAGTGTATTATTTGTATTTACATGAGAACCTACCTTCTGAGATGCAAGGATTCTGTCCAAGAAGTACGCACACTCTGCACACTCTACTTTCCTTTTCTGTTACTCAAGACATGCACTCTCAGAAACATTGGAGTAGTGTGTCACACTGGATCATGGCATAACGGTAAGCACATCCTGTGCTGCATCCAGACCCAATGTGATATAGTGTATATGTTTGTTCTCTCACTCTACTCTTCTTGACCTTTCTTCTCTTTCCATTGGTGAAGTCACCTTATCCTGCTTCTTGTGATTCTTACATAGCTTTGTATGGGCTCTCATGTTCCCAAGAGCTATGTTACTATAGAGCATGGCTATGTTTTTAGTTCAAAATCTACCTAATGTGATTGCAAAACCATGGATTGCAGGCTGAGGACCAAGCATATCTCCAAGGGCCTAATAATCTCTTTCTAAACACAAAAGAGACAGTTCAAGGAGCTGCCTGCATAGTATATGCCTGGCTGGAAGTGAGCTGTTTTAACGAGATATGGTTCCCTTGTATCCCTGGTGATGTGCCAGGCAAACTACACAGTCTATCTGTAAATTAGATTTTCTTCACTACCATTCTTGCGGTTTTTTCTTGGCATTTGTTCATCCAGAGATGGGGTTTGATTAACCTAATCGTCTGTATTTTAACAAAATTGTATTGGTCAAATTTCTCAGAGTGATACTAGAGATTCCTTGAGATGTGCAAAGTTGGAAAGTTGTCAGAATGGAAAGTTTACAAAGTTTCCATGCATTTTTTTTTAAATGGGGAAGCTTTAGTAGTCCTTCACAGCAGGGCTGGACTGGTTGTATCGGGCATCGGCTGTTTCCCTGGGAGGCTGGAAGAGTTGGGGCCAGTTTTTCAATGGTGGGGGCTGGTTTTGTTACTAGGGGGCCAGTTTTGAAGCAGTGCTGCAATATCAACCCCCAGTAACAAAATTACAAAAGCAGCAGTGCTTCGTCTCCCCCGCACCCCAACTCCCAAAATTGCCAGGGCTGCTTTGGGTTCCCAGTCCAGCCCTGCTTCACAATGCAATGGGATGGTCCCTGCTTTTCATGATTGGACATAATTTGGCAGGAAATGTTCACCACAGGTGAACTGGGTGGCTAAACGTCACCTCAGGAGATGTTAGGAAAGAGTTTTCTGACTTTGCTAGTGAAATTTAAACTGTGTCCTCTCCTAGAGATTCCACAGCTTCTATGAAGCAAGTTGCTTATTAATTGATGTTCCTTCTATTACATAAGTATGTACATGCTTTTGAGGTGATTTGGTTCTGAAATATGGCTTCTTAACAATTCATACAAGACACACATGTTTTTGTTGTATACAAACATGGATTAAACCATCTAGAAGGTGAGCCTCAAACTGTACAGTATTTGTGGGATCTTAACCCACAACTACTTTATGTATTTCTTTATAACCCAATTCACGTCACCCAGGCCTGTTAGGAAATCTGCTTGTCAACTAGTTGTAGGTGGATTTTTAGCATACCGGTAGGTGGCTAAATGAATTGGCTAAGCATGCATTATGTAGGGATCTGTAGTGGGATGTTTTGACAATAGGTAGCCATCAACCAATTGCTTGCAAATGTGGTAAGACAATAATGGTGAGCAATACACATTGATGCAGAGATTCCCTTTTGTGCAGCTAGGAAGTTCAGCAGTTACTGCTGTGTCCCATTTCATGAATAGGTTCCTCATCATGGTCAATTAATTTGACTATCCCCTTGGCAAAAGACTTTAAAGTTAGCTATGAAGGTGGTTGGGCTGTTTTTTTAATAAGGTGGACTATGGAATATAAAGTAATATTTCCTTCAATGTAATCCCCCCCACAAGGGAACCCAAAGGGGAGAGGGTGTGGCATAGGGGAGAGGTTGTGGCGTAATGGCCTGAGCTGCCAACTTTGGAGCTCGGGCCATGTTTGAGTCTTGGGGTTGGCTCAATTTCCTGTGATTCTGAGCAAATCACTTAATATCCACGTGCCTACAATTCAGCACCTTGAGACCCTCATGAGTGATTTTGCTGTGCTTTACAAATCCTTATTATTATGATTCTTCTTCTTATTATTATTATTATTATTAGTAGTAGTAGTAGCAGTAGCAGTAGTAGTAGTATTATCATCTACAAAATGACCTGCCATTTAGAAATTTGGATATTTGTGTTAGATAATAAACAATTCTCGTGCCTTATTTATTACACATTATATGAACGTGGACTAAAAAATACAAAACATCGTTTATTTATGTATCATAAATGACTTTACCACAGTTATCATGACATACTGCATGATTGACAGCAAGCTACACATTGAATCTTCTAACCAACTTTTCTATGGTGTCATTGTTCACCACCATGCTGCCCCTTAGAACACCATTTAGTTGACATGGGCCCAAGTGAACCCCGGGCCCTCCAGATGTAACTTTCACAAGACAAACTTACCTGCTTCCTCACAGGAAGGGGATCATGGGCCAACATGTAAGCTGAGACCTTAACCAACCATAGGAAAGCTGATCCAAAAGAGGGGTCCCCCAGCACCGTTCGGAAGATGGGCTTGAGCTACCCAGCCACACTTTGGCCATTTTGGTGCAACTCCAATCATCCCCAGGACAGTGTAATATAGTACCCCAGAGGGCTAAGGACACATCCCTGGGCCTACCTTAATACCACAGTAAATAATGCCTTGACTTGACATAAGATTTAAAGCCAAATCAATGCAGAATTCACCTGATTTTTGTTCCTGATGGTGAGGTATCTACAAGCTTTGTGGCCAAACATGACTCCACTCTTACCATAAACCAGGGTTAACTGACCAGAAAGGTGATATTAGTTTAATTGTGAAAAGTGCTGCACCATGAAACCTAGCAGAGATTCAACAAACTCTTCTTTGCCCTGTGCATATTAATGAACGTCATTCCTCTAAAAACAAGTGTTGCCCGTGAGGCGACCATGAAGGACCGACTTCACTAATGCCATGTTAAGAAGCCTCTTCAGATGGCTATTCAAACACCTGACTAATTTGTTAAATCCCCTGGAGGGATGACCATTCCCATCACTCTTTGCTTTACTGGTAACGACTTGGGGCTCTTGGGGAGAGGAGGCCTCTTTGAGACTTTGATGGCTGAGATCTCTTGATTAGCAAAGATAATTTGTGACCAGGCAATCACAGACCCCAGGAAATTCTGTTGTGCTTGTGAGACATGCAATGCATGTAGGATAAACGTGAAAACCCTCTCATAAGCCCTTTTTGCCTTAGGTGAAAAACTGGCTGCAATTATGTCTGTATGGCTAAGCACCAAGATAGCATAGTAGACCTCCACCTCAGCCTGGAGATGGAAATGTCAGAAATACTGTATCTTGAGACAAGATAAGGCATCAGCTGGGTGATTCAACATACCAGGTACATGCTTAGCCTTATACAGCATATAATTCTTGATAAAAACTAAAACTCAGTGCCATTTTACATTTTCCTCAGTTGAAGTCATTGGATTCAACCTCTGACATGCTGCGATACAGATCAGTCCAGATATGCAAATCAGCTACAATGGGAAACAGTTCCAAAAAAGTAACATTTCTTACCCAACCAGAATCAAAATAGTTCCACAGCAAAGGCTGGGCTTACCATTTGAAGCACAATAAAATAACATAACCAACATTGCCTGCTGCATCTTTTTGTGAAAAGACTGAACTTCTGGCTTTGCCACACAGGGTCAGGACACACCATAACCATATTGAAATTCTCTAGGGAAGATAACCTGATCCTCTTGTTGTGCCTCAAACCCTCCACTAAGCATGTTCTGTGGTATTTTTTCCCTGACGTGGCCTGCACAATGGCGCTTGAGAAGGGGTGCCCATCAGGGGAATCCTCAAGGCAAAATTGCCCACTAGTACGTGTAGCTGTGACCTTGTTTGCCCTGTAAAAAGATTCCAGCACAAACCTAAACACCCTCACTTTCTTGATGAGTAACCTGCATTCCCCCTTTTTAATCTTGATATGAAGGAAGACTAGAATTGTGGCCAGGCCTGCTGATTGCTAGCTTTCATTAGCCGGAATGCTTTGTTGTAGTTCTTCCAACAGGTTTCCCAAATTCTTCATGTGCCCCCACTATTTTATTCTGGTAAAAGGACACCTATGAACCCAGCTATGGTGATTTTGCAAACAGTACTTCTATACAAGGCCTGCCACCCCACCCCACTGTGATCACATCAACCTAGGGAGGCTGGTTGTGACCTGATTTGGAATTCTGTAGTGTAAATATGTGGAAGCCTGTTACCTTTTCCCCTCCCCTGGGTGTTCCATTCTTTGCACTCATAGGCACATGTGAAATTACCACCTTTGGTGTGACCCATGTCCTTCTGTGACATTCCTTTGCACTGACAGCAGTAGAGGGTGAACATTTTGAGATGGCTACTGGCTGAGGCTTAGGCCCAGCTTATGCTGGGACCCTTTGAGGGTATCAGAGTGAAGATAACAACTGAGGTGTCCAATTACTGCCTCCTTGTTTGTATCCCAAACCCGCCATCTTTTTTATTTGTTTTTGTAGGCATTTTGCTAGACAAACAACCCCTGTTTTATTATGGCCTTCGGGGATAAATGTGCTACACAGAATGGGCTTCCTTGCAAAACCAATAGACAAAAATATTGCTCCTCTGCATCACTGAGATACATAGATTGGCAAATAACTGGCCTCAGAAATTATATGAGTATACTAATCGAACAAGAGAGCCCACACCCCCAGCATAACCAGCTTCTCTGGCATTACTGGCACAATGCTGAGCAATGAGAAAATGCCACAAGAAATTAATGGCAAGTAACAAATGAAATGGTGTAATACGTTGATATGCAAAGATGAAATGAAGACATGACTGTATCAACAACTAATAACCACATAAAAAGCTGGTGCATTATGTTTTTTAAATCATATATTAAAATGTTCATAGGTATGAAGTAATTTGCATGTGAGACTCTATGTAGTGTGGTGAGACTATGTGGGCTAGGACATTCTAGTTGGACTCAACAGAGTAACCTGCTGGGAGATGTTAAGGTGTGGTTATTAACAGTTATGATGTAATCAGAGTGCAGTTTGTGATTGTATGATGAGGAATAAAGACATCTGTTATAGAGCTGTGTGTGTAATGTGTTAATTTACATGCTCCCAGGCTGGGGAGAAAGCTACAAATGGAAACAAGGATGGAATCCATTCCATGAAGAAATGAGACTGCTCTCCCTGAGATTTTGCAATGATACAGCAAACTGCTGGTGCATACCACAAGCTCCCAAATCAATTAAAAACAGTTTGAAATTTGCTCATGTGGAGTTGAAGCTCTGCTCCATTCCATATACGGCCCTCGAGGAAGTAGAAGGCCCTTTGGAGGAGTGCATTTGAAAAGCACACCAGAATCCATTAGTAAGCCTGAAAGAAAAAATACTGCTTGGTGCCATAACAGAAAGCTGTCATCGATACAAAAAGAAACTTTAAAGGCAGTGACATCCTAGTACGATGCTAAAAGCTAAATACATCAAGTGTGAGAAACAGAACCATAACTCTCTGTCGAGAAAGAATAGGATGATCTACAACCTCAGATCGGGCATGATGACCTAAATGTGAGCACATAGCCAGTGCTTGCAGAGGTTACCAGTGCAGCGGCAGTCATTTGAACAGCATATGCTCTCAATTGTAGTAGAAAAGAGCAGGAAGTAAGATGCAGCTGTCTTTCTGAAACTACCACCACCATTCGACACCACCAAGAAGAAAGTATTGGCACCAGGTGGATGGCATCAATTGAGAGGTTCGATGACGTCATAGATGTCCTAGAAGAAGTAGATGATAAGAAAATCATGAAGTATTTTAAAAGCTTTGCAGGTGACGGAGTAAAGGAAGTGCTGATGAAAAGCTTGCAGACTGATGTAATATCGTACTGTCAGATCAAAGAAGCATTGAGTACCAAGTTCAATCTGATGCCCGATGTTGACTATGAAAAGTAAATTTTCACTTATGCGAGACAGCAAGCTGGTGAAACAACTGATAAATTTGTTGAAAGACTTGATGTGCTTATCAAACATTGTACATTTAGTGCATTTAATGATGAACAAGCCATACACCTCAGAGTCTTCGATGGCTGTCTTTTAGACTCTTTCAGAAGACGCATGTTGAGAGAGACACTCAGGTTAGAGAAATTATTCATGACTGCTAGAGCTGATGAAAGAGCAGATCAACATGCTGGTGACATGGAAGCTGGAACAGTAAAAAATGAATCAGCATTGGTCATCAAAAACAATTACAAGTACAAGGTAGATGCCTGCAAGTCGACATCTTCAAAGAAGAAAAAGTTGTGTTTCTGATGTGGGTTTTCATTTCCCCATGAAAGGTGAATGTTCAGCCACAGGACAGACATGCTTCCGGGAAAGAAAACCCCCTCGTAATGGTTTGCAAAGTGAAAGAGAAACCAAGTACATCACAGTAAGAACAGAAAAGGGACACCAGAAGGTTCCAGAATCATTCTAGCCACATCCACAGGGCCAAAAAGCAGCACCAGTTATGACAAGTAGAAACCAGACAAAGGTCATTGTCATCCTACAAATGCTCTTCAATGTCATTATCAAGCACCAATGAAGAAGCGGGATGTGTGATGATGGTAACAACCAAGGAGCGACAGGCGCATGTCAGTTTGGATGCTTGAAAGGAAGAACAAAAGACAAAAGCAAACCATCAAATGAAACAACTGAATTCATTTGGACACTGCCCCAAGATTGCAATAAAAGTCAACAGTTGTCCCATAACCTTTATCATGGACAGTGGTGCATTGATTACCATCATGCCAGTCAAGAAGTTCAATAGTTTACCTCCTGTGCCATGCCACAACCCCTCAAACATGAAGGTATACATGCGGGCTGCTTCTAGAGCATGGCAGATTCAGGAGTTATTCACAGCGACAATGCGACATAAAGTAGTATCAGTGCAAGCACCAATTCATGTTCTTCAAGGAACTTCGTCCTGTGCATGCATACTCAGCTTTGCCACTGCTGATAACATGCGAATGACATCTCTCAATTACAACCTCCACACTGAACAGTTTCTGTTGTTTTTTATGGCCTAGGAAGACTCAGGACAGTGAAAGTGTGGCTTCACATTGATGAGGACATTCACCCTGTTGCCCAGCGTCATCATAGAGCCACTTTTTTCTTGCAAGACTCAGTTGAGAAAGAACTAGAAACGCTGTTGAAGCATGACATCATTGAGCGCTCCACAGGTCCTACACCATGGGTTTTGCCCATAATGGTAGTGCCAAAAAAGGATAGTGAAGGTGCAATGCGCATCTGTGTTGATGTGGGCCAGGCCAACAAAACAATTGAGAGAGAAAGAGAGCCTGGTCCACATATGGCAGACATTAACATGCAACTGAACGGTGCCAAAGTCTTCTCCTGTTGAACCGGAGCAAGGGATACCATCAACTTGAGGTGGAAGAGAACTGCAGGTACATCACTATTTTGTTGATTCATATTGGTTTGTTCAGATAGAAAAGGTTGAGTTTTAGAGTGTTGTCAGCAGAAGAATCTTTTCAGGATGCTATACAACGAATAATGCAACCTGTCACGCATACTTTTAATTTCAATTATGACATGCTGGTATTTGGAGCAATACAAGAGGAGCATAGAAAGGCTCTTACACAAGATTGCCAGTTACCTGCTGATGTAGGTCTCACTCTGAACACAGAAAAGTGTGAGTTTCAAAAGGCCAAACTTAAATTCTTTGGGCTCTTATTCTCTGACGGGGGAATGATTTCTGGCCCAGATAAAGTGAAAGCACTGTCAGCTACTTGACCCCACAAGATGTCAAAGTGCTGTGCTCCTTCTTGAGTATGGCCAGTTATTGCTCTAGGTACATTTGTGACTTTGCTACAGTGCCCTATTGAGAGATTTGAAAAAACAAAATGCCTCTTTCCAGTGGTCTGCTGAATGTGATCAAAGCTTCAAAAGAATAAAGCATGTGAATAAGAATGCAACTGAGATGGCCTATGATGACTCCAAATTGCATACGGAGATCACAGTATAGTGAACCCGGTGGGGTTGGGGGCAATCCTTGCTCAATATATTGGTCATCCGAACGCTCAGAGACACATTATGGTCTATGCCAGTCGAAGCCTGTCTGACACAGAACATGCCTATTCTCAGCCAGAGAAGGAGAGTCTGACTGTAGTGTGGGCCTACAAACATTTTCCTGTGTTTCTACATGGAGAACGTTTCACTATAATTACAGACCACTAAACGCTGCTCCCTATTTTCGGAAACCTGAAAGCCAAGATGCCTCCTTGCATTGAGTACGACTATGCATTTGTGCACAAGCCGGCAAAGATCAGAACCATGCTGATTACTTTTCTACTTCATCACAGTGCAGAAGTGGAGTGAGTAGCATGTTTTAAAAACATTTGAGTGAGATAATTGGTTTAGCATTTTTATACATTTTAACATATTTTCTTTAACTTTATCCTTGTCAGCATCATTTCCTGCACTTTGTACTTTCTTGGGTCAGATATTTGTGGAAATACTTTGAGCAGGACCATTTCCTGGAACTGACTATCTGGCCTTGTTTAGTACCTGTAGTTTTTTTTTCCATTGTTGCTAGTCGCCTCGGTCTGTTGGCATTCTCACTTTCCGCAAGGCCACTTTACTTAATGGTACCTGGCAATAGGAGGCGCTAAAGAGATGAAGTGAGTGGCATTTTTTTTAAAACATTTGAGTGAGGTAATTGTTTTAGCTTTTTTATACAGCTGAACATATTTTCTTTAACTTTATCTTTGTTAGCGTTGTTTCCTGCACTTTGCACTGTCTGGCGTCAGATATTTGGGGAAATACTTTACACAGGACCATTTACTGGAACTGACTGACCGTGTCTTTTTTCCATTGCTGCTAGTCACCTTGGTCTGTTGGTGTTCTAGCTTTCAGCAAGGCCATTTTACTTAGTGCCCGCCAGAGCGAGGCCACACTAAAGAGGTGGAGTGAGTGGCATTATTAAAAAACATTTGAGTGAGGTATTTATTTTAACATTTTTATACATTTTTACAAATTTTCTTTAACTTTGTCCTTGTCAGCGTTGTTTACTGCACTTTGCACTTTCTAGGACCAGATATTGGGGGAAATACTTTGCACAGGACCATTTACTAGAACTAACTATCTGGTCATATTTGGTGCCGGTAGTCTTTTTTCCATTGATGCTAGTGGCCTTGGTCTGTTGGCATTTTAGCTTTCAGCAAGGACACTTAACTTAATGGTGACCAGTGTGAGGATGTGCTAAAGAGGTGAAGTGAGTGGCATTTTTTAAAAACATTTGAGTGAGGCAATTGTTTTAGCATTTTTATATATGTTTTCTTTAACTTTGTCCTTGTCAGCTTCATTTCCTGCACTTTGCACTTTCTGAGGTCAGATATTTGGGGAAATACTTTATGCAGGACCATTTATTGGAACTGACTATCTGGCCCTATTTAGTGCAGATAGTCTTTTTCCATTCCTGCTAGTTGCCTGGATCTGTTTGTGTTCTAGCTTTCAGCAAGGCCACATTAATTAATGGGACCGGCATGAGGATGTGCAGCAGATACGCACAATGGGAACGCTGATGGTGCGCCATATGCAAGCCTGTCTCCTCCCATCTGCCCATAGATGCGGCCATGGGCTAGGAACCCTGCCCGTCTGGAACCTGGTAAACTTAAAACTATAAGTCACTCAACAATAGAACTGAAAAACCTTTATAGGTGGCCAAAAGAGGCCTGTCAGCACTCCCTGCATCCAGTTAAACTGGTGGATAAATGCCACCTGAGTCAGTATTCTCTAGAAACATCTGAACAGAAAGAGTCACTAGGTCCTGGCATTCCATTAGATGAAAGGAACTCTAAGGGAGAAGAGCTATCCAATGCCAGCTGGCACATGTATCTAGTTAACTGTAGATCCTTCCCTAAGCACAGATTAGAACAGTTTACCTTCCTAGATGAAACTCAGCCAGTTGCTCCATTTTTAATAGAAACATGACTCAATGAGGAAAGCGGGCTTGATGTTGTTGAAACCCTGCCACCAGGCTGTGTTATTGCCAGGCTGACAAGAAATAAGGAGGTGTTACGATAATTGGAGAAAGGGACTTGGATTGTAAGTTCACCCCAATGTAAATTCCAGGTAGTGAAAGCTTGGCCTTCTTTATCAGATTTTTACACACCTTTGTATTCTCAGGATTATTTATATATCGGCCTCCAGGTCCAGTTACAGAGTTTATGAATTTGGTGTTGGATATACTAGCTGCCTCTAGCCTTCAGACAGCTAATTTCATGGTACTAGGTGACCTAAATATTAATGTAGAAAACATAGATTGTGTACAGATTGCCAACTATCTACATGATCTGCCAGTGATCCACTTATTCCAGCCGGTCAATTTTCCAAAACACCACAAGGGTCAAACTTTGGACCCAATTTTTACCAATTTACCTAATAGGATGGTAAACTCACCTTTGCCAAAGTATGGACAGATCACTATATCATTCTATTCTTGATTCCAAAAGTTTTGAAGCATGCACCTAGAGCCACATATTCCAAGACCTCCTGGCAATGGTCTACATTGAACATGGCCAGATGGGAACAAGCTTTATGCAAATCAGCCCCTAGTTTAACTGTAGATGCATAGGTCTCATTGTTAGGCACTAGACTAAAAAACTGAATCACAAAGAACGTGGATGAACTAATTCCATTAAAAATGACTACGAAATAAATGCCACCTCTGGAGAAAAAACATTGGTTTTCCCAAGAGTTAAGGCAAATTAATAAAGAATGTAAAAAATATGAAAGGAAATGGAGACCTGCAAAGCATCTCTGAAAAATGTTGTCAAGCCATCTGGAGAGCCTGTGCAAACGATCTTGCTGAAAGGATCCAGCAATCAACCATCTCCTCAAGAAAGATCTATAAAATAGTAAATTCCTTTCTAAATCACAATATACCAAAACCAGGGCCTGCCGCATCAATAGGACACTGTGAATCTCTTGCAAAGTATTTTCTAGGAAAAGTGAAGGACATTTATGATACTCTATCAGGCTCTCCAGACTATATGGGGACTCTAGAAAATAGACCAAAAGGACAAAAACAATAAATCAATACTCTCTGCAATCCCACAACTGACCTTAGATGATGTTATGGCTGTGTAAACCTCTAATAAATCAGGCTCACCTATTGACCCAGCTCCAATTAATATCCTGTTAACAGGGGGCAATGTGATGCTCACTACCCTGAACAATTTGTATAATTTTTCCCTGAAGAACTGTAGCATTCCAGAGGAATGGAAACACGCTATCATCCATCCACTACTAAAGAAACCTAATCTAGGTCCTGGGATGATGGGTAATTACAGACCCATTTCTGTATTACCTGGTGTCAGTAAAATATTAGAAAAAAATATTAATAGGTATCACAGATCATTTGGAAACCAACATCATTCATCATCCTACAGGTTTCAATGCTGGCTGTAGCATAGAAACAGCTCTTTTTTCAGGGCCACAGAAAATCTCAAAATGATCATGAAGGAGAGTGGATCAGTGACACTGAGCCTCTTTGACCTGAGTGCTGCCTTTGATATGGTCTCCTACCCTAGTCTTCCTCACCCCCTGGAAGAAGCTGGTATCACAGGGAAAGCCCTCAGGTGACTGGCTCATTTTTGGATAAACATGATTTTCAGGTTAGGGAGTGGTCCTTTGTGTCGTCCAGTCATCAGCTATACTGTGGAGTTCCTCAGGGCTTGTCTCTGAGCCCTACGCTTTTTAATATTTATGTCCATCCGCTATCAAATGTCATCTGCTCCTTTGGTTTTAAGATGGAATCTTACACGGAAGATACCCAGCTGATTGTCACAATGTCACCGGACATTGACTCTACTCCCAGGAGACTCAACAGCTGCTTAGTAAAGGTGTCTGAGAGCATGGCAGCCAGCTCCGTGAAGTTGAATGGCAAATAAACTGATGTTTTGGACTTGGGGAGCAAGCCAATGCTGTGGGATCAGATCATCTGGCCTTCTTCCTTAAGGGAACGTCCAGTGCCAAGGCATAAGCAAACAGTCTAGGGATGATCCTGGACAATCAGCTAACTCCTGAGCAAAAAAAGGTGGCTGGCAGCTGTTTTGGCCTACTGAGAGCCCTGAGAAAGGTCCTGAAATGACTCCAGACAGAGTCACGTAGAATCGTGATTCAAGGGCTGATACTGTCTCACCTTGATTGTGTCAATTAGCTTTATTTAGACAGTCCAAAGTCAGAGATTAAAAAACTTTAGATTATTCAGAACGCTGCTGCCCAAGTACTGTTAAGTATTCCAAAAATACAATTGGCAAGTGGTGTGCTCAAAACTCTTCACTGGCTGTGCATAAGTTGTAGGACACAATTCAAGTCACTATGCATCTTTTATCGGGCAAAGCATGACTCAGGTCCTTTTGTTCTTTAGCAATTTGCTATTGGTTACCATGCCAACAGGGATCTGAGGTCAAAGAACCTTGAGCTGCTCCTTGTCCCTAGAACCAAGAGAGCTAGGAGTAGAGGTCTGTCTTTAATGTACCTTGCACCCAAGCTCTGGAACGCTAAGCGTGCTAGCCTCAAAATTTAGGGCAATTTCATGACTTTCAGAAAAATTCTAAAGATGTATCTCTTCCCTTAATCCATTTAGTTCTCTCCTTCACTCACTCCAACCACTTCAATAGCGCCAGGAATCCCGATATGCAGGTAGCCATGCACTGTACAAAAACGGTGAATAGAATAGAAGATCGAAAATGGCTGAGTAGTAAATTAACTTCATTATGAAGTCCAGGACGCCAGCAACCCTATCCATTGAACAGATTATTGCTGCTACTAATGTTAACAAGAACATCTATCCTCAAAGACATAATTTGAACTCAATCGTGTAAGAGGAGCACTCAACCTTTTGCTGACGATGTTGAATTAAAAAAATTCTAAAATGGGCAGGATAAAATGTCCATGACAAGAGAAGGTGTTGTATTGCGAGACTCGAGAATCTCCATACCTGAGAGCCTAAAACAGCAAGTCATTGATCTAGGCCATGAAGGACATCTTTGCAGCGTGTGGTATCCCGGCCATTCTCAAATCTGACAGTAGTCCGCAATTCAGTAGCAAAGAATTCAAGGAGTTTCTAGTCAGACTTAATGTCAAGCATCGAAAGAGTACACCTCCTAAGCCCCAGCCGGTCCGACACGTTTCAGCTGTTACAAGCTTTTGTCAAGGTGAAAACTTCAGTTTCTCATTGAGAAAGTCACCATTTTCACAATGAATCCAACATAGCAACATCCTACTATACGAAAATTTTAATTTATCTCTGCCTTAGCTATGTTCAATCAACAAAAAAAAAAAGTTCCGGCTAATCCTAAACTAATCAGATATCAAAGTGAACATGATTATTTATCCCATTAATTCACATTGATCAATTTCTGCCCATCATTTCTCAAAGAGCCATTCTACAGAAATATAGAAACACATATCAATTTGTTGCGGATGTTACACAATAACAATGGGCATATGCCCTTGTCAAAATAAACATGATACTTAGGCACAGAATTGGTAAAATCCTTTGCTACATCTGGCCCTTTAGCCCATCAATTCAAATTAATTAATTTCCACCCATCGTTTTTCAGAGAGCCATTCAACAAGGTATACAAACAATAATCAACTCACTGTGATTCTGGTACAGGAATAATGGGCCATTGCCCTGATCACAGTATCTGATTTCAACCATGAATTCATTCATCAAGATGACAATTCTCAAAAATAAAAATCGATTTTTTTGTATTATTAACAGTAAGGAAATTTTAACAACCCTGTTCTTAAAATACATGTAGACCAATGGGACGTTTTATATATATGTGTTTGTATATGCATGTGTGTTTACATATATATATATATATATATATAGATATATAGATATGTGTGTGTGTGTGTGTATATATATATATATATGTGTATATATATATATAAGTATATATATGTTTATATATATATATATATATATATATATATAGTACCTCTAAGGCCTTATGTGTATTGTATTCCACCAAACGTTTGTAATCCTACTAGTTTCAGATCAAAAGCCGCCATGCTGCATTGCCTTATTGTGAGAGCAGGGCCTAACAATAACCTTCCTTTCATCAGCAGGAGGAAAACTGCAAAAGAAAATGAAGAATTAATGAGAACCGCTGTTCAGTTCATTTTTAAAAAAGATCACAAAGTCCATGAATTACATATGATATTAATGAGGGCACTTCTTAATGAGATGGTGCTTTCTGTCTGTTCAAATCATCTGACTCGCACCTCCTACGCATGGTTTGCTTGCTTACCTTTTGATATTGGGTCTGACCTCTACAAACGTAAACAATAACAACGATGTATTCTTTGAGGTGATCTGTTTTCAGTAATGACTCACAAATTGTATGGACTATTCTTGTGTGTACTGTAGTAATCTACAGGCTGCAGAGTTGCAAGGATAGGCTTCCAGACGACATATGAAACATAGTGGTTTCCTGTGCTTACAACTAGATCCTACTGAATATATTCAGCCACGTAAGAACATCATTTAAGGGCACATGTATATACACTCAGAGTTCCAAAAAGACGGTATGGGGCAGCTGGGGGAGGGGGGGGACATTCGAAACTGTAAATGAATGCTTTAGACCAAGCCTAACATCAATCGAATTATGCTAAAGGCCAATGATTTGTTTGGAACCAGCAGGAATATGCATTCGAAATGATACATCGTACATCCTAGAGGTACATGTATGTGAACTGATTTTCAATGTGCAAGTTTGTCAGATTAATATCTCACTTCAGAACTGCAGGTTAGGATATGAGCAAATTGGCACGGCACCATCTTCCCTGGTCTTAGTCCTAGCTTCCCATGCACTACGGTTGAGGGATTACTAAAGATAGCAGTGATGGTCAAACCATTTGAACAAAGTCAGAGCAGGCGATTGTGGGGAATGGTGATTAACAACTGTCAGGATGCATTAATGAAGTGTAATGTCTGAAACCATGTTATCACACTTGTGTGCTTTGTAGGAACTTCCTGGACAAGACAATAATGAATAACAGTATGAAATGAGTGGAGATATTTGTGACATCAGTAGTTAGGTATCAGTCTCTTCAACTTTGTAAGGTTCAGTGCTGCAACAGCATTAAATGAACGCAGGTGAAATAATTCCTCTTGTAGACTGACCCAGACTGTCAGGTGGAGGGACCATGGTAGCAAACCCATTTACATTAACTCCCAGCAAGTAAGGTTGGTTGTGACTCTTGTACACACATGGACACAATCAGTGTTTCCATTTCAACATGTTAACTGTTTCTTCCAACAAGGGGCTTTTGATGACAGCTTGACATGCTGGCCATCAAAAACACACAGGTATGGTGTTGCACTACACACATCACACCACACATTTATTTCATCATGTACCTGCAGGACTCCAAATGGCTTTTTTCGACTTATGTAGCATCAGACGCACTTCAATGAGGCCACAATTTCCACCCATGAAAAACGCCAGTGACGTAGATATAACCAGTGTTGGCAACATTTTGCGAGAATGCCATTATCCAGTAGCAAACCCACATCATAGCACCAAATGTGCCTGAGAAAGTTGGTAGTAAACATTCCAGGCAGACTACCACTTTGTTGGCAGCAACCTGTCTTACCTGGCCCATAAATATTACTGTTTTTCTAAATGATTTCACACAGTCATTTATCTTAGTAATAATTTGTATGTATGTGGTATTTCTAGTGATGTGTGTGCCTTACAGCTCTTCTTCAGGATGGCACACAGACAGATAATATAATATTCATTTACCTGAATGTGATATTTCTAGCAGTTCTTCTGCTCCTTCTTGAGCCCTTCTGGCACACATACAGTTAACATAATATTAATTTACCTAAATGTGATATTTCTAGCTGTTCTTCTGCAGGATGTCCATGACCAAATTCAACACCTGGATCACCACCTGAGTAGACACCCTGGCTCCTCTCAAAGCTAACAATGCCATGAGAAACTGACCGCAAACAAGCTGGTACACAAAAGCTCAGGCTCATCAAATGCCACTATAAGCAATTTGAACACAGATGGAGACAAAGTCAGGATGACACCGACAAAAGCCCCCGCAAATCCAACCTCAGGTGCTACCATCTGCAAATCAGAGCCACCAAATGCTCCATGCTCACCAACTGCACTCACCCACTGCATTGAAAGTTGCACCAAAAGTAAATCTTCACCGTAGTGAAAGACTTCACCACTCATGGTCAAACTCCACCAGTGCAACCCTTTATAAGGACCTCTGCACAGGCTGTATCTACTCTTTAGCAATGAGACCAACAGCATTTATGACAACTTAGAGCCCCAACTGGACACTTCCAACCTCGCAATCCCCTTGCCCATCTCAACCAACATCCAGAGGATCATCCTGACCATCTGGCCCACCATCACCACCTAAGAAACTGCAATGATCATGCAGTCCATACACTCAAGAGCACCCTTCGACCACTGCCCTTAGCATAAGTTCATTAAAGGACTGGACCATATCAATGCATCCCTCACACAAAACCTGAATTACTCAATCGTCACAGCTACCTACCCAGATGCCTGGAAACATGCCACAGTACTCTTCCTCCTCAAGAAACCTCCAGCAGATGCTAATCAACTACCGGCCAATCTGCATGCTGCCTTCCCTGGCAAAAGTAATGGAAAACATGATAAGCAAATGCCTAAACACCCACATCAATGACAACCACCTACTCAACGCCACTCAATCCGGATTCAGACCCAACTACAGAAAAGCAGCTATCCTCTTTGCCACAACAGATAACATCCAGGTGATCATGGAAAGAGGTGACACTACAGCCCTCATCCTACTGAACCTTTGTGCAACCTTCAACATTTTCTTCCACCCCATGCATAACCATGGACTGCTTAAAGCCAGCCTGCAAGGGCCCACACTTTGTTCGACTTGCTGCTTCCTGACAGGCCGCACTGAGTTTGTCAGTGTCATCCCCTTCACCTCAGATTCCTCTGACACCTCAGAACCATCTGTGTGCAAAAGGATCATCACTCAGCCCCAGCCTGTTCAACACCTACATGACCCCCTCACCAGCATCATCTATTCCCATGAAATCAACATCAATTTCTATGCTGACAACACCCAGCCTCTCTGAGAACACATCAAACACCCGGACCAATTTCTCCACCTTCATGTCCAAAGTCACCAGATAGATAAAAATCAACTGCCTCAACCTCAGCACAGACAAGACAGAAGTAGCAATCTTTAGCAAGGATACCTTGCTGCAGGACTCCACTTGGTGGCTAGATGAACTTAGGCCCACACCTTACCCAACAACCGACACAAACAACTTTGCTATACTACTTGACAACCAACTCACTATGATCTGCCAAGTGAATGCAGTCTACATCTTTGCTTCAGCACACTCAAGCTGCTCAAGATCTTCAAAAGACTCCCCACCAACACTCACAGACCTCATTATCAGCCAGCTGGACTACAGCAACACACTCTATGTTGGAATAAACGCTCAGCTGACCAGAAGACTCCAGACCATATACAACTCAGCAGTCAGGCTCGTCCTGAACCTCCCATCCTACACTCAATCACCCAACACATAAAAGAGCCTCACTCACTCCCAAGTTAAAAGCGAACACTCTTCAAACTCCTTAAGAACACATGCAAAGCCTTACACAGCTCTGACCTCACATATTTCAAGAAACACATAATCTTCCACAAACCTACCAAACACTTAAGGGTAGGTAGATTCCTACTCGTACAGTTCCCTCGCATACACAGATCTGTGGCCCTGCCTTTTCCTACCTCACCCATAAAGTCTGGAACAACCTGCTGCTGCACATCAGAGCTGCCTACTTAGTTCATGAATCCCACAAGAAACTTAAGACCTGGTTCTTCACAGATCCTTGCCACTACCTCATTTGAAATACCTCCTGCTTCAATGCCAGATGCCCCTCTCAAGTGAGTTATGCACTATACAAATGCACATACCTTAACATAACATAACATAACATAACATAACACAACAGAGAGGCATTTATCTCATTAATAATTTATCTGTATGTGCCATCACTAGTGGCTTGTGTCTCTCGCAGTTCTAGTACTGGATGTCACACAACCATTTACCTCAATAATAATTTACCTCTGAGTCCGATTTCTATGGACATACCCAGGCGACTCAAACAAATAAATATTTCAGCTGTTTCTCCTTATTGCGCTGGAGACCATGGAAAGACAGTAAATAGGAGAAGCAAGAATCAGTATGCAACAAGTGCAGCACTTCAGTACTATAGAAAACAAAATTGTATCAGTCTGTTATTGGGAGCCCCTATATGCACAAAAAGCAAAAAAGACCATCCAAAAAGGGAGTCACGGCAGACACTCATTTTGTTTCTTGTTATTCAATAGTTTGACTTCCTCTTCTTGTGTTTGTTCCTCTCCCGGAGCATAGCTTCTTTACAATCCTTTTGATTAGCAGACGTGAATTCCTCTACTGCTCACATTTAGGAAAGTAAATTTTTTTCTTAATACTCCATGACAGTGGATGTGCTTTTAGCTCTTATTCTCGTGTGCTGCTTCACACCTTCAAATACTTGCCCTCCAGTACTGTGTTGCCACCTCTCCCTCCCAGCTTGTTTACAAGAACAGAAGCAGGGATATTTTTGTTGCGGTATGGCTGAAGAGCAGACTTTAAGGGCACTTTTTGTTTCATCGTCTGTGTTATTCCACATATTGTACGAAAGCACAATTTTGGCACCCAAAGATTTTTATAGCACTGGGGGAAGGGCCATCTACTGCACTCCCTTAGTTGGTGTCTGAGGCAGACGGTGTACTTAGCATGACATTTCTGAAGTCCATACATTGTTTCCCTTGGCAACTGCAGGAGACCAAATGCCTGACTTCTATGGACAGTAAATTAGGCCTTGGAAAATGTTTCCCTTTACATTTTGACATGTCTTTATTCTTTTCAAATTCCAGTTAGAGTTATCTGACTGAAAGGTATTTGAAAAATAAATCATTGCAATATAAAAAATTGAAAATATTGAATTTAAAGTACAGGT
Organism: Pleurodeles waltl; assembly: GCF_031143425.1. NCBI lineage: Eukaryota > Metazoa > Chordata > Amphibia > Caudata > Salamandridae > Pleurodeles > Pleurodeles waltl. The sequence continues at coordinate 384,269,711 of NC_090442.1, forward strand.
TTTAGATAACATGTCATAGACCCCTTGCACAGAGTGTGCTGCAGCAGTCTTATGCGGGGCAGGAGTTTGGGGCTACAACAAAATACCCTCTCTCCAAAGTGCCGAAAACAAATTCCTGCGTAGACTACTGACGGTTCCAAAACGTACAGCAAACATCATCAGCCATAAGGAAACTGGTCAACGTTTTTTGGAGGACAGGGTCTCTATCACTCCTCTACTGCTCTGGATTAGATGCTGGCTGAACCCTGCGGCAAAACTTGTTCAAGACTGTATCTCTGATTGCTTACAATTGGACAACTCAAAAAGGATTCCCTGGCTTGTGTTTCTGCGAAACTCCTTTGAGAAGCTAGGGCTTAGGTACATGTTTGAAGAACCCCAACTGTTAACCACAAACTCTAGGTCTGTCTTGAAGTCAATTTATTTTGAGCACATATCAGAGCTGAAATTCTATAGCTCCCTGAAATTGAAATCTTTTGATCCCTTTACACATTATAACTGTCCCATGTCTTGAACCTTATTTGATCTGTTTTTTAAGTTCTAAAAAATCCTCTCTTTTTACTTTTTTTAGATTTAATCTGATTCATTTTAAGGTAGCCTTTCCCGAACCATGTATCTGGATAAAGGATCTACCACCCTGCCACTGTGATTCTAAATCAAAGCAGAGCACCTCACATTTCTTTCTCCTTTGATCTTTATATGCTGCTCCTAGAAAAGCTTTTATTTTACCCATTTTACGTCATCTTAGACCTATCCATTATAAGGAAGCTCTATTATATTTTCAGAGACTGCCAGATACCCAAACCTGTCATCATGTACTAAATTTTGTTACAGCTTCTTTAAGCATTAGGAAAAGGTCTACTGTACTTTAATCTCTTTATGTTTGTGAGAGATTTCTACGCCGAGACAATATCTGTATACTTGTGTTTTTGCAATTCTCAATCATGTTTTAGTATATTTATTTGTTACATGTCAAGGGGTTTTAGACCGGATGTTTACACTGTGCTTTTAGAATCTGTTTTACAGTTTTTAATTGTGTTTTATACTATTTACAGATTCGTAATATGTGTCTTTGTATGCACTTTTATGGCAATTGCCGAATAAAGTTCTCTGACTAACTGACTGATATCAAATTTATTTTTCCCTCTAGTATTTTGAAATGTATTTTTATGGTTTACTACTTTGAATAATACTTTGCAGGCAAACACTTACGCCAACATCTTGTCATTCTCATGATAGAGATAAGGACTGTTGGCTTTGCCAATGCTTGTTGTTGAATGTTAGAGTTTCAAGAAACTGGGTTTCAGAGTCTCATTGAAGTTAGGGCACCACCGGAGTTGATAAATGTGTTGTTAAAGTAAAGGGTGGCTCCTGGTAAATAGAACAATATGGGTTCTGCAGGCAAGTTTGAAAAGTCTCCTAGCTCACAGTGAAAATCATTTAAGGGTGATCAAAATGGTTGTTGATGTGCTCAGATCTTCTAATTGCTGAGACTAGATTATAGCTACACTTAGGGGCATATTTACAAACTCCTTGCACCACCTTAGGGCCACCATAGCATCATTTTTGAGACACTTAAGCGGTGCCAAGGTGGCTTTTCTGCCACACTATAGTTACAAAGTGGTGTAATGCTTGCATTGCGCCACTTTGTAACCCCTTACTCCACATTATGCCTGCATCAGGCATAATGTAAGCAAGGGGGGCATTCTGGTGCAGGGAGGCCCAAAAAATGGCGCAGTGAAATTTACAACATTTCACTGCGTCATTTTTTCCACCATTTTTAGTGCCTGCTCAGTGAAGGTGTTAAAATGACACACTCAAAAAAAGAGGGATCAGGAGGAATTATGGTCCATTGTATATCCTCCTAGTGGATACATCAAAATATAAGTGAAATATAAGTGATACACTGTTCCAACCATGAAAAAACGGAAACTGGTGACAGGGGTCCTAAATTTTAGGAGCAAGAGGCCTCACACACCCATAGGATGTCATGCTTCATCATTTGCACTGCTCCTCGTCAGACCGGCACTGCAATGTCTGACGGGCACCACCCCTGGTGGGGGGGGCTCTTTGCCGGAGATCTTTTTATATCGTGGTGCCGTGACCCCAAAGGTGAAAGAAGTGTCAACGGAGATCAAAAGAGAACGTGGTTTAAAATTGGCTCTCAAAACCGCCACTGAGACAATAGATTTATTAGACCAGATGGACGGTCAGGGCCAAGGTTAAAAAGTACAGTCAGAAGAGTGAATAAAGAAATTAAGATCAATCACTCTCTAGAGAAAAATATGTCAAAGGTAGGAGTCTGGGGATTCTCCAAAGCCTACCCTCTCATGGGTCAACATGTTTCGCATCCTGGTGGTCCAAACGGATCCAGTGATGCTTCATCAGGACCTTACGTGACTATGTGTATCTCCTAAATAATAAGGGCCACATATGTTTCCATACAAAGTGTACAAGTTACTGTAGGCCAGAAAATACCTGGGGGAAGTAACAATCACTTACATAAATATGGAATCGATAATTCCTAACTGTCGCCCGTCCTAAATTAGAAGACGAGCTTCCTAGGAACACAAAGACCAATGGTCCAGCGCTAAATGACGTTTGTAATAGCTGCTCTGGCCAAGCGGCAACCTACCCCGGTCCGTGGTTCCTGAAGTGTTAAAATGACACAACCATTGTAATTAATGAGCCTCCATGTGCTTTGCTGCACTAGCGTCCAAATTTTGGACGCTAGTGTAGCAAAGCACCACAATAGCATAAAAAATGTGGACGCTATAGTGCTAGCGACTGCCATGGTGAGCCATATTGTAAATACGGCGCAACCATGGTGTTGTAAGGTGCCGGTAGGGCGGGTGCAAGAAAAGTGGCACATCATCTATGATGCGCCACTTTCTTCTAAATATGCCCCTTAGTGAGATGAGCTTGTTAGCCACCATTATCTGTGCGATCTCAAGGGAGTGTTTACTGCTGATCTAGAAATGTGAGGAAGGCATTTGTGTAATGAAAGGAAAATGCAAGAGGTGAGAGTATGGTTTATCAGAATATGGATGACTTTATCGAGGTTTGGAACATTAATATTATTCAGTACCGGGTTTATCTGGATTGATGGTGGTGGTTAAAAGAGCATTTGGCTGAAGGAGGGCTTAAGCGGTTGGGGCTTGATAGTCTAAGAGCAGATTTTTGATATCAGTGGAGAGTAAGTTAAGGGAAGTTCTGTATGGTAGGTGTTAGAAATGGGGTCTTTGGTTGACAGTTAGGTTACCCCCTGTTCAAGCAAGGACCCTCACTCTAGACAGGGTAAAAGAGAATCACCCTCAGGTAACCCCTGCTTATCCCCTTGGTAGCTTGGCAGAGCAGTAGGCTTAACTTCAGAGTGCTAGGTGTAAAGTATTTGTACCAACACACACAGTACATTTATGAAAACACTACAAAATGTCACAACACCAGTTTAGAACAATAGGACATATTTATCTAAACAAAACAAGACCAAAACGACAAACATCTGACATACACAAGTCAAGTTATGAATTTTTTAAAGATTAAACAAAAAAATAGCGCTGAGAAACACAAAATGCTTCGATGAGGTGTTAACACGGTGTGGTGACGGAGTCGTTCCCAACAAGCCGACACCAGCGGCTCCGGACACGGAGTCGCGTAGACCCCCAAGTACAGTACCTTTGGTGAAGAGTGAAAACAAGTTGATGCACAAAGTCGGGGATCGCGGCATCTGTGCGAAATGTTGAATCTGCGCACTTCCAGCGGCGTCGGTCACGACTTGGTGCGGCGACTTCCACGGAGTCGTGGACTTCAGCGGGCTGCAGCGGCGTCGGTCCTGCAAAAGTCGTCGTGTTCCAGCGAAGATCACGGAGTCGGTTGCAGGCCGGCGTCACCGGATTCAGCAGTGACATCGGTCCGAAGTTGTCCGAAGTCGATTTCCTTGGATTTCCACCAGCTTTCCTTTCAAGGGCCCAGGGACTGGATAGGGCACTACTTGTCAGAGCAGGAGTCTACCCAGAGACTCCAGGTGCTGGCAGAGAGAAGGTGCTGGCAGAGAGAAGTATTTGCTGTCCCTGAGTCTTCAAACAACAGGAGGCAAGCTCTAAATCAAGCCCTTGGAGATTTCTTCACAAGATGGAAGGCACATAAAGGCCAGTCTTTGCCCTCTTACTCTGGCAGAAGCAGCAACTGCAGGATAGCTCCACAAAGCATAGTCACAGGCAGGGCAGCACTTCTCCTCAGCTCTTCAGCTCTTCTCCAGGCAGAGGTTCCTCTTGTTTCCAGAAGTGTTCTAAAGTCTGTGGATTTGGGAGCCCTTCTTATACCCAATTTCTCCTTTGAAGTAGACCTACTTAAAAGTAAAGTCTCTTTTGAATGTGAAATCCTGCCTTTCCCAGGCCAGGCCCCAGACACTCACCAGGGGGTCGGAGATGGCATTGTGTGAGGACAGGCACAGCCCTTTTAGGTGTAAGTGACCACTCCTCCCCTCCCTCCTAGCACAGATGGCTCATCAGGAAATGCAGACTACACCCCAGCTCCTTTTGTGTCACTGTCTAGTCTGAGGTGCAACCAGCCCCACTGTCAAACTGACCCAGAGAGGGAATCCACAAACAGGCAGAGTCACAGAAATGGTATAAGCAAGAAAATGCTCACTTTCTAAAAGTGGCATTTTCAAACACACCATCAACTTTACTAAAATATGTATTTTTAAATTGTGAGCTCAGAGACCCCAAACTCCACATGTCCATCCGCTCCCAAATGGAATCTACACTTTAATCAGATTTAAAGGTAGCCCCCAATGTTAACCTATGAGAGGGACAGGCCTTGCAACAGTGAAAAACGAATTTAGCAATATTTCACTGTCAGGACATATAAAACACATTACTATGGGGGTCATTCTGACCCCGGGGCCAGGGTCGGCGGGAGCACCGCCGACAGGCTGGCGGTGCCCCGCAGGGCATTCTGACCGCGGCGGTTCGGCCGCGGTCAGAAGAGGCAAACCGGCGGTCTCCCGCCGGTTTACCGCTGCCCTTAGAATCCCCCATGGCGGCGCAGCTTGCTGCGCCGCCATGGGGGATTCTGACACCCCCTACCGCCATCCTGTTCCTGGCGGTTCACCCTCCAGGAACAGGATGGCGGTAGGGGGTGCCGTGGGGCCCCTGGGGGCCCCTGCCGTGCCCATGCCAATGGCATGGGCACGGCAGGGGCCCCCGTAAGAGGGCCCCGCAAAGTATTTCAGTGTCTGCTAAGCAGACACTGAAATACGCAACGGGTGCAACTGCACCCGTTGCACCCCTGCAACTCCGCCGGCTCAATTCTGAGCCGGCGTCCTCGTTGCAGGGGCATTTCCTCTGGGCCGGCGGGCGCTCTTTTGGAGAGCGCCCGCCGGCCCAGAGGAAATGTCTGAATGGCCGCCGCGGTCTTTTGACCGCGGTGCGGTCATTCAGCGGCGGTACCCTGGCGGACGGCCTCCGCCGTCCGCCAGGGTCAGAATGAGGCCCTATATGTCCTACCTTAGCCATACACTGCACCCTGCCCTTGGGGCTACCTAGGGCCAACCTTAGGGATGCCTTACATGTAAGAAAAGGGAAGGTTTAGGCCTGGCAAGTGGGTACACTTGCCAAGTCAAATTTACAATTAAAATTGCACACAGACACTGCAGTGGCAGGTCTGAGGCATGATTACAGAGCTACTTATGTGGGTGGCACAACCAGTGCTGCAGGCCCACTAGTAGCATTTGATTTACAGGCCCTGGCACCTCTAGTGCACTTTACTGGGGACTTACTAGTAAATCAAATATGCCAATCATGGATAAATCAATTACATACAATTTACACAGAGAGTATATGCACTTTAGCACTGGTTAGCGGTGGTAAAGTGCTCAGAGTTCAAAAGCCAACAGCAACAGGTCAGAAAAAATAGGAGGCAGAAGGCAAAAAGATTGGGGATGACCCTGCATAAGCAAAAAAGTCCAACAGTAGGGGTTCTCTGCCGCTGCATGGAACTTTATGATGTAGCGATATGGATGCAGGAATAAAGGAGGTAGATTTAAAGTGCTTTTTAAAGTCTTCTACTAGAGTGCATAGGGATGTTTGTGCCTTTCGTAGAACTAGGTGATTAGAAGGCATTGAGGCGTGGATCAGGACTTTACAATTGTATTTGATGGTGATGTCCGTTTCAGATGTGAAGGTGAATGAGGCCAAGACGATGAGGACATATTTTTAGATTGTCAGTTTTCCTGAAGAGAGTTTGAGATTACTTTAGTTCACATAGTGCTATCATGGATAACACACAGTATTTCAGTTTTATGTTTACCTTTCTTAATGCAGTGACAGTGAGTGGGCAGGAACTGCAGTGATGGTGGTTCCTGCCAACGTTTAGAGTGGTCTGTGGGGTTCACAGACAACTCCAAATATGACAGGTGGGGTTCCTATGGGATAGCGAATGCAATGTTCTCTGCTATATAGACAAACTAGCCTCTTCCCGCCATACTGAAAAACAGCTCATTGGACTGTTGTAGATAAATGTTGCATTTTTGGTAAGATATCTGTATAAGGGACAGTTCTGATTGTGAGTATTATTACGTCCCATAATGGAAAGAAATGTGTCCAAACTGTCCAGCACTAGGTCAGTCATATAGGGAAAGTGTAAATTGAGCATAAACCTACCATAGATTGATCTGGAAGACATGATCCATGTAAATCCAAGGAATGAGACCTATTGCTAGACCTCTAGCAAGTCCACTGACTAGAGGATATTTAGAGGCTACACCATCGAGAATAAGTCCATTCTTTCATATTTCGTGTACTTGGCACATGCACTGTATTGATTTTTAACTATTACCTCTACCTTCAGGTTACTCCATGTAACATACTAGAGAGTAAGGTTTCCATACACTCCTAGATATACCTATAGTAGGTTTGGGGTTTGTGACACCATCCTTGAACTAATGGCAGAAGATTACTCTAAAATATAAATTGGCTGAAAAAGAGTTTAAAAAAATGCATTTTATTTTATTAATTTCCTTGAAAGCAATTAGGTCTCTGTGGTTCCACAGCAGACTCTTTGAGCAGACTAGAAAAATATATGGCGAGTGGCCTAAAAGGGGGAATCTGCCCTGCAAAAGAAGAAAAATCATTGGGGACCCCATTGTGCACTACAAAAAGTCACCTAGTCCTTGTCGTTTGCAAGACTTGACCAGTGCTAAATATGGACTTAACGCTGTTCTCCAACTACTAATGAAACAATTTGACCATGGACAAAAAGCTGGTAGGCTGTTACTGATGCCGTGATCCAGCTTCACTAGAGGGAGGGGGTCTATCATACCAGTAGTTAATAACAAGCTAGTAATTTACTCACCCACCTTGTAGACATTGTCAAAAAATGCACTGCATCTTTGCATTTTTTTTACTACCTTGTATAACCCTGTTCACACCCCACAATTAGAGAATATGTTCTTATTATTATATATATCCATGTCGATAGATTTCTTGGTGAAGGCCATTGATGACATATGCACAGGCAAGGCCCCTGAGAAAAGAGATTTCTAGGAGAGTTTAGCAAGCTGAACAAGGCTGTCTAAAGCCTTTAAGGATTTGAACCATATTGGACTTGCACTCCTCGAATATATTCAGGCAATAATCTTGCTTATTCATAAGGGTAATAATAACCATCTCCTTTGTGCTACATTCAGGCCTATATCACTTCTGAACATGGACAGGAAAACACTTGAAAAAAGTTTTTACCAAGAGACTGAATCCCGTCATTCATATATTGAATGCAGACAGCCGTTGTATCCAGCAGATCCCCAGGAGAAAAAATGCACTTCATGTGGAAAGTTTGTCGTGTAAGGGATGAAAGGTGACCTTGTCTCTGGATGCCCAAAATGCATTTGATCAAGTGTAGTGAGATTACCTTTTCAGGTTTGTGCACAGATTTTGTAAACAACAATATGTTTGATTTATTCAAATTCCACCACCCAGCTGGCCTGTTGTGGCTTTATTTCTGACCCTGCTCAGTAGAGGGACCCTGGAGGGTTGTCCATTGTGCCGGCTTTGGATTATACAGCTCTACCTTATACTAGTTCAGCTGAAGGACATGAAGATGGCAACAGATACCTGAAATCTCCTTTTGCCTGCAGATTATACCCTTCTGATGGTGTCAGAACTCATTACCTCAATCTTCAGCATCACGTCCCTAATAAATGACTTCTTGCTTTTTTCAGGATACCACATTAACTGTTCTAAGAGTGAGGACCTACGTTTATTCAAACACACTAATAGGTTGGTTCTGGCTGACCACCTATTCCAATGGGTTCCGCATAATGTAAGCTATCTAGATACTTTGATTAATCAACGACTATAGTAGAAATGTTGTCTGGCTTTCGGAATTGGCGAAGTCTATAGCTGTATCTATGGCCATAGTACGGATGGTGAAAATTAACATTGATCTTGGCCTTAATTATGTTTTTGTGATGCCTCCATCTGCGTCCCTTTTAGCATTCTATTGAAGATCATTCTGAAACCTGGAGGTGGCTATCAACCATGCATCAAATACTGTGATTTGAATCAGATCACCATTTGAAATCACTCACATATTCCTTTACTTCTTTATAGTTTGAACAATGAAAGGGAGCGAAGGTGTTTTTCAAATTTCACTCAAAAAGCATACACAATCTATTCAGAACAAAAGAGGGAGAGGAATGGAAGACTGCAGCTAATAAGGGCAATGGATATTTTGAATATCCGGTGATTCCCTTTGGTTTTTTTTCCCAAGAATTTAGAAGAACATAGACTAGACAAGTTGAGAGACGTTTTTCAGCAGTTACACACTCATTCCTTCCCTACAAAACTTGAAGAAATATCCATTTTAAAAATCAGAAGCTACTGTCTTGTGCATTCACAACATTAAAAAATAATTCAAATGGGTCCAAAGGGACACCAACCATCCAAGAATGGTCCTCCACAAATAATGTTAAGAAAATAAATAAATTTTTGGGCTTTGCTAACTTATATAGACAGTTTATTCAAGAGTTTGCCACCATCATTCTACCATTGACACAAATAAGAAGGGAGTTCCATATGACTGGGGTGCAGATCAAGACAAGGGTTTCGGTCAACTAAAATCTGCGTTTACCTCCACAGCTACTCAGTGACATCCAGATCACACCCTTTCATTTATAGTTGAACAGGATGCATCCATCTATGCAATTCGCGTCATTATAGCATCCTATATCTCCACATTTACACTATGTGACTTTTCTGTCTTGCACCATGAATCCTGCTGAAAGAAACGACACTATTTATGTCAGAGAAATGCTGGAAATCTAAGAAGTGTTAATCCTGTGTAGACATTATTTAGAGGGGGCTGCACCATCCATAAGAACTTAGGTTATCTCAAACATTTGACGTGCATAAATCCCTGACACGTCCATTGGTCTTTATTCTTTTCTCAATTCAATTTTCAGATCACAAATAGACCAGGGAATAGATGTGGAAAAAATGCAGTCTTGCTTTCCACTTCAGAAGACGACATCACCCTGCCTTGTTCCCCCTTTTATTTTAATTACTTAAGTGTCCGAAATCAACTAAGAACTTGTGGCCAGATGTACCAAGTTTCTGGTTGCAAAAAACGGTTGTAATTTGCCACTCTTCTTTTTGTGACCAAAAACATATTTTGTCACCTGACATATTTATTAATAAGTTGGTTCGCAACACAACGAATGGAGTAGGTTGCAGTCTGACCTACGGAATTAAGGGACAGATGTATGAAGATTTCGCTTTGCGAGTCCCTAATAGCGATATTTTAAGAAATCACTATTTCCGGCACGCAAAATGTGATGTACCAAAATTGCGAGTCGGAAATAGCAATTTCTTAAAAATCGCTAATGCAATTTGTGTGGTCCAAATACCGAATCGCAAATACAATTGTGATTCGGTATTGAAAATCACAAATTGTGAAAACAGTTACCCGGCACAGCCTGATGACATCACAAGCAGGAAGTGAGTCAGCCCATCCTGTTTCCAGGTACCACACCCACAGGAGCAGTCAGAGAGTCACATACCAGCCCGAGGGAGCAAGTGTGGGAGCAAGCCAGGACCTAACACCAACATGGCCAATGCTGGCAATGGGAAGGAGAAGGGAGAGAGGAAGAGGAAGCTGAAATTCAGTGAGGAAGAATTGGAGGTGCTCACTGAGGAGGTGGTCAGGAGCCATGACCGGCTCTTTGGGAAGAGCTCACTCCAGGTACCAGAGAGTGAGAAGCAGAAACTTTGGGCTGACATCCAGACCAAAATCTGCGCAGTGGAGGTTGCGCAGCGCTCAGTGGAAGAGATACGCAAGAGGTGGTATGACCTGCATTCCCGTGCCAAGGGAGGGTGGCCAGCAGGCTAAAGGAGGCAAGGAGCACAGGAGGCGGACCATCCACCCAGACACCCTCCACCCCCATGGAAGACCTGGTGGAGTCTACACTGCTTCCAGAAGCTGTCAGTGGGGTCACTGACTTTGACACTTCCAGCACACCCAGCACTAGTAAAGGTAAGTCCAATAATGATGTGTATCCCCATATGTGCAGGTACAAATGTCCCTTAGGAAATAGCAATTGGTGCAAAGCATTGTGATAAGTAGTCCATTCCACATCTTACATGCGGCACAACAATGCCTTATGGGAGTGGTAGTCCACAACCCTGACCTGAAAATAGCACATAGATAGCAATTAAGTATACAGACACACAGAAGAACAAGACACACAATTCATAGTGATATGATGTAAGTGTACATTTATTACCATTGTTCAACATTTGGTGATACATACATAAATGACATGCTGCACATTGTCGTTGCAGATGGCTCAGGCCCAGCAGCAGCAGAATGTGCCAATGTGGCAAATGCAGAAACACAGCCACTGTCCGACTCAAACACCAGCGAGTCATTGTGTATAACACCAATCAGACGCAGGGCAAGGGCGTTACCTCTCCACGATTTGAACCTGGACTCCGATGAAATGCCGGAAAAAGGCCATACACCACCCCCAGAAGCTAGATCCACAGGAAGGCAGCAGTCCCTTCCCCAGCGTCACTCAACTCCCCGCAAGAGGCTTCACGATGCAGGCACATGGCACACAGATGAAGGCGAGGGCCCATCAATCTTTGGTGGCCTTGAAGCGTTGATGCTCAAAGTGCAGCGCCTGCAATGCAAAAACATGAGGGCAATGCACAGGCAGTTGCAGTCACACAATGGCAATACAGGGGGACTGCACAAGCAGTTGGAGTCTCTGAATGCAAACATCTGCAAGCTGCATGAGGGACAGCAAACAGCTGCAGATAACACCAAGGAACTGACAAATGCCATTAAGGAATTCTACTGAGATCAGGCATGAGCGTGTGAGCCACTGCCGGCGCGAACGGCAATTCATGGGAAGGTTCAATGGCTTTTGCAGACCAATAAATCGTCTTGCTACATCAACTGCCCTGATATCACGGCGTGCTGTGGCCACACAGGTGGAGGCAGCACATAGCAGTCGGGACGTTGCACAGGGATTGGTGCAAATAACCAACGTTCTGGATGCTATGCTGGCAGCACGCAGTGCTACACCCAGCGAACTGGGTGTTGGGGATACTGAGGAGTCATCTAGCCTCAGCAGTCTTGCAGTCCCCATGATGGATCATAGGCGTCGCAGTGCCAGGCACAGTACTGCCTGTGAGCCTGATACAAGAGGTGCTGGTGAGGCTGCTGCACACTCAAGTGGAATGCGTGGTCGTAAGAAGTGACATTGAGGGCTACAGGGGACTACCTTCACATGTAGCAATACAATAAAACTATGATGATAATAGTGTGACACTGTTAATGGCTCATGTCTGCCTCATGTGTATTGCTTTGTCCTAGTGACACGTATGTTACCTGAAGTCAAGGAAATAAATGTGCTAACTACCGGAATACATGTCAGTGAGGTAGTGTTGTCATTACTTACATCTGAAATGGTTATGCGTGATGTCAGCCCCCCTTTGCCTGCCCTCTGCTGCACTGGTTCTGTCTGCTGGCTGTAGGGGTGGTATGGGATCATCATCCTCATCTGAGTCTGGCTCCGATATTTCCACAGGTATGCCACTGGTGGTAGCTATTTTGTGCAAGATCGCATATGTGGCCACTATTCTACAGGTCGTGTCCAGGCTGTACTGTAGTGCCCCTCCACTTTTGTGGATGCACCGGAAGTGGCTCTTCAGCAGGCCAAAGGTGCGCTCCACCACATTGCGGGTTGGCCTGTGTGCTGAATTGTATCTCCGCTCTGCTGGTGTTGCAGGATGTAGGTAGGGCGTCATCATGTTGGTGGGCACTGCTTAGGCACTGTCTCCTGGAAGGAACAGAGGGTATAATGAGTAGCTGTGCCATCTGACATCACACTGACATCAATGCAACATTGTTAAGTTGCAAATTACCTAGTAGATATCCTTCACCAAATACCCCAGCTGGCAGTCTTGTGTGAATCCTGCTGTGGCGAAAGATGTACGAATCATGTGTGCTCCCTGGGTACCTGGCCACGAGATCAGTTATGATGTAGGAGGCATTGCATATCAACTATATGTTCATTGAATGTTGTTTTTTACAGCTGCGGTACACATACCCTTTGGTCAATGGTGTCCCATCTATTGCACCTAGGACATGGGGGAACTGTGCTATCTGGTAGAAATCGATTTTTGTCTGCTGTATTTCCTGTGGGAGTTGGGGGAATCTGATGTACTGGTGTATCCAGCTCAGCATGGCATTTAGAAATGCATTGAAAAATCTAGAGAGGGCATTCTGTGATACCCCTCCAGCTGCTGCTCTGACCCCTTGATAGCTCCCTGAGGCTAGTAGGTGCAGGGAGCATAATACCTGCACATGGGTGGGTATGCTATTAGTCCTGTGTGTTGTGCGCTGCAGTAGGGGTTGTAGCTCAGCTATCAGGTCAAGTATCATGGCTGAGCTCAACCTGTACTTATCAAAAATTTCCTCCTCAGTCTGGTCAAAAAGGGTAATGCGCACTCTGAAAATGCGCTCATGTCTCCTCCTCCCTCTCCTCAAACCTGCCAAGATCCTCATTCTCCTCGCCATGACGTAGAGTGCAGCCATTGTGGAAAAGAGGCTGAGGCATTCTGGGCCTCTTTATATAGTTTTCACCTGGTTACTACCTGGTTTCAGTCCGTGGTAAACTGCATGTGCAAAAGGCCATTCTGCCAATATTTGCAATTTGTGATTTTTTGATGCATAGCATTGCGACATAGTTTTGCATGTCACAATCTGCATATCGCAATTTGCAACAAGAAATACCGAATCTATATTTGCGGTTCTCTATTCGGGCTCGCAATTTACAATATGCAAATAGCGATTCGGTTTTTCATGTCGCAAATTATGATATGCAGATTGCGACACGCAAAAATGTGTCAATTCGCTAAAAATTTCAATTTTTGCGATTCCTTGTTTTTGGCCGGCGAATGACTTTCATACATCGAAAAACATGTTTTTGCATTCGCAAACAGTCGATTTCTGCGATTCACACCGTTTGCGAAAGCAAAAACATTTATTACATCTGGCACTAAATTTCATTAGATAGGTAACAAATTATGACTCACGCCAGTTGGTGACATTTACAGGCATGGTGGCCTGCAGGAGTCACCAGACCACTGTGTCTGTTTTGCTTTTGAATAAAGAAAACCTCCTTATTTAAAGCAGCCCACTTTCCTTAAATGAAAGAGCTGCTATAAAAAAAATAAGGGTCTCTTTTTTAAGTTTCTGTGAGAATTGGAAATGATGTCCTGGACCACTGCCTATCCCCTCTGGAACTGTTACACTATTTCACAAAGAGGGTGGGAAAAAAAGGGAACCTCTTCCATTTTATGAATCGGTCCCACCTCACCTTGGAAGTCACTACCTTTTGAAGGGTTTACAACAAAACTGCCGGTCAGGAACCTTTGAAATGTATGGTAGCGCTTCAGTACTTGGAAGGGGCACCCAAAACATGCCCCTGTCAAATACTGAATCAGTATTCAAGCATTTCTGAACCCATTTCAGAAGTCTTTGGAACTTCACCAACTCCTAAAATGAGTATAGTATAGAAATAACTTCGCAAAATTTAAGTCAGGGTATTTGAAACTGCAAAAACATTTTGCACATCTGGTCCTTGATTTCTTCTTCCTGTGTCAGAAACAAGAGAGCCAGTTGGATGAACTGAAAGGCTTCAGGAAGATCTGGATAGCAGAGTGAAAAAGGTAGGTGATTTATTTAATGTGAGAAAACAGGGCTGATTGCAGAGGCCTCATAACTTTTTGCCCCCATTTTCCTCTTTTTGCTGGTGTTTTCCTGACTCTGATGGTGCCCTGGGTACTGCTAACCAGTCCCAGGGTCTGTGCTCTGTGTAAAATCAATATGCAAATTAGGCTAATTATAATTGGCTAAGTTAACCTACCTGTAAGTCCCTAGTATATGGTAGGGCATGTAGGTTTAGGGACCACAGCATAGGTGGTGCACACCTAGGTGCACTGCTGAGGTGCCCAGTGTCATTTTAAAAGCAAGCCTGCCTTGCTGGCTGCTTTTAAATTAAAGTTATATGCAAATTCGACTTTGGAATTAAAAGTAGTTCCAAAGTCTTAAACTACCTTATTTTTACATATAAGTCACCCCTAAGGTGTGCCCTATGTGCCCCTAGGGCTGGGTGCCATGTAACTATAAGCAGGGACTTTATAAAAATAGATTTATAAGCCCTGGTGAGGTAAAAACAGCCAAATTCGTTTTTCCCTCATTGAAGTAAATGGCCTTCATAGGCTAGAATGGGCAGACTTTATTTTAAATTTTAAAGTCTCCTTAAATGTTACATACCAAGAATTTGGTATCAAATTAATTGTTATAATAAATCCCACAACTTCCAGTTGTTGGATTTAATATAACTTGTTCAGGTAAAAAGTTTAGACTTTACCTAAAAAGTTGCCAATTTCAGCTCTGCATTGTTTTTGCTGCTGTACTCTGATTGGCCAGCCTGCAGCAGCTTCTGCCAGGCTGCCTTGATTAGGTGTGAAGTGGCCTGGCTTCACACAAAGGAATGTGCTTGGGGGAGAGAATCTCCCCTCAGCAGATGGTGAGGCAGGAAGGGGGAGGGCTGCCAAACTGGTCTTCAAAGGCAGAGAAGGACATTTGGAGCACCCAGCAACACCCCCACATCCTGCAACCCCAGACAGCTAGGTGCCCCCTTGATTAGATTAGGAGAGGGCAGGAGAGGGGTGTGTTTATGATTTTTAGCCACACCAGTGGGTGGGCTCAGCCAGATGTAACCTCCAAAAATCAGATTCAGCCATGTTGGATTTTTAGAGACTGTTGCCTTTTGGGATGGATTTTTGCCACACTTCCCAGGAAGTGGTCATCACAGGGGGACGACCCTGTACCTGATTGGAGAACCAGGGCCCCCCTGCTTTTCACCCAGGAGCAAGAATAAAACTGGCAGACCTGCCCCCACACCTCAGATCCCCTCCAGAATTCAACAAGAAAGGAACTAAAGAAGAAGAAGGACTGCCCTGCTGGACCCCTGGCCTGCACCTGGACCCTGCACTCAGAAGGACTGCATCAGCTGCACACTTGGGCTTCACCACAAGAAGGACTTTGCCTGGCTTCAACTGGTTCAAGGAGGGACTCCCTGTTTGCTACAGGTGAAAAATTGCTAACCAGAGTCCCCTGCACCAACTCCTGAAGAAAGCGACCAGCTGACCACTGTCCAGTGGCCAAAAAGGAGTTTGCGCCAGGTGCATTCTGGGAGTTGAAGTCCGCACCTCCCAAGGACCATCACAGAACTTCTGGACCCTTGGGGTGAGCTGTGGACCCCAAAAGAACCTTAAAAGAACATCTGGGTGAAGCCCCAGAAGTTTGGAAAAGATTTGAGAATTTTTGGAAAAAAGCTCCAGAGAGGGACCGACCCGCCGCGGAAATTCTAGCCGGCTTGCCTCAACCGCGACCCGGCCTGACTTCGTGGTTCGTCCCGGTAAAGAAAAACATCCGAAAAAGAGACTAAGTCCGAACTTAAAAAGTTGACCGGGACCTCCCAGCCATCGTATCCGAGAAGGGCTCCATGGACGTCGGATCAAGATCCAGGTTTACCCCGGTCGAAGGATTTTCATCTCGAAAAAACGACTAAGTCCGAAGGTAAAAGTCTCCACCGAGGAAACCCACATCGCGTATCCGGACAAGGGCTCCAGGAGGTCGGATTCAACTGGCAGGTTCGTCCCGGTGAAGAAAAACTTCAAAATAAAGACTAAGTCAGAAGGTAACTTTTTAACCAAGGCCTCCCGCGACCTGTAGCCGAGCAGGGCTCCATCGCGGTCGGCCTGAAAGTTTGACTTTGCCCCGGTCGAGGTGCAACCAGATGACCCGATTGGCGCTTTTTGTTTCTAAGTGCTAGAAAAGTAATAATTCTTTAAAAATTCATATCTCCGGTTCCCCTGAACCGATTTTAATCGTTTTTGTGTCATTTTAAAGACAAAAATATAAACTATTTTTATAAATTGGTTTTGGATTTTTAAACTGTTTCCTGTGTTTTATTTAATTACTGTTTTGTGATATTTGAATGCTTTACACTTTGTCTCCTAAGTTAAGCCTTGACGCTCGTTGCCAAGCTACCAAGGGTTGAGCTGGGATTAATTTACTGAGACCTAACTGTACCTAGGTGGAGGTTAGTGGCTTGTTGCTAGGTGTGGGTACCTACCTGCCCTACCAATAACCCATTTTCCAACATTTAATAAAAAACAAAAATATTTCCCAGGTGCGACCACACAACAAAGCGCTTATAAAATGTATCATGATGGCCCTGTGACAGGACATCAAGGAATTTGAAAGAATCAAGATTAAGTCATGACATTTCTGGTGGCGAAAACTACAACCTATTAAGGTCCGTGTTAATTGCTATGCAATTTGTGCTCAAGCAAAATCTCAACATACTAAACCTGTATGGTTACTTCAACCGTTACCCAGCCAAAACCACCCTAGTTTAGAGTCTACCTGGACTGCATAATCAAACTTCCTAAACAACAAGGATTCACTACAATTCTGGTTACAGTGGATTATTTCACCAATTTGGTTAATTTATTTCCCACGGACAAAGTTGCCTTCCCCATCTGAACTAGCTTGGCTGTTTCCTAATGAGGTGTTCAGGGTACATGGTCTTTTCTGACAGGTGATTATAACTGACAGAAACCAATTTGTGTTTACGTTTTGGATTGCATCAACAAGAAGATTGGGGCTGATTTATTACACCTCTACCAGCTATTTCCCTCCCATTGATGGGATGACCAAATGAGTCAGCCCAGCTGTTGAACAATACTTCGGATGTTACTTGATAAAGCATCAAGTAGAGTGGGCTCAATGGCTAACCATGGCAGAGTTTACTTATAATAATCCACTTCATAGCAAACTATTTTACTCTCTTTGTATTTGCTTTTCTGGAATCACCGTGTAAATATCTCCCTTATTCTTTACCAAGTCCCCTAAGTTCAATCCCTGTTAAAAACATTACAACAAATTCAGAGAAATGTAATTCAACACTTAGATATTGCCAAACCGAGTACAAGAATTGTGTTAAAAGACCATACAACACACAGAAAAAAGACTTATTCTGGTCATCCCCTCAACAATGCCTGGCTCCGACTCAGAGGTTAGTCTCTGATTTTGGATCATCTTAAGGTGGTACAAAGTTTGGGTCCCTTGGCTTTGAAATTAGATCTCTTATATCAGTGAAATGCACACACAGTAGTATATATTAGATATAGAAAGCAATAGTCATGAATGCAGATTCTTGTACCCAGTAATTGAAGTTGTTCCCAAAAATACATAGTAGGGGAAATAAGTGATTCCTGTAAAGCATGAGTACTTGCTTTCCCTGGCACCAAAATATATGGCCTATGGTGTGACGGAGGGCCACATTCATGCAGCAGGGAGTGGTGTAGGGGGTTGCAAGGTGGGCATAGCGGGAGCACAGCATCTACATGGTGTGTACTGTGAGTCATGGAGT
Organism: Pleurodeles waltl; assembly: GCF_031143425.1. NCBI lineage: Eukaryota > Metazoa > Chordata > Amphibia > Caudata > Salamandridae > Pleurodeles > Pleurodeles waltl. The sequence continues at coordinate 384,287,727 of NC_090442.1, forward strand.
TATTATGATTGCTTCTTTTCATACAGCTCTCTGAATTAAGAGCCCCTAGCCTCTTGAAGAGTCATAAATTTGACAATAATGTGTTGTGCAGTATCTCATTTGCTATCCCTCTACTGGAACCTGGAGAAATGCTTCTTTGCTGGCTACTGTTACATTTTGCGGGCCAAGTGTATAAAGGAAGTGACTTGGGGCCAGATGTAGCAAATTTAAAATTTGCGAGGTGCAAAGTGCGAGTCCATGCGACTCGCACTTTGCACCTCGCAAATTGGTATGCAGTACGGTTTCTCAGACACCGACTGCAACTCGCTATGAGGTCGCAATGACCCACCTCATGAATATTCATGAGGTGGGTCGCAAATTGCGGCCCCATAGCGAGTATAGGCACTCGCAAACATGGAGGCCTGCTGTCGTCAGCAGACCTCCATGTTCGTGACTGCTTTTAAATAAAGCAGTTTTTTTTTTTTTTAAGTGTAAGGAAAACGAGCTGCACTTAAAAAAAAAACCGAAACCTTTAGTTTCGGTATTTTTTCAGGGCAGGGTGTGGTCCCTTGGACCACTCCCTGCCCTGAAAAAATATTTGTGGTCCAGTCACAAACTGGAAGTGGTCCCATGGGGACCCCTTCCAATTTGCGAGTGGGTTACCATCCACTTGAAGTGGATGGTAACTGCGATGCCATTTGCGACCGCATACGCGGTCGCAAATGGTATTGCATACCACTCAGACTCGCGAAAAGGAAGGGAACACCCCTTCCTATTTGCGAGTCGGAAATGCATATTGCGAGTCGGTACCAACTCGCAATATGCATTTCTGCATAGCAAAGAGGCATTTGCACCTCGCAAATGGCGATTTTCGCCGTTTGCGACGTGCAAATACTTTGCTACATCTGGCCCTTGATTACTGAATTGGAATGGAATATAATGTTAGGCCTCACAATCTCCTTATGTCTTTAGTCACTTATCTGTAAATATTAGGCATGCTAAGAAACAGTCTCATTTAAAGTAGAGTGCTATAAAATATTCTTGAATAAAAAGAAGGTGTGCAGTTAATTGAGATGGGTAGACACAAACAGCCAACCTCTACCGTCATGTAATATCCCGGCATGGAAACTTAGTCAAAATATGCTGGTTGTGAACTCGATTAAAAGTCTGTGCAGAGTTCAGACTCAGGGAAATGTATTTGGTGAGAGGAGTCTCACCATTAAAACAAATGACATCCCAGTTGTGTAATGAGCGAGATGGAAACTAGGCACCAGAAGACATGGTTTTTACAATTCTCGTCCTCCACTTCTAACATATTATGAGCAATCTGTTTTGAACATATTTCCCAGCTCTTTTTTTACAGTGATAGGAGTAACTCAATCAAACTAAACATTTTAGGAAGCAAGTAAATGATAGGAAAACATGGCTGTAACCCAACAATAATTTTATTTTACACATGGGGGAGAGAACACCAATTCTCATAGTCCATTCAGTAAAATATGGGGCACTGAGAAAGTTATGGACTGTGAATGAAGGATTCCTGACCTGGGGTGGTGCTACTCCTTGTTTATAAAATTGTGGACCATGGTTGAATCATGTCTTTCCTATGGTTTTGTCCCCTTAATAGCCATGATATGATAGAGGCAGAGAAGCCACTGAAGGCTTCAAAAAAGTGTTAGCAAGATGCTCGTTTCTGGCACATTTAAATTCTTTTGGAACCTCAAACTCAAAACAGAGCCAAGCCTTCGTGATGCTTCTGTCTGCCATGCATGTTCTCACCTCATGCACAAAGAATTAAAGATAAAGGAGTATATTTACAAGAGAGTGGCGCATCATAGATCATGTGCCACTTTTCTTGTGCCCCCTACCAGCATCTAAGGACACCATGGTTGCACCATATTTACAATATGGCGCACCATGGCAGTCGTTAGCACAATAGCGTCAACATTTTTTATGCCCTTGTGGCGCTTTGGTACACTAGCATCAAAATTGTTTACGATAGTGCACCAAAGCATAGGGCAGCCCAATGATTACATTGGGTGCGTCATTTTGACGCTGCTCTGAGCAGGCATTAAAAATGATTTAAACAATGGCACAGTGAAATGTTGTAAATTTCACTGTGCAATGTTTTGGGCCTCCATGAGCCAGAACAGCCCCCTTTGCATACAATAAGCCTGATGCAGGCAGAATGTGGTGCAAGGGGTTACATAGTGGTGCAATGCAAGCATTGCACGACTTTGTAATTATGTTGCAGCAGAAAAGCCACCTTAGTGCCGCCTTACCATCAAACAAATGACGCCATGGTGGTGCTAAGGTGGCACAAGGGACTTGTACATATGCCCCAAAGTATTAACTTTTGATGCAAAATGAGATATAGAAATAGATACCCAACTGGTGGCGAAGTGCACAATGTGAAATCAGGAAACTTGGTATCAATCATGTGGTTCCCACTTGACCAAATTATGTGATTCTAGGCAATTGTTTTATTCACCTTTTTTTTCTTTTTCATAGCACATCTAAGAGCATTGAGAATAGATGAGTTCAATTTCTTGTCTTTGACCGAGGCCACTTAAAGGGTGAACAGACAACAGACTTACCTCTTGCTACACTAATTACATTGTCATCAGAGATGGGAAGGGCATGCATGTTTGTAGTTCATGTGTGAGCACTATCTATCTGATAAATGCCACTCAATGCAGTGTCATAATCTGATGTACTAAGGTAAAACACTTCGATGCATTACAGAAAATATACTTGTTAAAATTTGAAGAGATCATCATATTTTTCGTTTGTTGGTAAATGTATGTAAACAGGAAGTTGTTTCCAAAGACAAGTGGAGAAAAGCATCTTCTGAGCTTATTTTCCTCCATTTGATATATAAATATTTGCTTGCTTGTTTGTCTAACATATTTCTGAATTTTATTGCTCGGTTAAGAAAACTGCAGCCCACCACTGCTGTTCACCAAGGGGCTATGTGAAAGGTCAATCAATCTTTCAATCAATCACTTGTTAAGCGCGTTACTCACTCGGGTCTCAAGGCTCTTGGGGGGGCAGAGAGTGGTTGCTACTGCTCGAATAGCAAGGTCTTGAGACGTTTCCTGAAGGTCAGGAGGTCCTGGGTCAGACGTAGGTTGATGGGGAGGGAGTTCCAGGTTTTGGCAGCGAAATGGGAGAAGGATCTGTGGCCAGTTGTGGTATGGTGGATGTGGGGGACGGTGGCGAGGGCGAGGTTGGCGAGCGGAGCTGGCAGCTGGGAATGAGCAAGTTGAGACGCTCGTGGAGGTAGGCCGGGCCTGCGTCGTAGAGAGCCTTGTGAGCGTGGATCAGGAGTTTTAAGATGATTCTCTTGTTGACGGGGAGCAAGTGAAGGTCTCTGAGGTGGGCTGAGATGTGTTCGTTGGCAGGGAGGTTGAGGATGAGGCTTGCAGAGGCGTTCTGAATGCGCTGAAGTATCCTCTGGAGCTTGGCCGTTGTTCCCGCGTAGAGTACGTTGCCGTAGTCCAGTCTGCTGCTGACGAGGGCGTGGGTGACCGTTGTTCTGGTTTCAATGGGGATCCATCTGAAGGTCTTGCGAAGCATGCGGAGGGTGTTGAAACATGAGGATGAGATGACATTGACTTGCTGGGTCATGGTGAGCATTGAGTCCACTATGAAGCAGAGGTTGCTTGCGTGGGTGGTGGGAGTTGGTGCGGCTCAAACTGTGGCAAGCCACCAGGAGTCATCCCATGCTGATCGGTTGGAGCCGAGGAAGAGGATCTCCGTCTTATCCGAGTTCAGTTTGAGGTGGCTTATCTCCATTAAGTTGGTGATGGCATGAAGTCCGTTGTGGAGATTGGTCTTGGCGGGGCAGGGTCCTTTGTGAGTGAGAGGATCAGTTGGGTGTCATCCGCGTAGGAGAGAATGTTGAGGCCGTGGGATCAGACGATGTTGGCGAGCTGTGCTATGTAGACGTTAAAAAGGGTTGGGCTGAGAGAGGATCCTTGGGGGACTCCTCAGACGGTCTTGGTGGCTTTCGACAGCAAAGGAGGGAGGTGGACTCTCTGAGTTCTGCTGGAGAGGAAGGATGTGATCCAGTCCAGGGACTTGTGGCGGCTTCCGGTGTCGTGGAGGTGTGTGCGGAGTGTGTGGTGACAGACGGTATCGAAGGCTGCCGAGAGGTCAAGGAGGATGAGGGCCACGGTTTCACCTTTGTCGAGCATGATCCTGATGTCGTCGGTTGCGGCGATGACAGCAGTCTTGGTGCTGTGGGTCTTGCGGAAGCTGGATTTGGAGATGTCGAGCAGGCTGTTGTCCTCCAGGAAGCGGAATAGTTGGCTGTTAACTATCTTCTCGATGGCCTTCACTCGTAAAGGGAGGAGGGAGATGGGCCGATAATTCTTGAGGTCTTCGGGGACTGCCTTAGGTGTTTTGAGCAGGGCATTGACTTCGGAGTGTTTCCAGCTCTCTGGGAAGGTGGCGGTTGATGATAGTGCGGAGTTGGGGGGGCGATGATTTTTCCTAGCTTTGTTGAAGACATAGTGAGGGAAGGGGCCGTCGGGTGATCCGGAGTGGATGGTGCTCATGGTCTTGGTGGTATACTAGTCGTTGGTGTGGGCCCAGGCGCTCAGGAAGTTGGTGTGGTTGGGTGTGTTGGGGTCAGTGTTGGCCGCGGTGGTCGTGGGGATCGGGGAGGTGAAGCTGCTGTGGATGTCCTTGATCTTGCAGTGAAAAAAGGTGGCAAGGGAGTCACAGAGGTCTTGCGAGGGAGGGTCGATGGAGCAGGATGTCATGACCACACAAACTTGCCAAGTCAAATCAAAGAAGTACATGAGAAAAGCAAAGAGATATCCTCAGTGGAGACAGCAAAGCCCAAACTGAAAGAAGGTTTGCAGCGTAATCTTGCGCTTATTTCAAAGGAAGAATCAAGAAGAGAAGATCCAAGATGGCCGCTATGAGTCCTGAAGGTTAGTTACAGTTCTAGTCTTGCAATCGGTTGGTTGCTAGGTTACAAGCTCTCCAGCTGGAAGCCTTGCACTTCAACTGAGGTCTGACAGGAATCAGCTGTGTGGAGAGAGAGAGCGCGCTTCAGAACAGAAACTCCTGTGAGGTAAAATTACATTTGAAGATTATATTACAGAAAACGGATAAATATTGTCAAGGTTTATTCGAAGAGTTTGATAGTAGACCGTTCCCGTGGAAGTCGGCAAGGCTACAGAGTTAATGTATGAATTAACCTTATGTTTACAAGGTTCTTGTTTAAGATATTAAAGTCAAAGAAAAAACGAACTTTAAAAGAGCAAGTATCTACAAATGTCAAGGTTATAAACAAAGGCCAAGTTTAAAGGAGAAACGAACTGTTAACAAATAAGCATTTACAAATTCAATGGTAATAAACCAAAATAGAGTTTAAAAGAGAAACGAACTTAAATAAACAAGCATTTACAACTACAAGTTATCGACAGATGTTGAAGTAAGGAAGGAGAAACTAACTGTAATAAACAAGCATTTACAAATACAAGTTATCAACAAATGTCGAAGTAAGAAAGGAGAAACAAACTTTAAAAACAAGCATTTACAAATACAAGTATTGACAGAAGTCACAATAAGACAGGAGAAATTAAATAACATCAGCTGATTTGAAGAACGCATTATCACCAACTATATATATATATACAGTATATATATATATATATATAGCAACATAAAACCAATCTCTAACAAAGGTTGAGAAGTTCTTCCAGAATCAGTAATAAGCATTTTTTAAGAAGAGCTATCATTTATAGAGAGAAGCAAGGCTACAGAGAACTCAGGGTGAGTGAAGAAATAATAGAATTTAAGAGAATTAAGTGTTGAGAGTAGAAAGTGAAAAACTGATGTTGTATGTCCCTAGTAATTGCGACTGTGACTCTTGCAGGTGCTGTATCCAATCTTAGATGTGAAGAGGCAGACTGAGTACTGGCGTTCATCATCTCTGTGGCAGTCTCTCTACCATCCCATTCCCCTTTCCCCCTCCGGGGTACTCAGCACGAAGGATTAATATTCGTTGTGAGTAGCTCGGGTCGGGACTGAGGAGTTATCTTCTGCTTCTGAGGAAATCGAATTGAAGTATCCTGACACAGGACTTGGGGTTGGTGAGTTCTTTGATGATGCTGAAGAGCTCTTTGCTGTTGTGCGCGTTGTTGTCGATTCAGTCTTTGTAGAATGATCTTTTGGTAGTCCGGATGAGCTGGTGATGTCTTGAGGGAGGCGTGGTTGCTCTCTGTTTGCTCGTGGCACCAAATTTTCTCAATTTTCCGCGACTCCCGCTTGGAGGCCTGGAGGTCGGTGGTGAACCAGGGTGCTTTTGTGCTGGTGAGGGTGTTGGGTGGTTTCCTAAGTGGAGTGAGTGTGTTGGCGCAGTCGTCTAGCCATTGTTTAAGGTTGAGGGCGGCAGTGTTGGGGTCGCTGGTGTTGGTGGAGATCAGCTGGTCCTTTGAGATCTTGTTCCAGCTACGGTGAGGGGTCTGTTTCGGGTGGTGGTGGGTTTCTGGGAGGTGAAGTGGTGGTCGGTCCAGTGGAGTTCGGTGGTATGGGTGAAGGTGATGGGGCCAAGTGTGTGGCTGGCTGAGTGGGTGGGTGTTGTGACGAGTTGTTTGAGCCCGAGGTTGGCGAGGTTGTCGATCAAGGCTGAGGAGTTGCTGTCGTTGGTGTTCTCTAGTTGAAAATTCAGGTCGCTGAGGAGCATGCAGTCCGTAGAGGTGAGGGCGTAGGCGCTGATTGTGTTGGCGCCGCAGAACTGTGGTCATGGGCCTTGGGGTTCGTGGACAAGGGTTCCTCTTAGGGTGGTGTTGGCGTTGACGTGAATCTGGAAGTGCAAGTGTTCTGCGGCATCAATGGTGTCATGGATGTTGGTTGAGTTCCTGATGATGCTCCTGTGGACTATGGCGATTCCTCCTCCCGGTTTGTTGGTGCGGTCTCTGCGGGTAATTTTGTAGCCTTCTGGGATGGCTATGGCGATGTCGGGTTCCGAGGAGGGGTTCATTCAGATTTCGGTGAGGAAGGCGATGTCTGAAGAGGTCGAGGTGAGAAGGTCCCACAGTTCGACAGCGTGCTTGTGGACTGAGCGGGTGTTGAGGAGACGGGCGCAGACGGGGTTGCCTCTGGCGAGTGGCCGTGCAACGGCCGCCATTAAGAAGGGAGGGTGGGAGGGAGGTGCAGCTGGGAGGCGGGAGGAGGGAACGGTGGGCAAATGGGGGCACAAGGGAGGCAGGGCCGCAGGGCACGCAGTGGCAGGAAAGCACAAAAAGCTGAAAACAAGCTAAAAAAGGCAATAAACAAAGAAAAAGACACAAAAACAGGGGAGAGAGGCAGAGAGCAAATAATGGCACAAAAAGGATAAACGGCACGAAAAACGGCACGAAAAAACAAAAGACAGATTACAGGACAGACACACAATACTTACGGCAACCACTAGACACCAGGGATGAGACACAGGCGGGTGCCTGCTGGTGGTGGAGGGCCTCGAACTCGCAGCAGCAGCGAGAGCGGGGTCGGGGGCATGGAGGCAGACAGGAGGAGCTGTGAGTGTGAAGAGTGAAACTCAGCCTAAAATCTGGTCAGGGGTCACTCTGTGCACCACGCAGTGTGCGCCATTAAGATGGGGAGGTGGGAGGGAGGAGCAGCTGGGAGGTGGGAGTGGTGGGCAAATGGGGGCGCAAGGGGGGTGGGGACGCAGCGTCAGGAAAGGAGAAAGCACAAAAAGCCGAAAACGAGCTAAAAAAGGCAATAAACGAAGAAAAAGGCACAAAAACAGGGGAGAGAGGCAGAGCAAATAAAGGCACAATAAGAATAAACGGCACAAAAACGGCATGAAAAAAAAAGACAGATTACAGGACAGACACACAGTACTTACGGCAACCACTAGATACCAGGGATGAGGCGCAGGCGGGTACCTGCGGGTGGTAGAGGGCCTCGAACTCGCAGCAGCAGGGAGGGCAGGGGCACGGAGGCAGACAGGAGGAGCTGCGTGGTGTGAAAAGTGAAACCCGGCCTAAAATCAGGTCAGGAGGGCTTTAAGGGATTCCTAACCCACGAAAGAGTTTCCCTGGTACAGTCAGGGTTCAACTATTGGTAGCTTGGAAGGGCTATGCATATCTGAATGCTCCTGGGAGCTGATCTCTGTTATTTATGCATCATGGTCACGGCCGGACTGGGTACCCAAAGCAGCCTTGACAATTTTTTCTGACCAGCCCCCATGGGGGGAGGATTTGGGGATACCTTTTCGCGCACAGTGAGGTCTTAAAACTGTGTGTGCAAAGGTACCTCTCACAGTTTTAAGACCCCATAGCGCTGTGCAAGCTCGAGCTTTCTCCTGTTTTGGGGGCCAAGTTCGCAGCACTGCTGCAAAACTGGTCCCCAGTCACAAAACTGGCCCTCACTGCTCCAAAACCAGCCCCCACCCTTCCAGCCCACCGGGAAAACGCCCAGTGCCCCCTATGGTCAGACTGGCCCTGATCATGGTTACTGAAACAGTATCATCATAGGTACAGCTTGAAGTCAGGCCCAGGGCAGAATAGGCTGGGTTTTTGTGGGACGGTGTTGAATAAAAAAATACATCCAATTCTCTGTGCACATACCATCACAAGTTACACAGGCGAAAGTGCAGGATTCCTTAATTGCAGTTAAGAAAGCAGGGAGGATGACACACTAGTGCTCAGTAAGGGGCTGGCCCACAGGGAGCTTGGTTTATTTACTTGAAGGCTAGAAAGAGAAGTAGTTCCAGGGCAAAAAGAGCAGAGACACTTGTGAAAACTGAGGCCCAGAGTTATACTTTTTGCCGCAAAACTGCGCAAACGCAATTTTGTGGCAAAAAGTATACCACCGGCTTGCATTATTCCAAAGCACCAACTGGGCCCCAAACCTATGGAATGCCACAAAACGGCACTCAGGTTGGGCTAGCGTCAGAAAAAATGACGTTTGCCAGGTGGGGGTGGCAGTACGGCTGATGGGGAGTTTTCCTCAAAAAATGTTGCTAGGCTAGTTAGAGACAAAAAAAATGCCGTTAACCAACCTAGCATAATTTCCTGATGCAAAACCATCCATAACACGACTTCTGTCTTATAAATGACAGGAGTAATGTCCACCACCCCAATGGCCAGCACAGGGGACCAGTGTCCCTGGGCATGGCCACTACACCCAGTGCCATGCAGGGGGCCCATGTCAGGGCCCCAATGGCATTTCAGATTTTTTATAAAAATACTTACCTATACTTACCCTACTTACCTGTGACAGGGCCTCATCCTCTGGTGTGGGTGGGGGTGTTCCTGGGGATTGGAGTGGGCACCTGTGGGCTCATTCCATAGTGTTTGACCATGGAAATGGGTCCACAGGTCCCCTAATGCCTGGTCTGACCCAGGTGTTAAATAATGGTGATCAGCAGGCTTAGTGACATTATTTAGGCCTGCCTCACACCCGTGCACGATTTTTGCACCGGAGGATAAGTAATGGACTTAGATTCGGTTTTTTAGACGGGGATGCCTACCTTGCATCTCATTGACGCAAGGTGTGTTGACGCATCCAAAAAATTGCGTTAAGTCCTATATTTTAACATTAGACGGGTCTGGCATCAAAATATAAATATGGAGTTAAGTTTACGCTGAATTTGCATAAATAAATTGCACAAATTTGGGTAACACAGAGTCTAAATATGCCTCTAATGTGTGGCAGCAGTGGTTGGAGGGTTTTGCTTGTACTTCAATAAGTTTGCACCCGTAATGCATCTCTGAACGTTTTTTTTTTTCTCCTTAGGGTTGTTATTGCATTTAGGTGTCTGTGCCTCATAACTTTCCCTCAAGCCTCTATATTTCTGTCAGCATGTTATTACAGTTATTGGATTTTCTTCTCCTTTGATGTGGCAACCGAGTAGCAGAAATCCAGTTCAGAGTCTCCAAATACAGTCTTCCTTTGTCCTGTTTGGCTCTCTGGCTGCTTCCAGGTAGCTGGGGGGCTACTTATAGTAACACATACAACTTTGGCAAGTGTGTGCATTCATGATTATGTGTAGATATGCCAGTGTCTTCCCATTCTTGCCTTTTACTCACTTCTTCTCCTTCCTCCTTCAGGCTACCTGTGCTGGATGCTCATGAAATCCACTCTACACCTTCTGGTATTCGAGCCCTCCTGAAGGGTTGCCTGCTGAATCCAGTGTCGTTTGTCTCCCTTCCTGTACCCATTGCCTTGGGTTACCAAGGATAGAGTGTTGCCATTACATCCAGAGACTGCCTCCACTGCTACTCACAAGCCTGTTTGGAATCCTAACAGTCACCCCTGTCTGTGAGATCGCGCCCCTTGGATGCACCAGCTGTACTTCTTTTTGCGGTTTAACCCCCCCCTCCCATGGAGAGGGTGGCAGAGAGACTGTAGACTTTACTGATGATTGCCTACCATTCTGCTCACTGCAGTGTGGTATCCTCGATCACTGGCAGATTTTGTAGTCCTCCCGCTGCAGACTTCAAGTAGATATTCTCCTGAATAGAGTTTAGCATCCCTCTGTCATTCTGGATGTCAAGGTCTTCCTCCACATGGCGAACATCTTTGCGTGAATATATCTCTGACAAGGACACTAGTTTCTGCTGCAAAGTGTTTGGAGTCAGAGAGCTTTAACGGGAACTGGCTGCCTTGAACCCACTAAAGACCTTTCCCTCATCTTACTGTCCACAAAAGACCTGTCTCTCATCATACTGTAATTGTAAGTCAATGTTCAGGTTAACTTTCCTTATATAACTCCAGTTGCTTTTTGACAGCACGACTCTGCCTTCTAAGTTGCAGCATCATATAATTTTTAAAATTGATGCCAGGTTCATACAGTTATTGAGCTAGCAAAATGTGAAAAGAGCCTGTAAAAGTGGTTTCTCTGGCACTCAGGGGCACTGCTTGGCTTTGAAGCCACTGTGCTGTAGGACATCAGTGAATGGTCATGTTTATGCATATTTTGTTTGTATGGCATGCATGGCAGAACTTAATTGCTTCTGCGTACTATTATACATAGAAGACCAGTATAGTCAATTAGTTATTTTTGATGGATTGTGGAGTAGAATGCAAAAATGGACAGCTAACCCAGTCCTTCCGTGAAGTACATCCTCCAGTGACAGTGATTGATTGCATGTAAAAAAAAAAATATTGCAAAAGATAGAGGCATATAGATTATGGCTGACACATGTATGTCAATGAAGAATATTGACATCCAGAGATCGAAAAAACAATTTCATTTCCCCCCTACTACATATCTGATAAGGACATCAACAATGTTAACCGTTGATATTTGTTAAACATAGCCTCAGTTACTTGTAAACCCTTTGTTCTCTATCCTTGTTGGTATCCCTGCCTCCTTGCCCTGTAAAGTGTGGAGGGTGTGCTACCTGGCATTAACATCTCCCATGCAGCTCTTCTGCCATCTTCACCTCACCACTGCCTCCTTGCCATAACTGAAAAATCTCTAACCAAATTAAACATAGCCCGCATGACCCCTTACACCTACTGTAGCTGTCACATTACCTTCTATTATGCCATTGTTTACTACAACCCTAAAAACCGATCCGAACATTCATGCTTACCTAAACATTCCCTCTCCAAATGCAGGACAAATTATGTTGAACTAGTAGGATACTGAGGGCCTCATTTACAAGAAAGTGGTGCAGCGCTACACTGCGCCGAAATTGGCAGCATTGTAGCGCTTCAGAAACGCAGGGATGCACCACATTTATGAAAATATGGTGCACGTCTGTTTCCCCTGCGCTGGCACTAAAATTAGCTCTTTAGCACCAACACAGGGACCCTTGCCCCATAGTGCAAGGCTGCCTGCTTTGGGGGGAATGATTGTTTATGTGCCATGAATGATTGTTTATGTGCAGGAAGGTGACCCAATTATTAAGGTGATTCAATTATGAAGCACTAAAAGGAAAATTATGTGGCAGAATGCAGCACGTTTTGTAGCAATACAATTACATTATTTTGCTTTTTAACACACTTGCTTCCTGGGCAAAGGTTTCACCAATTTAACACCTGAATACAGCAATTGCCCACTCAAGCTGTAAGCTTTGCAAGGGCCTTTCACTACTCAGCACACCACATGGTGTTGTTTTCATAACCTTCCAGCCCTTCAATGCATAATTACAATACTGAAAATGTTGCTGCTGAAAAGTCTTATAATTCCAGTGTATCTGGGTAGGAGTGGCATGAATATGCAGAATTATATGACTTTATAAATACATGTGCATATTGCAGTGGGCATTACTAATTAGTGTTTTTTTTTCTCTTTTCAGGAACACAATTTCAGATAGAAGCCATCTGAGCACACATGCTATTAACATGGGTGCTGAGGCAAAATTCAAAATCTAACAGAAACCCGCTAAGGTGAACTGGAGGTAAGGGATATATGCTCTCGAGATTCATACATAGGACCCTATTTGTCAACCACCATGTGTTGTGGAAGAGTAATATATTAGTGTGTTTTATGTTAGATTTAGAGAGAGGGTGGGTGTGTTATTTGTTGGGAAGGATTGTGTTTTGTAAGGTTTAGAAAGGGGTGTTTGCATGGTGAGTGGTGTAGGTACTGTCTTTCGTTGATGTACTTAACTATATAGTTGTCTTATGCATAATGTCCTCTTCCTTTATATATAGTTTAGTGATTTACCTGAAGGTACTGTTTGTAAAGCCATAGCTTCAAGAAAACCTTGGCAAGAGAAGTTCACCCTGGTCCATCACAAAAGAATAACGATGTTCCATATTCCACCCCAACTCTATACATCAGATCCCTTCTCATGACACCCCAAAAGCAGGTATCAATCCTCCTTGTAACCCATTGTGTCCCTCTAACAACACCATGTGTGTGCTGTATTTACAATATGACGCACAACAGCAGTTGTGTCCACATCATAATTTATGGTGCTAATGTGGCGCTTTGTTGGAATAGCACCATAAATAATGGCGCTAATGCAGCAAAGCACAGGGAGACCCATTGTTTTCAATGGGCATATAATCTTATGCTGAAAATGGCACAGTGAAATCTAGTAAATTTTACAGCGTCATTTTTCTGGGCCTCTTTACATGGGAACGCCCCATTGTATACATTATGCCTGGCGCAGGCATAATGTGGCGCAACGGGTTACAAAGTGGTGCAATGCTGGCATTGCACCACTATGTAAATAGGGCAAATGGGAAATACCACCTGAATGCCACAGTTGCATCAAAAAAATGATACAAATGTGACACAAGGTGGCGCTAGGGGTCTCATAAATATGCCCCAAAATGTGGTTTGGCACAAAGAAAAGCACAGCTCTATTCTTCTATTATCTACCCTGTGAGTAAGGTAGATGTCCAGTGAAGAAGCATCATTGTGTTTTCTTTACAAAAACGTGTTGAATGGAGATTAAAAAGGAGACAATATTTGAGAAACAAAGCAACTTGGTCTGAAAGGTCTCAGAAGAACAAAATGGATGGCAGAATTAACTAAAGGCCAACTTAACGTAACTCCTAGGTAAGGTGCACTAATGACTAAGTAGGTTTAGTGTATTTGATAACTTAAAACCATTGCAAAAATGAAAATAGGCAGGATAAAAATGAGAAGATAACTTAGTATCACATCAATTAATCAATAAGATATAATTAAATATGGTTCTTAAACACTGTCTTAAACCACTGTCTTCTTGGGAATGTTCATGAACAATAATATTGTCATGGATCTCTTGTTCTTTGATTTATTAAAATAAATTACTTTACAATCTGGTAGTGGTTATGCATGGACTATTCCACTGTTTTATCTTGCAGATGGAACCTTTTTTAGTGGCTCTTAATTTCATCGTCTTCTTCGGGTGGCTAGACACCGTCTTCATTATCTCAATTACTTAGGGCCTCATTATGACCCTGGCGGCCGGCGGTAAGCAGGCAGTAACACCGCCAACAGGCTGGCGGTGTTCCGCCACCTATTATGACCATGGCACTATAGCCACGCCCATACCGCCGGCCCCTCTACAATATCACCAAGCTTTCGCCTGGCGGTCATAATCCACAGGGATTATGAATCCCCGACCGCCAGCCTGGCCACGGCGGTAAACACCGCCATGGTAAGGCTGGCGGTAAGGGGGACTTGGGTTGCCCCTGGGGCCCACTGCACTGCCCATGCACTTGGCATGGGCAGTGCAGGGACCTCCAGGCATAGCCCCGTCGTGCATTTCACTGCCCGGATTTTGGGCAGTGAAATGCGCGACAGGTGCTACTGCACTGGCTGCACATCAGCTTTGCTGCCAGCTCTATTACGAGCCGGCAGTAATGTTGATGTGACTTTTCCGCTGGGCCAGCGGACGGTAACACTGTTACCATCTGCTGGCCCAGCGGAAAAGTCGTAATAGGGAGCCAGAAATACCACCAGCACTGCCGGTATTCTGGCTCCCTCAGCCTCAGCGGTCTTTTGAAAAGACCACCAAGGTTGTAATGAGGGCCTTAGTGTTGTTAAAAGAATAATTGTATCAGAAATTATGTTTATATATTTGTCAAACCCGGCTAGCTCCATTATATTATTGGTACTAAAGCAAAATTTTAATGCCTCCATGCAAGTGAATATTCCGTTTTTTAAGATAATTGGTTTAAGAAAGGTGTGTCATGCTGTCAATAATTCTGGACTTCTATGTTTACAAAACCTACATTGTGTAATAGCAGTAAAGTTATTTTTCCACTTCGGTCTGTAGTCATTGACGGTCAGGAACATGAATCTTGCTCTCAAACTGACGTTCCTGTAGTTCCTACTTAAGGATTCCTTTAAGTGATACTGCATTCCACTGGATCCATATGATGGAAGAATAGATTGGAAGCGCATGTAAGATTCTAATTTTCCCAAGTCTGTGCTCCTTGATATTATCAATACCAGCTTTTAAAGAGAAACTTTAGCTCCGTAAGGGAGATTGAACAATTTAGAAGTTTACCTTTGGTCAATTCTAAATCCTGTTCGGCGGTGGCTAGATTTTTTGACCACGAGTTACTGTTTACTTTATAAACCTCTTATAGCACCATCTTGACTGAGCCAGGTTTAGCATGGATACAAGCGTGATGATATGTAATAAATGAACCTTTGCACTCTGTATCCTGTCTCCAGCCTTATCGCCTTATCTGAGAGTGATGGGTGTATTGTGGTAAATTAAAAAACCTTACATATGCAATGAATTGCAGTTTGTCCTGATCTGCTGAAACATTTGCAGGATAAGCTTAGTGGTTGTAGATCCGTTGTATCAGTTTTGCTTTTATGACCCTTAATATCGTTCCTGCCTGAAGGCTTATATAAAAGCATGTTTTTTCTGCACAACATGATTTTTTTTACAATTTAACGGACAATGCGGACATTTTTCTTCTCATATGATCCATTTTTGCAAGATGCCCCCTTCTCCCATAGTTCACGTAGACTCTTGCTTCCTCCTCATTAACATCATTTTACTCACTGTACTCACTACCACTCCCCCTTCCCCTCTCTTTCTTCCCTACTTTGCAGTTTCCATCTTTCTTCCCTTTTTTCTCTCTGTCCTTCTTCTCTTCCTCTCTTTACTTTCACCCTTACATAACTTATTCTCTCACCCCCTCTCCTTTTTCTACCTCCTTGAAAGATTATATATAAGTATTGTTTGCAACTTGTTCTCGTATCACACTCAACATTTGTATCTCTGTATGGGTATAATCTGGACTTGCATGTCACTGTAACTGCTGTTATTTATCAATTAAGGGTAATAACTGACAGTCAGAAAAATGTTGCTAATTGCAAAGGTTAAGTTGTTGTCCTTTTTCTTGATCTGCATTAAATGGGTGTTTGGGTTGCCAGTATTTGATAGCCATACTCGCAGGTACTTATATGAGGATGCATGAGATAACCTAACGGAACCAATATGCCACAGTTGCTTGAATTTGCTCTAGAATGTTCCAAAAACATCACCTTTGTTTTATTGATATTTGCCACCAATTTATTGCTTTAATTATTTTAACTTAGTTTGTCCAGGGCCTGCTGAAAACCAGTTTTGTGTTCTAAAAGAACAATGTCATCCGTACATTGGAGGATCTGAATCTCATGATATCATCTCCTAGATGGAAATGACATTGCCAAGGCTGGGGCCACACTAAGGTCTGCCTTATATATTGAATAAGAGAGGGACCAGAAAACACTCTTGTTGAAGGCTCATGTTCATACGAATCCTCTCTGAAACTTGATTTTCCAGTAATAATGCACACCAATGTACCAGATTAAAAGATGCTAGTTGATGTAAGAAGAGCTTGAGGTATGCCCCACTGCCTCATTGTATTCATTTGCTTAATAATATTTGGTGGAACACCGAATCAAGGGCTGCTGAGTAATCCACAAAGTATGTTAATAATCGTGGTCCGAAAGGCTGAGAAGTATGATCTGCTGTAAAAAACATTGCTAATGTATTGTTCCATTCCTCCAGTTTGTTTAATATAATTCTGGTGCATATATTTGCTTCCACATCTAACAAAGATATTAGTCAGTAATTTTCTTGGTATGTCTGGTTGTGCTGCATGCAGACGGTGGTTGTATATGCTGACAGTGTCTGTGTTTGCACAAAGTAAACCATGATACAATACAGAAAGTCTACAATACTGAACAGTGGGAAGAGTGAATGTGTGTGCTGAATGAATATGTGTCTGTGAGGGCACAATGCATGGAGGTAACAGTGCTGAGTAAGTCTGTGCCTGTGTCCATACACAGAGTGTGCCTGCAATGATGAAATACACCAGGGGCCCTGGGTTCCATTTTGGGAAGCTCAGGCCTTCCTGGTGAAGACATGAAAAGTAGAGGAATCCCCCCAGACAAAGGTGTGTATTGCTGCATTCCTGTGAACTGGGTGGGACACTCTTGTGGAAGGGAGAGGGAGACACTCTCTCAGTACAAATGAAAATGCTGCTCTTTGATTCAGTGACAGATCACAAGGAAGGGACATGCACATGTCTCAGGAGGGAGATGAGGCTGATAAGGAAATTGTGAAGAGTGGGCTTGAGAGCTCGGGATTAACCTTTGTTGCACATGTCACTAAAGCTGACATCCAGATTTAGAGTCTCTCCTGCTATGACAAAAAGCCTTTCTAGGAGAAGAATCGAGAGAAAAGCAGAACCCCGCCATAAAACTTCAAATACCCCGTCCCTGAATCACATGTGGTATGTGTAAATGGACTATAAGAAGGGAAGGTTGAGACCCCAAACGTTTTCTGCCAAACAGATAGACCAGCTGTGGAAGAAGGAAAAGCTTGCCAAGACTTCTGCTTGAGACCAGGACTGGGGGCAAAGGTCTACTAGACTCTTTGCTGGTTGAGGGGACATCACCAAGGGAAACCAAGACCACCTGTCCTTGAGCCTGGAGTACCAGGGCCTGCCTGCTTGGAAGACCAATGTATTCTGCTTCTAGAAACTCCAGGCGGAGCACCCCTCAAGGTCAGGTATTATCTCACTAAGAATGGAGTGTACCGAAGCAGAGGACCAGAAAAAAGGCATACACCGGGAAAGAACCAGAACCAGATAGAGAGTGTAGCAGAGGAACAGGATGGAGAAGGCAAGCAACTTTGGTGTGAACAAACAGGGAATGGACCAATAATGAATAAACACTTTGGATTACCACTAGGGCTATGCACAGGTAAAACTCAGAACTTCCCAAAGTGACAAGGAATGTCAATGCCTCTGTGCTGATTACTCATACCTTGCAAGCCCCATAGAAAGGAGGCAGCAGAAGTGATTCTGTCTTTGGACACAATAAGGATTGTGCTTACATACACAAGACAAGTTCTTATGGGTCCAGCTAGAGACCCAGGGCAAGTCCAGCAATAAGTAGAAATGGCACACTGTCACAGATAAGGCACTTAGGGCCAGATGTACGAAAGCTTTTTCCCATAGATACAGAATGAGTAAAATCCTTTCGTACATCTGGCCTTTAGAGCTTCATCCAACATAAAGCAAATGATGGGGCAGAAATGTCCTTGTGGTAACTAGGAGCTAGCCCCCGTACAAAGGAATACACTGCTACACAAAAAATACTCTTACCAGACACAAAAGCCTGAGAGGAAAACACAGAGCAAGTACTAGAAAAGAAACTAAGCAGCATATTTAACATTTTTTTGGTGCAGAGCAGCGCCGTAAGCCTTGTTGCTGAGCTGCCCTACATCAAAACAAAAGGGCAGGAATGCGCTGTATCTATAAGATATGGTGCATTCCTGTCCTCTTCCATAGCGCTGGTGCCCAATTAGCTGCCATGCTCCAACGCAGGCAACCTTGTCTATGAAGGGACACCTTCCTACACAAAATCAATCAATGGAGGAGATTTCCTCTTACTATATGTGCTGCAGGGGAAAACAAGGAGAAATAATGTTATTTCTTCTTGTCACACCTCTCTTACACCTCTCCTTAGGAGACATAGACTTATGACGCATTTCCAGGTTCACAGCATGTTGTAAATCTGGGAATGTGTCAAATGCCATGGGTGTCACATGGGAACACCCACCATAACGCCCATGGCAAGCCTCCCTATAGCAGTGTGAAGCAACACAGTGACTTGTGATGCGTTGCCTCAATCCAAATCTTCAAGGCCATGACAAGACACGCAGGGTGGCCTTTGGGGCCCTGTAGATATGGCTCTGCAGAGTGCGTCACGGGAGCATCAAAAAAGTGACACTCTGGTGGCACACTGGGGCTTCCAAATAGCCCCCTAAGAGCTGTACCAAATGGAAACATCAATTACTATGCTGTCATTACCACACATTGCATTAACCATGCACTTCTTGTGCCACAAATATACATTTAGCATGGATGCCTTGACAACATTATAAAATATATATATGTGTTTCTGTGTGTGTGTGTGTGTGTATATGTGTGTGTATTTATACAGGGTTCATGGTGGGTAAGAGTATTTGAGTGGTAAGGTTGTTTTTAGGATTTAGGGTGAGTAAGGGTATTTGGATGATAATGGTATTAGGGTTTAGGGTGGGTAATGGCATTTGGGTGGCAAGGTGTTTTAGGGTTTAGGGTGGGTAAGGGCATTTGGGTGGTCAGTGTGCTTCCAGGATTTTGGGAGGGTACATTTTAGGGTTAGGGGTGGGGAAATGTATTTGAGTGGTGAGGTTGATGTTAGGGTTTAGGGGTTGATAGGGGTATTGTGTGGTAAATGTGATTTTAGGGTTAAGGGTGTGTAAGGTCCACGCAGCCATCATGCCATCCATCCTTCCATTCTGGGGCACCCACTGACCCCTGCCTCCACCAGCTTTTCAACTTTGGAGCCAACGCTATTAGCACAGAACTAACCTGCATACTTAACACCTCCATCTCCACAGCAACCTTCCCGTATGAATGGAAGTACACAGAGGTCAGATCCCTCCTAAAGAAACCCTCCACTGACCCCATTGGCCTAAAAAACTACAGACCAAGCTCGCTGCTCCCCTTCCCATCCAAAGTGCTTGAGAAAGCCATCAACCGACGACCTTGAACGAAACCTCCTTCTTGACACCTCACAATCAGGATTCTGGGCCAACCACAGCATGGAGACCACACTGATCACAGCCATGGATGACACCAGGCACATTCTCGACCAAGGAGAGTCAGCAGCTCTGATCCTTCTGGACCTCTCTGCAGTGTTCGATACAGTCTCCCACACACTAGCCTCAACGGACTCCATACCATAGGCATTCAACAAAACACCCTTAAGTGGGTTGCAGGCTTCCTCTCAGGCTGCATGCAGAACATCCGCCTTCCTCCTTTCACTTTTGCACCCAAGAATATCACCTGCAGCATACCCCAAGTATTTTCCCTCAGCCCCACCTTGTTTAGTATCTACATGACTCCCCTCGCAGACATCGTCAGATCCAACAGAATCAATATAGTCTCCTATGCCGATGACACTCAACTAATCCTGTTGATCACTGAAGAGACCCCCACAACACCAAAGCCAACGTCTGCAACGCCATGACCAACATATCAACATGGATGAAGTACAGCTGCCTCAAAGTAAACACTGACAAAACAGAAGGCCTTACCTTCGGGAAGAACAACTCTGTATGGGACCACAGCCGGTGGCCAGCAGAATTTGGGCCAACACTCTTTCCATCAGACCACACACAAAACCTCAGCATCATCCTCGACTGCCAACTAACTATGAATCAACAACTGAACTCAGTTGCCTCGTCCAGCTTCTACATCCTCAGTATGCTCTGCCGAATCTTCAGTTGGATCCCTACTGACACCAGAAAGACTGTCATGCATGCCCTGGTCACCAGTCACCTTGGCTATGGCAATGCGCCTTACACTGGAATGTCCTCCCAGCTACTCAAAATACTCCAGACTCTACAGAACAATGCAGCCAGGCTTATCCTCAACCTCCCCAAGTGTTCTAGCATCACCCCACACCTCAGGAACATCCACTAGCTCCCCATCCAGAAGAGATGCCATTTTCAAAATTCTCACACTCACATACAAGGCTCTCCACAACCTAGTCATTTCTGCATCAACCATGGACTGATCTTCTACATCACAGCAAGACAACTAAGCTCTGCCATGCTCAACCTCACACACACACACACACAGATTCATTGCAGCATGGGGCCACTCCTTCTTCTTCACAGGAGCCTTGTCCTGGAACAGTCTCCCCTTTCACGACCAAACAGCTCCCTCCCTGGCAGACTTCAGAAGGAGACTCAAGATGTGGCTTTTCGATGGAGACACAGCACTATCAGTGCAAAGTTACCCTTAGGGGTGACAGTGCTGAGCTGTACAAATTCTATACATGATTGATTGATTTAGGGTTTAGGGTGGGTAAGCGCATCTGGGTGGTAAGGTAAGTGTGTTTTTATGGTTTATAGAGGGAAAGGGTATTCGGGTCACAACAGCAGTTTGGGGGTTTAGTGTGTATAAGGGCATTTGAGTGGTAAGGGTGTTTTTATGGTTTAGAGGGTGGGTAAGGGTATATGGGTGGCAAGGGTATTTGTAGAGTTTGTGGTTGAGTTTAGTGGTTGGGGTTGTTAAGGTATATATAAATTTGTGTGTGTGTGTATGCACTGTTGTGTCTTATTGTGCATGGTCATTTTATTTTGGGGGTGATTCGCCAAGTGGGGCCAAAAAAAAGGGGGATAAAAAAAAGTATGTTTCCCATGTTAGTTCCCATAGAGATTTTGAACACAACTACAGCCCAAACCGCTCGATGGAATTACACCAAATTTGGCAGAAAGGTAAATCTTGGTCCATAAACCATCCTTTTAGTTATTTGGTGTAAATCTGTCCACTAGTTTCTGAGATATTTGAAGAAAAACAGATTTGTAGCTCAAGAGGTGCAGACACTTCGCACATCCTCCTGATCTCATGCAGAAATCTGATTGCCTGCCTATACTTGAACCAGAAAGTGTTGACAGCCATTCTGTGACTTAGACTCAGCCAGATCCTAAAAAAAACATAAAAAAAGAAAGGGTGTCAGGGTAGGAATACTCTACCCCCTAGCCTTGGTACTGGAGACCCCTTGGACCCTGCCAGGTCTTAAAAGCATTTTTTTATTTATTTGTTTGCTATGAAATTGCAGCAGATTTGCAAATTTGCAGTAAAAATCTATGCTCTGAGGACTGCCATCTCCAAGGGCTGGCTCCTGCTATCTCCTGAGGTTCCCACCCTTGGGAGATAGCTGTTTCTTTCACTTGGTGGGAGCTGTAACAGGTCTTGCCAAGCGAGAGCACATGATCTCCGCTCCAAGCAAGCAGGAGCTTGCTGAGAACAGAGTGTTCATCAGTTTTTTTCTGTTTCCATGCCTGCTGTCCTGCAGGAGGTAGGGAACTGTCTGGGACTGTGGCGACCTTGAGGCGCCCACTGTGGTCTCCATCAGTGTAAACTTGGTACCCCTGGATGGGGCTAGGGCACCCAGGTGGTCATGGCTGTTGTGAAAGAGCATGTAAAATAACTTGGAAGCCCCACCTGTATTGCCCCCACCCACTTTATTAGTGTATGCAAGGTTTTCCTGCCTTTTTCCAGAGTGTTGATCAGCTTATTAAATGGCCCTCTGAGTGCGTTTCCCACCATTTTTGTAGATGTGTTCTTGATGCACAGGAATTTGATCACATCTCCACCAAAGAACTCACATTATCCTAACGTCTTGTGCATGGTTAAGGCAAAGCAAGTGTGTTTTCTCTGCAGTTCCACCTTGAAAAGATGTCTTTTCTCCTCGATGGAGGCATTTGCACCCTTGCTCTTTCGAGTGCAATATCTTCTGTAGTCATACTATGAGCATATAAAATTGCCTAGAAGCCCCGCCCACTTGGCACCACCCCCTATACATTAGTGGTTTGCAACTTTTTTCTATCCTTTTCCCAGGATGATGGACAACTTAATAAAAAGGCCCCCTGAGTAGGTTTTTCAGCCGATTTTGGAGGCATGTTCTTGAAGCACAGGAATATGATTGCATTACCACCAAACAAAGAAGCACTTACTTCTGTAAAGCACAAATCATCCTAATGTCTTCTGTATGGTCAAGGCAAAGAAAGTGTCATTTCTCTGCAGTTCCACCTTGAAAGGTTATCTGTAATCCTGAATAGCAGTGTTTGCATCCTTGCTCTTTTGAGTGCAATATCTTATTAATTGATACTATGAGCATGGAAAAAGGGCTAGAACGCCAACCATTTGCCCCAGCCCAATATACATTGGTGTATTCAAAGTATTTCTTTTTTTTTCAGGGTGATAGACAGCTTACCAAAAGGTCCCCCAAGCGAGTTTCCCGATGATTTTGGAGACGTGTTCTTGATGCACAGGAATACGATCAGATCTCCACCAAACAAAGACGCACTTACTTCTGTAAAGCAGAAATCATCCTAACATCTTGCACATGGCCAAGGCAAACCACGTGTGATTTTTTGATTTCTTTGCAGTTCCACCTTGAAAAATTATTTGAAATTGTTGATGGAGGTGTTTGCATCCTTGCTCTTTCGAGCACAATATCTTATGTAATGATACTACTAACATGTAAAATGAGCTAAAAGCTCCACCCATTTGGCCTCACTCAATATACATTACTGTGCGCAAGGTCCTCCTGCCTTTTTCCGCGGTGATGGATAGCCTACTAAAAGCCTCCACCTGAGCACATTTCCTGCCGATTTTAGAGACACATTCTTGATGCACAGGAATATGATCACATCTCCGCCAAACAACGAAGCACTTGCTTATGTAAAATACAAATCATCCTAATGTCTTGCATTTGGCCAAGGAAAAGCAAGTGTGTTTTCTCTGCAGTTACACCTTGAAAGGTTATCTGTAATCCTCGAAAGAGGTGTTTATATCCTTGCTCTTTTGAGAGCAAAATCTTACATAGTGAGGTTGGGTCGTTACACACAGGCCAGGCCCTGCTGCCAACCCCCGCACAATCACCCAAAGGCCATGTGTGGTGCGGGGTTTGGTGCTTGTATGGGGTTGGCGGCAGGGCCTGGCCACAGGCCAAAGGCTTTGGGTGGCAGTGGTTGGATTAATGTAATGTAAATAACATACTTAACATTAAAATATACCGAAATTCACTGAGAAAAAAAGAAGGGTACAGAGACACTATAGTTAGAAAATAGAATATAAAAAAACATAGAAATCCACTTGAAAAAGCAAAGGTTACATGGACGTTATAGTTAGGATCTGAATTTACTTACACAAACCATAGAAATGTAGCAGTTATAGCTTTGGTTAGCTCAAGTAACTATAACTCCTGCCCTAAGCACGAGTTATAGTTACCTTAGGGCATGAGTTACAGAGCTAACCATTACTATTACTGCTGAATTTCTATGTTTTTGTGGGACTAAATTCAGATCCTAACTATAACGTCCCTGTAACCTTTGGTTTTTAAGTGAATTTAATATATAATAATGTGTATATCCCAAAACAGCCTCCTTGACGTAAAGAAGAGTCTGGACTTCGTGGCACTCCAAAATATAGTTTAATATTTAAAGATAGATTCTGGCATCCACACCAACACTTTTCAGCCGTGGCCTTGTTCACTGTAATCCTAAAACCATTCAATACCCATATATAGCCATATTAACAACATAAATGATGGACCATCCTAAAAATAGTGCTAAGAACCAGAACTTCTGTGGCAGCCATATTAGAACATACACACGTCAAACACATTGTCAATGTAACAACACCACAACATCACCTGTTCCTCAAAGTTCATACAGACAATGGACATCTGCTCCTCCCACCAGCCCATGAACAAATTAGCATAGCTGGGGGCAAAGCAGGTATTCATCGCCGTTCCTTGTAGCTGTTTGTAAACTATCTTATCAACTATGAAAAAATTATTTTTAAGACAGAAGTCTATCATGTGCAGTATAATTTCTGTGTGCAACAGGAAAGAGATAGATCTAGCCCTCATATGATATCTTACTGCACCTAGTCCCAAATCATGTTTAATGCAAGTATATAGGTTTGCAACATCCAATGTCATCAACAGATAATCCTGTTCCCAGTGAATGCCCTCTATAACCTTTAGAAAGTGTGTGGTATATTTAATATAAGAGGGTGAGGTCTCTACAAAAGTTTGAATATAGAAATCAATGTATTTGAATGAATTTTCCAATAGAGACCCAATAGCAGACACTATGGGTCTCCCAGGAAGATTGCTTTTATCTTTATGCAGTTTGGGCAAAAGATATAAAACTGGAATTGTGGCATGATCACATTTAAGGAACTGATATTCCTCCCACTCAAGAAACCCTTGTTCTTTCCAAATATAAAGCATGTCTCTGAAAATACTGTTTGACGATTTGGCTAAATCAAAATTGTTTTTGGCATAACAGTTAGGATCCCCCAACTGTCTCATGCCTTTCTGAATATACCAGCTTTTTGCAAAAATGACAACATTGCCACCCTTGTCGGATTGTCTAATGACAATGATGTCATCTTTTTTTAGATTCTCTAATGCCATAGCTTCAGCTAGAGATAGATTATTTTTCACATTCTCAGCTGGTTTCCCTTTAATTTGCCTCAATTATTTAGTGGCATCCCTCTCAAACACCTCTTTGGCATCACATTGAACTGTAGGTAGAAAATTAGATTTGGGTTTGAAAGGGCCTGGACGCGTTAGGTCAACCTCAAGACCAAGTGTATCAAGGTTGATGAAAGGATCTTCATGGGCTGCTATGTCACCATGAAGATAAGCTTAAGTTTGTAAAGTTTCAACATCTCTAATTCATTAACTGTTCGGTCTGAAACTCCCATCTAGACCCTCCAACCGCATTTGTTTATTGCTAAACCATTTCTTCAGTTTTAATTTTCTAACAAACTTGAATAAATCTATCTTTGTTTGAGTATAATCAAAATTACTCAGAGTACAGAAAGATAGAGCCAGTGAGAGATGTTAATGCTCTGTTTCAGTCAGCAGTCTGTTAGATAAATACACTTCATTCATTATACTGCTTTCTTGGCCCTTGTTGTCATTCCAATGGGCTTGTAATCTTCTTTTCTTCCTTCTTGCCTTGGCCTGTCTGTTTCTCTTCCTCTTCCTCTCACTCCTTTCCCTTTTCCCATCTGGAAGGGCTGATGGCCTCCTGTTATTCTGTCCTGCCTTCATTTAGCAATTGGAACTGCTTTAAAAATTGGATTTCTCTATACACTTCCCTGCTTGATTCATAGAGGCTAAGGTGGTTTCTGAAATGTCTGATAAACTACTATCTGAAGCATCGATCTTGACCACATCATTTGTGTCAGAATATTTTTACCACATCTGTGACTCTATTCATACACTGGGATCCTCATTGTAAATAAGGTCATACTTGTGATGAAAAGTGAGAATTCTTCCTGAGTGGTAATCTTTAAAATCCCTTATACATTTCTGTTGTTTGTGGTGGTAATTTCCTCTTCCAATTTGGACAATTTAATCTCCAACTTCTTCATGAATTAATCATATACCTCATTGGATAACATAAAGAGTAATTCAAAGGATATGTTTTCAATCTCTTTCAGAATTGGAGATTTGGGGCATAATTGATGATAATATCAGCCCACTGGGGCAGGATTTTGCTATTATCATTGTTTACATTTGGAATGCAATAATTGTAAATATGTATGGAAATTTCTATGATATTGCTTTAATAGTTATATTTGATATATATTATGATTATGTAAAGTTATCTTAGCACTATAGCATTTCAAGTGTTGCACTAGAAATTCGGTGAGTTCAACATTACTCAATGAAATGGTGATAACAGTAATGTTACAATATGGCTGCTGCAGTAGTTCTGGTTCTTAGCACTGTTTTTAGGATGGTCTGTCATTAATGGTATTAATATGGCTAAATATGTGTATTGAACGGAGTTATGTGTTACCATGAACAAGGCTACGGCTGAAATGCGTTGGTGTGGATGCCAGAATGCATTTTTATATATTAAACTATATTTTGAAGTGCCGTGGAGTCTGGACACTTCTTTACATCAAGGAGGCTATACTTGAATGTTCAGGGTTACCAGAACCCGTTCCGGACCGCTCACTGACAGCCTCTGTATTTCGGTGTTTTGTAAGTATATATATATATATATATATATATATATATATATATATATATATATACTAGACGCCACTAGGTAGTTATAGTTAGGACCATGTTTCCATTGAAAAAGTGTTTTTTGACTTGCCTATAGTTTTGACACCGTTTGATGAATCTTCGCAAAATTTTAAAAGAGAAGTGTTGTCATGATTCTTGTTGTGTGTGGGAGGTTTTGGGGTGATCCGTCAAGCTGGGGCGGACAAAAAAGGAGGTAAAAAAAAATTGCCTTTCCCTTGTTAATTCCCATTTGACCTTTAGACACGTCTACAGCCCGAACTACTGGACGGAACTACACTAAATCTGGCAGAAAGCTAGCTGTCGGTACACAGATTACAATTTCACTTATTTAGTGTAAGTAGTTCTGGAGAAATTTAGGGGAATCCAAATTTGTATATCTCTGGCTGTGAAGTATTCGCAAAACAAGACGAGCTTGTGCAGGGAAATGATTGGCTGCCAACACTTCAAACCAGGAACCAATGTTGGCAGCTATCTTGGGACTTGGCTAAAAAAGTTAAAAAAAAAAGACAAGGGGCATGGCACAGACACCCTGACCCTTTGGCTGTGGTGGTGGGTCCCAGAGGGAACCCCACAGAGCAAAAAAGCCAGGTCCCGGGGGCATTAACATTTATGAGTGTAGAGGGGCCTCTTGTCTCCCTGCAGCCACGGGGACCACCACCTTCCTTGGGTGATTTTTATGATCTCTCCACACTCTGCGGACCACAACCAGCTACCTGGGGCAAATTGCATTAGCTGTGGCGGCCCGTTGCCCTCCCTCACAGTCCTGGGGACCACTAACTCTCTGGGGGGGACTTTCCAGATATATGACGGGGGCCCTGGGGACCACCACCTCCCTGGGACAAATTACATTTAAATTAAATTAAATTACTGCTTTGAAGCTGCAGCCAAGCCACAGCAAACACTCCACTTTGTGACAGCGGGACCTGTCAAGCAGGTCCCAATGTTAAACAGTGAAGCTTTCATCCCTATCCCCTGCATGTGTGCAGGAAACAGAGATGAAAGGTTTGCTTCAGCAAACACAGAGCAGCTGTTAAAGCAGCTCCTTGATTGCTGAAGCAATGGCACTGCAGGTGCCAGATAGCCTGTAAAGGGAATTTTGTATACAAATAAATAGTTAACAATAAAAAAAACATGTACGGACCAAGGGGGAGCCTTTGCATGGTCCCAGATATATTTAAAAAAGTGAAAGAAAAAAAGAAACAGTAGCTCAGCATGAAGGTCATGAGCCTTCACACTGGGCACTGAGGGTTCAAGTCCAGATGAACTTGTTTCTCTCATTTATTTAAAAAAAAAAACACTAGTAATGTTTAAAGGTAAAATAAATGGTGATTTTATTTTTTTTAAATAACAAATACATTTTTCTTTTTAAATTGAGCAGAAATATCTCATTCTAAGTATATCATACATCAAAGCCTTAAAAAGTCTGTAGCTCTCTCCCTCTTACTCTCTTTCTCTTTTAATCTATTTTTCCCACTCACACATCCAATGAGACACTTACATACCTACTCACAAACCCATTCAGACACTCACGCACCCACTCACAGACCCACGCACAGGCGATGGTCGTGCAACAGAGGAATTGTGGATGTTTATAGGGGGTTGGCCTGTTGCTAACCGCCACTTCACAAGGGCAAAGGCCGTGTGCGGTGGTGGATGGGTATATTTAAGAAACAGAATTTTTTTTAAAACACATAAATTCACATAAAAAACAAAGGTTATAGAGTTGTTATATTTAGGCGCACATTTTGGATGTACAAAACCATATAAATTCACCAGTTATAGTTAGAGTTACCTCAAGTACACAGAATAGATCAAAATAGATACGACTTTGGATTTCTCAGTCTTGGGGACTCTGAAAGTGCTTGTTAGAGGTAAGGTCACCGCTTCTCTGGCAAGCCAAAAACAAATTGAAAAGGCAAAATTAGAACAGTTGCAGTTGCCATTAAATCATGCAGTTGCCATTAAATCAGGGACTTATGGCATATATCTCAATACCAGCTGTGGGAACTAAAATGGAGGTGGCTGGAGCGAGACAGAATTTAAAAGATCATTTCACCTCTGTAGAAGAACTAAATCATAACACATTTTTCCAAAAAAGATACAAGGAGAGTGCACACATGGGGAAATATGTGACCTGGTAATTAAATTGCAAAAACAACAATAATTCCATAAAAATTATTTTCAATCCTGATCTAAGCAGACTAGTCGCTGAGCCTCAATCAATAGCTGAGGTTTTCAGGCATCATTGGGCAAAGCTATACCCGGAATCCCAACATTGAGACAATAGAAAGATGACTAGATGGGATAAGAATCCAAATGTTAGCAACAAATTTACAGGAGGCCATTAGCGCCCTGATCAATCAATCAATCAATAAAGTACTTGTAAAGTGCGGCTATTCACTCTTTAGGGTCTCAAGGCACTGGGGGGGAGCAGTAAGAGAAGGTCAGGGGGATCAGGTGAAGAGCTAGGTTTTGAGGTCCTTTCTGAATTGAGAAAGCATGGGAGATCTTCTGAGGTGGATCGGGAAGGAGTTCCAGGTCTTGACAGAATGGTGGGTGAAGGACCTTCCTCCTGCTGTGGCCTTCCGGATGCGTGGGACAAAAGCAAGGTCAGCGGAGCGGAGGTGCCTGGTGGGCGTGCAGAAGTGGAGTCTTTGGTTGAGATATTCTGGTCTGGCGTTGTGGGGGCTTTGTATGCATGTGTGAGAAGTTTGAATGTAATTCTCTTGCCTACTGGGAGCCAGTACAGGTCTCTCAGCGGGGCGGAGGTGTGGCTGTTTGTGGGGGTGTTCTTGATGAGATGGGCAGAGGCGTTCTGGATGTGTTGCAGTCTTTTTTGTACTTTGGTGGTGGTTCCGGCGTAGAGTACGTTACTGTAGTCCAAGCGGCTGCTGATGAGGGCCTGGGTGACTGTTCTTTTGGTTTTAGTAGGAATCCATTTGAATATCTTCTGAAGCATGCACATGGTGTTGAAACGGGTGGAGGAGACTGCGCTGACTTGATGGTTCGTCAAGAGTGCTGAGTCCAGGATGAATCTGCGGTTGCGAGTGTTGTCGGTGGAGGCTGGAGTGCTTTGGAGGGCTGCGGGCCACCAGGAGATGTCCCACGCTGAGGAGTTGTTGCCGGTGACAGGGACTTCTGCTTTTTCGGTAAGTGCTTGAGGCAACTCTCCTTCATCCATGCGGCGACTGCCTTCATTCAGTTGTGGAAATTGGCTTTGGCTGTGTGTGGGTCGTTGGTGAGGGAGATGATTAGCTGTGCGTCGTTGGCTTATGAGATGATGTTGATTGCCTGGTGTCTGGCGATGGTAGCTAGGGGGCCATGTAGAGGTTGAAGAGAGTGGGGCTCAGAGAGGAGCCTTGCGAGATGCTGATGATGATCTTGGTGGCCTCTGAGTAGAAGGGGGGAGTCAGACTTTTTGGTTTCTGTCGCAGTGGGAGATGGTGTTGAAGGCTGCAGACAGGTCGAGGAGGATGAGAACCGTGGTCTCAGTCCTGTCTAGAAGGATGTGAATGTCATCTGTGGATGCAAGGAGGGTGGTCTTGGTGCTGTGGTTGCTCCGGAAGCCAGACTGAGAGTGGTCAACAATGTTGTAGAGTTCGATGATCACTATGGCCAAAGTTATGCAGGTGATTAGTTCTTCCCACAATGCTAAGGCCTGTGGTAAAGATGGGATAGCAGCAGAATTATATAAGTTCTTCTCTCAGCAGTTAAAAAATGTATTACCAAATTCCTACATGCTGAGAAATTCCCAATGCTTTTACTGAATCAGTGGTAGTTAGCTTTCTAAAAAAGTACATCAGAGAATGATACAACCTCTTATTCCCCAATCAATCTGCTTTTTAGAAATTGTTTAACATGTTTACTGAAATTCTAGCACATAGATTATCATTGTAAACTATTTGATTCAGACTATTGATTTTTATTTCACTCATAAAACCAAAGACGTTGTTATCATGTTGGACACAGAAAAAGCTCTTGACCTAGTACAGTGTGAAGTCTTGTTCACTATTTTATCTAAATTTGTTTTTCCAATTAGATTTGTTTTGTTACTCAAAAATGTATACAAAGATGAGACAGCACATATAGTAATTAATGCTAAACCGGCAGGACAAATTGTCATTAGCAGGGGAACCCACCAACAATGCTCCATGTCACCCATTCTATTCATTTTATTCGTAGAACCATTTGTCTGTGCCATAGGACAATACCTTGATATTCTTCCACCAATAATCAGTGATGTACAATTGAAACTGTTCTCATCTGATATGGTGCTATATTTAGCAGCTGAGGAGGTTAACATTTTGTACACCTTTGTTAAGATCAAATAGTTTACAGATATCAGTGGCCATAAGAATAATCCTTTTAAGTCAGAGGCCCTGCATTTTAATTGTAATTCTGAAATGTTGCCAGCAACATTGCAAGCTCATCATTTCCTCAACTAGTCCAAGTAGATATTTGGGAATATAAGTTACCTCCAAATTCGATGATGTGTTTGCTCTGATCTATAGCCCAACATTAACCAAGATGAGGAAACTGTTCGACAAATGGCAGAATCTCCCATTGACAATTATAGGGTGGCTCTCCTTGATCAACATGATTATTCTTCCTTTATTTTTAGTTCATTTTTCAAATGTCATGATTTAAGTTCTACAATCATTCTTTGAAGCAGTTGACCCCGATCTTCAACATATTATTTGGCAAGGAAAGAAGCCCCGGCTTAAATTTCAGCCTGTACACTTAAATCAGGAACAGGGACGATTGGCAATTCCTAAAATAAAATCATATTACCAGGCAGCCTTTATGGACTGGTTCTCAAAACCTTCTAGGAGTATTATGAGTAATAATAATTTTAATCCAAATAACATTCTAAACACAGCAGGAATCACACTTTTTGCATTTTTATAAATCCCCAGATCACCAAAGATATCTAGATATAAGATGCCTTGGATCATTATTGATAGATTCAACCAGATTTTGCAAGAATACAGAATACTTTTCCCTGCTTCAGGTGTAAATACGAGAATGGGGACTGGTTGCATATATCAATTTCACATTGTATAAAAGTTTTATGTAATAAGTGCTTAGCATGGAATTCTTACATTCCACTTTAAAATTTCTGAGATATGATCTAATTATTTGCTACAAATCAAATTGTTTGTATTTCTTATCTGCTGCATCTCAAAAATAAAAGTAAACAAAAACACTCCTGTTGCACCGAAGGGTACAACATGGGAATTACAGACAGTAATTGCCAAATATATTGTGCAATGCTCATCTGGAGCACTCCCAATTAGACAGATCACACAAACAGTTACAACAAGTACTACAATTTACTACAATGTATCTAGCATTAGTTCATTATTAATTGTACATACAAAGCTCAATCTAAAATACAAAAATTGAAAACATTGAAAACAATATTGCAAGTACAATGCAAAGAAAAAGCATTAGACTATTGTACCGATCTATAGGGTGCAACCCAATGTAGCAATATAGAAAGATTATACAAAGTTACAGTACATGTGCAGATCATACAAAAGTTGGAAGACAAAAGGAAAAGAGATTATTCCTTTCTTATGTTATGTCCGATCAAAGTGCAGAGTCAACACATATTTCGTCTACTAATTTTCCCCAGGGCTGTAGAAACACACAATTATAATACCAACATGTGAGCATCAATTATTAAAAACTTCAAAAAATATTGTAAAGAAAGAGAGAAAACAAGGGAAGGAAGAAGAAAAGATGGAGAGTGTACCCCCAACACCAGGACCACCCTAGATGTGTATAGTAAAAAAAAAGTGACAAAAAAGAAAAAGAAAACGGCCAACACCAGAAACATCCATAAAGATCTATGTGGGCCCATGAGCCAAAAGAAAAATATAAATTCAAATGTGACTTGTTATGTGATAAAAGAGAGAAAAATCTCTAGTAGATAAGATATCAAGAATTCAAAACAACTAATACGTCACTTTTTTTTACAGTACACAATAGGGAGACCATCTGTCTAGAAGTAGGGCAACCAAAGTCCAATATACGCACTAATCTGTAAAAGAAAATCTCCCTTTTGTTGAAAACATAGGCCCTTATTACAACCCTGGCGGTCGGTGGTAAAGCGGCGGTAAGACCGCAAACAGGCCAATGGAAAAAAATATGGAATTATGACTGTGGCGGTGTCATCCGCCACTTCACCATTCCGACCGCCATGGCGGGGAAGACTGCTGGGCTGGAGATTGCAGTCTCCAGCCCGGCGGTCGTCACTAGACCGCCGACGGTATCAGGACCCTGCATACCGCCATGGATCTCAGGTGGTTGGGAACCGCCATGAGATCCATGGCAGTAGGCACTATCAGTGCCACGGAATTCCTTCCCTGGCACTGATAGAGGTCTCCCCCACCCCGCTACCCCACACGAATCCTCCCCCCACACCCCACACACCTCTGCCACCCCCAAAGGTGGCACAACCCCGTCCTGACCCCGACCCCGAACATGCACATATACACACCCCTACACGCACCCACCCCCAACATGCACATATACACACCCCTAGACGCACACATACACCCCGACAACACATACCCGCACACATACAAACAGACATGCACACCGTCTGACCCGCACACATTTCCCATACACACAACACCCCCCGCACGCATACACTCACTCACTCACCCCCTCTACACTCTCACACACACACCCCCATGCATGCACACAACGCATAACACCCTCCACCCCCTTCCCTAACGGACGATCAACTTACCTTGTCTGTTGATCCTCCGGGAGGGTACGGGATCCATGGGGGCAGCTCGGCCACCAGAACACCATCACCAGAACACCGCCACACCGAATCATGGGACGTGATTCAGTGGGCGGTGTTCTGTTGATGTAGCGGTGGAGGTTGAGCAACCTCCACTTTCCCGCCGTCCGCCAGTATGGCTGCTGGCGGATTTCCGTACGAAAAAGGACAGCGGGCTGCCAGCGGTTATAATATGCGGCGTGGAAGACCACCACCACTGGCGGTCTTCAGCACGGCGGTACCTCGGCGGTCTTGGGAAAAGACCACTGAGGTCGTAATGACCCCCATAATGTTAAAGTGTTAATGTAAGAGTGTGTAAAACAGACCAATTACTTCATTACGAGTTTGGCAGTCCGTGAACCGCCATGGTGGAGGTCAGACCACCATCGGATTGGCAGGCAGACCACCGTATTACAATGCATGCGGTTCCATAGACTAAAAAGTGCCACAGTCCCGCTGGCAGCACCAGGCAGTGCAGACTGCTGTGGCCACTTGATAGGCCAATGAGGCAGTCAGAGCCACTGTTTCCAAGGGACAGATTATGATGTTGCCTTCCACCAGCGTGACTGTGGCAGTCCTACCACCACATCCCAGCTGGTGAAAATGGAGGCATAAAAGGCAAGAACTCGTCTGTAGTCACACATACTGTGCTGCCATGGAGCTGATTCTTCAAGCCCTGCTGCTAATTGATGGAGCCCCAAATTAATGTTTGCTGTGGACGCAACCGACGGTAAGACAAAACACCTAGTTGTGTCCCCAAACACCCCAACAAATCGGTGTGCCGCCATCGACCAGGAATGGGGGCTGTTCTCCGTGTATTATCTTGTGCGTCCTGGGTCAGAGATGTGGACAACGTATGACCCAATCACAGCCCCATGATGCCCCCTTTGGGCAGGTCAGTGAGACTGCACCGTCACATTCCAAAAAACCACACATCTGCACATCACAGTTTCAGGGACAGTGAAGTGTACATAACATTGTGTCACACAACAGCAACGCCACATCAACATCACACATACTAAATGAACTGATACCCTCACATTGCTCACATGCCATGACCTGTTGTGATATTGAGGACACATATGTATGGCTGTGTCATGTAACCCAAACATCCCTTTACAATCAACATTCCTCTAATGGACCCTCACATCTCACCCACATTGCAAGACAATGGAAGGTAAATTGGATGCACAATGTTTTCAGAGACAAATATGCAAACCTCACAATGTAAACAATACCTGTTGAATAGGGATGGCAGCATCTGGGGTATCCTAGGAAGGATGATGTCCTGGGACACTTTTCACTTTGCATAGGCCCCTAAAACATTCTTTGAACAGGAACTAGGCCTTCATGTATCTGAGGGACAACCAATAATACAACCAAGTGACATGCCAATCTGCCAAATGTGTAAGTGCAAATCAAGAAAGCAAACACAACAGCAACATCATGGGACACACATGTAGATAAAGTAGCTGGAAGCTACGCACATGTACAGTGACACATGGTCAGTTAAATGTACAGGAAGTTAGCACAACCGAATACCCTCCATCTAAAAAAACACACAATACAATGTCACCCCAATAGGATTACCACCCACAAATCCATCCACTGAATTTCTCCCCTTGTCCTGGGTGACAACAGCACTGCTCCCAAAGTCTGATCTTGCCAACCACAGCATATCGATCAGCAATCAGGGTGAATCAAACACAAATGTAGGCATACATCATTACTCAGGAGTAGCAAAAAAGGTAGAAATGGACAAATGTGCACCCAAACAGCTTGGGTTTATCATAACTTTTAAACGTCTTAAGGACAATAGCCAGGCCACAAATATAAGTCCTTGTACACTGCTGTGCACCACAACTTGACTCACTGACAAATGGCATAGGAACCTCCACAGGAAGGTGAATCAAGTGGGCATGCCAGGCACCTCAAAGATCCCCCTTGGGATAGGGTTGGATTTGTGATGCGTGGGTTTGGTTTTGGCAGGGGTGGGCTTAACATTTGGGAGGTAGACATAACTTTGGGAGGGTTAAGCTTCTGTTTGGGGGTAGGAGGAGTATGGCTGTTTTCAGGGTGGGTGGGGCAGGTATGACAGGGAAGGACTTAGACATGGGAGGGATGGGTTGGGATGTGGGTGGGGTCCTTTTGGTTTTGGGATGGGGTTTCACAGGGCTAAGAGCAAAGTCAAACAGGAAACTTTCTTTGGGAAAATGAGTAGGGTCTGCTGAATGGATTAGGGGTTGGGAGGTTAAGGACGTGTTTGTCTTGGCTGTGGGTGTTGTTGCTGCTACTGTGTGTGTGTGTCTGAGATATGCTTGGGTTTGGGTGGTGTCTGTTGTGTGTGGGAGTGTGGCCATTTGTGTTTCTTGGGGGCTGTGAAGTGGAGGGGATGGGTAAGGTGGTAGTGGTGACTGTGTCTGTGGGTGCTGGGGTGGTGTCTGGGGGTATGGTGTGTGTGGTGTGTGGGCCTGTGGGTGACAGGGTGGTGTCTGGGGTTATGGTGTGTGTGGTGTGTTGGTCTGTGGTGGTTGAGGTGGTGTCTGGGGGAATGGTGAGTGGGTGTGTGGGTGGTGGGGTGGTATCTGGGGTATGGTGCATGTGGTTTGTGGCTGAGTGGGGTGGTGTTTGGGTGTATGGTGGGTGTGATGTGTGGGTCTGTGTGTGTTAGGATTGTGTCTGTGGGTATGGTGGGTGTGGTGTGTCAAATCAAATCATTAGCATTTATAAAGCGCGCTACTCACCCGTGCGGGTCTCAAGGCGCTAGGGACAAAGGGGGTGGTTATCGCTGCTCGAACAGCCAGGTCTTTAGGAGTCTCCGGAAAGCGGAGTGGTCCTGGGTGGTCCTGAGGCTGGTGGGGAGGGAGTTCCAGGTCTTGGCCGCCAGGAAGGAGAAAGATCTCCCACCCGCCGTGGAGCGTCGGATGCGAGGGACGGCGGCGAGTGCGAGGCCAGAGGAGCGGAGGGGGCGGGTGGGGACGTAGAAGTTGAGCCGTCTGTTGAGGTATTCCGGTCCCTTGTCGTGGAGGGCTTTGTGTGCGTGGGTGAGAAGTCGGAAGGTGATCCTTTTGCTGACTGGGAGCCAATGCAGGTGTCTCAGGTGTGCGGAGATGTGGCTGTTGCGGGGTACGTCGAGGATGAGGCGGGCTGAGGCGTTTTGAATGCGTTGCAGGCGATTTTGGAGTTTGGCGGTGGTCCCAGCGTAGAGGGTGTTGCCGTAGTCCAGGCGGCTCGTGACGAGGGCGTGGGTCACGGTTTTTCTGGTGTCGGCGGGGATCCAGCGGAAGATCTTGCGGAGCATGCGGAGGGTGAGGAAGCAGGCGGAGGACACGGGGTTGACTTGCTTGGTCATGGTGAGAAGGGGGTCCAAGATGAAGCCGAGGTTGCGGGCGTGGTCTGCGGGGGTCGGTGCGGTGCCGAGGGCCGTGGGCCACCAGGAGTCGTCCCAGGCGGACGGGGTGTTGCCGAGGATGAGGACTTCAGTTTTTTCAGAGTTCAGCTTTAGGAGGCTGAGCCTCATCCAATCTGCGACGTCCTTCATACCCTCTTGTAGGTTGGTCTTGGCGCTGGCGGGGTCCTTGGTGAGGGAGAGTATAAGTTGGGTGTCGTCGGCGTAGGAGGTGATGATGATGTCGTGCTTGCGTACGATGTTAGCGAGGGGGCTCATGTAGACATTGAAGAGTGTCGGGCTGAGTGATGAGCCTTGAGGTACGCCGCAGATGATCTCAGTGGGTTCTGAGCGAAACGGAGGGAGGTAGACTCTTTGGGAGCGGTTTACGAGGAAGGAGGCGATCCAGTCCAGGGCCTGGTCTTGGATCCCGGTGGAGCGGAGGCGGGTGATTAGGGTACGGTGACAGACGGTGTCAAAGGCAGCCGAGAGGTCGAGAAGAATGAGGGCGACTGTTTCACCGTTGTCCATCAGGGTTTTGATGTCGTCTGTGACTGAGATGAGGGCGGTTTCAGTGCTGTGGTTGGTTCGGAATCCGGTCTGTGAGGGGTCGAGCAGGTTGTTGTCTTCCAGGAAGGTGGTCAGCTGTTTGTTGACGGTCTTCTCTAATACTTTGGCTGGGAAAGGCAGAAGGGAGATGGGGCGGAAGTTTTTCAGGTCGCTCGGGTCAGCCGTAGGTTTCTTTAGTAGGGCGTTGACTTCGGCGTGTTTCCAGCATTCGGGGAAGGTAGCAGAAGAAAAAGAAGAGTTGATGACGGTCTGGAGGTGCGGGGCGATGATGTTGTCGGCTTTGTTAAAGATGAAGTGCGGGCAGGGGTCCGAAGGGGCGCCGGAGTGGATAGAGTTCATGATGGATTTGGTTTCTTCCGTGCTGATGTGGGTCCAGTTGTTGAGGGTGATGGTCGGGGATGTGGGTTCGGTGGTGTTAGGTTGGGTCTGGTGTCCGAAGCTGTCGTGGAGGTCGCTGATCTTGCGATGGAAGAAAGTGGCGAGGGATTCGCATAGAACCTGTGAGGGCGTGACGGCGTTGGCGCTGGAGAACTCCTTGACGATGCTGAAGAGTTCTCTGCTGTTGTGGCTGTTTTTGTCCAGTCTGTCGGTGAAAATATTCCTTTTGGCAGTGCGGATCAGGTGGTGGTGTTTGCGGGTAGCGTTCTTGAGGGCGGTCATGTTGTCAGCGGTGCAGTCCTTGCGCCAGGCTTTCTCAAGTGCGCGACAAGTTTTCTTTGATTCTTTGAGGGTGTCAGAGAACCAGAGGGGTTTCTTGGTGTTGTTCTGTCGCTGCAAGCGTTTGAGGGGAGCAAGGTTGTCTGCGCAGTTGGAGATCCAGTTTGTGAGGTTGAGGGCTGCGACGTTGGGTCGGTGGTGAGGGTGGGTTGGTTGGCGGCGAGTGCGGCGAAGAGTTGCTCTTCAGGGATCTTGTTCCACTGTCGGCGAGGGATGGGTTGAGTGCGGAGGTGGCGGGTCTCGCGTCGGAATGTGAAGTGGACGCAGCTGTGGTCGGTCCAATGAAGGGCGGAGGCGTGGCTGAAGAAGACGTGTTTGCTGGCGGAGAAGATAGGGTCGAGTGTGTGTCCGGCGATGTGGGTGGCAGTGTTCACCAGTTGTTTGAGGCCGAGGTTGGCGAGGTTGTCGAGCAGGGTGGTGGTGTTGGGGTCGTTGTTTTGTTCCAGATGGAAGTTGAGGTCGCCTAGGAGGATGTAGTCCGGTGAGGCGAGGGCGTGCGGGGAGATGAAGTCGGCGATGGTGTCGCTGAAAGGGGCGCGAGGTCCGGGAGGACGGTAGACGAGGGATCCTCTGAGGGTGGTCCTCGGGTCGGTGCGAATCTGAAAATGCAGGTGTTCAGCGGCAAGAGGGGAGTCTTCAGTGGAGGTGGTGACGCTGATGGAGTCTTTGAAGACGATGGCGATGCCTCCTCCTACTTGGTTGGTGCGGTCTTTCCTGGAGATCTTATAGCCTTCGGGGATGGCGGTGGCGATGTCTGGAGCAGAGGAGGCGTTCATCCAGGTCTCCGTGATGAAGGCGACGTCCGGTGCTGTGGAGTCTAGGAGGTCCCAGAGTTCAACGGCGTGTTTGTGAACGGAGCGAGCGTTGACTAGGATGCACTTGAGGTGGTTGATGGCGCGTGGGCTTGTGGTCGTAGTTGTTGCGTGGTGGAAGATGCGTTTGCAGGAGTTGCAGGCGAAGGGTCCATGGGTGCGTTTGGGGTGAGCTTGGAAGCAGGTGTTGGAGCGTCCTGGGTTGAGGGCATGGAGGGTGGTGGGGTCATAGCGGATCATCGGGGCTTGGGAGCGCTGGGGACCAGGGGTCATGGCGCTGGGCGCGGGCCAGGCGCAGACGGGCGCAGACGGGCTTGCCTCTGGCGCGCCTCTGGCGCGCCAGCGGCGCGGTCGCGCAGCGGACGCCATATGAGGTAGGAGGGGGGGAGGGGTCAGCTGGGGGCGAATGGGAGCTGGGGGGCGGGGGTGTGCAGGAGGTCGAAGCGGGAAAGCGCGAGGGAGGGGGGGGGACAGGTAGAGTGAGAAGAGCTGGAGGAAAAGAAGAACAGAAGAAAAGAAGAACAGAAGAGCAGAAGACCGGAAGGACTGAAGACCGGAAGAGCAGAAGACACACAGAAGAACACAGAAGAACACAGAAGAACAGAGAGGAGTACAGAAGAACAGAGAAGAATACAGAAGAACACAGAAGAATACAGAAGAAGACAGAGGAAGACAGAAGAAGACAGAAGAAGACAGAAGAACAGAGAAGAATACAGAAGAACACAGAGGGAGACAGAAGAACATCGAGGAAGACAGAAAAACACAGAGGAAGACAGAAGAAGACAGAGGAAGACAGAGGAAGACAGAAGAAGACAGAGGAACACAGAAGAACACGGAGGGAGATACAAAAAACGAAGAAACAGGGTGCAGAATACCACAGCAGAAGATGAGGAAGAAGAGAAGAGGAGAGAAGACGGGGAGAAGAGGAGTACAGAAGAAGAATACAGACGAGGAGCGAGGAGGAAGAACAGAGAAGAAGGAAAGAGGAAAAGAAGCAGGAGCAGGAGAGAGGGTGAGTAGCGCGGGGCAGAACGAGGGGCTGGGAGGTGGGGGGTACTTACTGTGGGGTGGGTCTCAGGAACTCAGGAACCTGGAGGAGCTGCAGCGGCAGGGGGAGCGACCTACCCTTGGGTCAAGGGTCGCTACCACTGTCGCGCAGCGGCCGCCATATGAGGTAGGAGGGGGGGGAGGGGTCAGCTGGGGGGGAATGGAAGCTGGGGGGCGGGGGCGTGCAGGAGGTCGCGGCGGGAAAGCGCGAGGGAGGGGGGGGACAGGTAGAGTGAGAAGAGCTGGTGGAGGGGTGTTTAAGGGTGGAGGGGGGAGAGTGTTAGGAGGTTTAGGAGATTAGGGAGAAAGATAGGTGTAGGGTTGTGAAGATAGGGGAGGGGGGGTTGTAGAGGTGGGTGAGGGTGAGAGGTAGAGTGAGGGGATAGGAAGATAGGTAATAGAGGGGGTGGCGGGAGGGGGGGAGAGATAGAGAAATAGGTAGAGAGAAAAGGTAGATAGAGAAATCGATAGATAGGGAAAAAGATAGAGAGATAGGAAGATAGGAAGATAGGAAGATAGGAGGAGGTGGAGAGTGAGGGAGTTGGATAGTGGGATAGAGGGATGGAGAGATAGGTAGATAGGAGGAGTGAGGGAGGTAGAAAGTGAACGGGTTAGATAGGGGAGATAGAGGGGGGGATGCGAGTGGGGGAGGGGGATGAGGCAGGAGCAGGAGGGCAGGCGCGGGGAGAAGAGGACGGAGGAGGCAGAAGAGCCGAAGGCAGAAGACAAGAAGAACAGAAGAAAAGAAGAACAGAAGAGCAGAAGACCGGAAGAGCAGAAGACCGGAAGAGCAGAAGACACACAGAAGAACACAGAAGAACACAGAAGAACAGAGAGGAGTACAGAAGAACAGAGAAGAATACAGAAGAACACAGAAGAATACAGGAGAAGACAGAGGAAGACAGAAGAAGACAGAAGAAGACAGAAGAACAGAGAAGAATACAGAAGAACACAGAGGGAGACAGAAGAACACCGAGGAAGACAGAAAAACACAGAGGAAGACAGAAGAGGACAGAGGAAGACAGAGGAAGACAGAAGAAGACAGAGGAACACAGAAGAACACAGAAGAACACGGAGGGAGATACAAAAAACGAAGAAACAGGGTGCAGAATACCACAGCAGAAGATGAGGAAGAAGAGAAGAGGAGAGAAGACGGGGAGAAGAGGAGTACAGAAGAAGAATACAGACGAGGAGCGAGGGGGAAGAACAGAGAAGAAGGAAAGAGGAAAAGAAGCAGGAGCAGGAGAGAGGGTGAGTAGCGCGGGGCAGAACGAGGGGCTGGGAGGTGGGGGGTACTTACTGTGGGGTGGGTCTCAGGAACTCAGGAACCTGGAGGAGCTGCAGCGGCAGGGGGAGCGACCTACCCCACTGACCCTGGTGTGTGGGTCAGTGGGGGTGGTATCTGTGGGAATGGTGAGTGTGGTGGTCTGTGTAAGTGACTGATATGTGCTTGTGCACTGATGTGTCTTGTGGTGCCTGTGCTTAAGTGTGCTGCTCTGTGTTTTGAGGTGGGTGTGTATGGGTGTGTGTGTTGGATTGGTAGGGATATTGGATGGGGAAGAGGTAGGTGGTCAGGGTAGGATTGTGGGGGGTGGAAGGCTGCCATCAGTGAGGAGGCCAGAGCATGAAGACATCTCCGTAGGCCAGGCATGGCAATATGAATGCCTTCCAGGTATGCAACTACTTGCTGAAACTGGGTCCCCCTGCACCTGGATGGCATTCAGAATGGCAGTCTGACCCACAGAGATACTCCTTAAGAGGTCAATAGCCTTCTCACTCAGTGTAACAGGGGCAACAGGGGTAGGGAGAGATGTGCCTGGTGCAAAGGAGACACCCTCCCTCTTGGGTGAGCGGGAAGGGCATACAGAGTGGCCAGCAACAGGGAGGGTGGAGATGGAACTGGGGTGATGGACAAGGATGGGACAGGTACAGGTCCTGATGGGTCCACCACCACTTGGGAGTGGCCACTGGAGGAAGAATGTGAAAATGAAGATGTTGATCCACTGTCCTCTGCAGCACTCTCATCAACCTCCATGTCACTGTGTCCCTCCATGTCTGATGTCTTCTGACTGGAGGTACTGTGGCCAGCTGCTTCTTCACTGGTTTTGTCCCTCTCTCCTCTGCTTGCCTGTGCTGATGCTGAAATTACAAAGACAAATAGGGTCACTACCTGTGCCTGATC
Source organism: Pleurodeles waltl (assembly GCF_031143425.1). NCBI lineage: Eukaryota > Metazoa > Chordata > Amphibia > Caudata > Salamandridae > Pleurodeles > Pleurodeles waltl. The sequence continues at coordinate 384,329,778 of NC_090442.1, forward strand.
ACACTTGAACAACAGCTTTGATTATCAACCATTACCATAATTTACAGTACCACCCAGCCACAAGCTTAAGCAAAGTGGCCCCAACATTTGTAATACCATATGCATGCATGCTACATGAACTGTGAAAAGTTGCCCATAGGAAATTCAGAATCGCAGGCACCTTCAATTGCATGGGTGAAGCATGCAATCGCAATACCCATGGAGGAAGTAGGAGACCTTATCACCTTGAATAGTTAGGCTTATGTAGCATTACTTAGTAACATGTTGGTACAAAATAGAATGGCAATGCCAAGTTCAATCTCACAGATCCTGCCCAAGATCATGCATCCAGCTAATCTTCATATAACTAATACCATATCATGATGAAATGATGGCCCAAAAATCCAGCCATGTTGCAGCAACAAGTACATTAGCTGGAAGACAGTGGCAAGGAAACACCTATGTCACTCTGTTAAACATCCCCAATGGTAACTTCACAATATGTTTATTGTCTAAATAGAATTGTGGAAGTTGTATTAATGGTGCTCTGATAGACAACACTTCTTGCACAGAAAAGTAAACTGGAGACAATTTGGGAAAAATGACTCGGATTTTTGTCTACAACTGCCCACACCACAATGAATCAGCTAGCCCCAGGGAAATATCCTATCTTGATTGGCACTGCTCTGAATACCCTACTCAAATTGCATAAGTGAAAGCTAATATGTCATTGAATGTTGTAGAGGTTCAAGGATTTTCCGGTGCCTGTAGAATGCCCCTAACATGTTGTTCTTTGGAAAGGCACATCACTGTCCCTTCTTGTCATGAAAGCACAGATTCCCCTAATGAATGAGTACACGGCCACATAAGATTGCTACATTCCTGCAAGTCACTCCCTGATTAATATCAACAGTTAAGTAATGACTCTTCACCATTTAACATGTGCTAAGCAGTTCATCAAATGATTCTACATCAATGGCATGGAAATGCACAATGAGACACTGCTGTGTCCTAGGTCACTGGGCCAGGCGAAACAGATCAGAATTCACCAACTTCCGTACCTAATCTTGTGCATCACACATGGCCCATCTCTAATCTTCAGGGAGAGATGGTAGACTTCAAAACATCAACTTGGCAATGTAACAGGCTCACCCCTTTGTGCTGCCATCAACAGAATGCAGGCCATCAGGGGTGTCAGGCTCCATTGTGCACCCTGCCCACTTTGGGAGGACAGCCCCAGCTGGACCACCCCAATCACCTGGGCCCAGTATCTCAGGCCCTCCCACCTCTTGTGACAGATGGCGCTCCGCAGGCTATGGACCCCCAGGGTCTGCACCTTCCGGGCAATGGCTCTCCAAATCCCTTTCTTCTGATGGGCGTAGACAAATGGTTACAATTGTAGTAGTTTGACCAACTGGTTGTGTCACACACATTTCTGAAACACAAAGCACAAACAAATTGTAATTGTCAACACACGAAACGTGTAATGCACACATGCTGATGAGTACAGAGACATAGATATACACTTTCTGAGTCATCTGCAGACTAACCCACTACCCTGGTCTTGGCCTACACTGACTAAGCAAGCCAACTGACAACAGGTAGCCCAGGATCAAGCAACATGGACTGTGATGTGAGCCACAATGAAACACAACACACCATTGTAACCTTCTGAAAAATCAATTCCTTGGGTCTGACTGCACACACATTTACATCCAGCCACATTGACTCAGTGTTTGCTATCCCTACAGGCAATTACCATAGTACAGACCATACCCTAAGACTTAAGTGACATTGATAGGGCTGCCGTGGGTGGCATGTAAAGTCTCTTCCCTGTGCATGTGTGGACATGTGGGCTACCCAATGTAATCTCATACCACCTCAAAGTGGGTTTGTGCTGTATGTACTTGAAGCTCAGAACATACCTTTTACCATATGTGGCAATCCTACAGAGATGGCATACAACACACTAAGGTATGTTTGGTCTGATTTGTTGCATTTAACCAAGCTAATGAGTCACATGTCATGCCCTTATCTGAATCACCCAACTTTTGCACTGTAGGTTTGTCACTTGTGCAATATGCCAGTACTGTACAAATATGACTTATGGAGCCATATGTACCAAAGCATTTTCCCATTGACACAGAATGGGTGAAACCCTTTGATACATCTGGCCCATGGAAAGGTGACAACAGTGCTGTGGAAGAAAGGGACCTGTCATAAGTCAATGACACACATTGACAATGAGGCTAAACACAAAAATGTTCTAGGTCAGGGAGTTAACGTCGGGACCCATTTCTAATGTAGTCAATATACAAAGGCCTTCAGGCTGCGTTTTGCCACTGAAGACTCATTTAGGCTCGATCCAAGGATCTGCAGGTCTACAGGGAGTGGGTCCGGGGGCACAGTTGCATAGCCACAGTAACTCTACCCCAGCCTGGTATATGTCCCATACTGTGAGAAACATTTGAGAGGCCCTGGTCTTTGCGGCTGAACATACAGAACCTACATGACACGCAAATTTTCATCACTTACATGCATGACAGTACATCCTGTGTACATCCTCTATGTGGGTTCAGGGCTGTGTGGCACTCTGGAGGGCACAGTGATTTTTACATGGTTCTCATACAACAGTTTGGCATGGCCAGATGTGGACTGAGTGATCCGTGGAACTATATACATTGCTGCTGAGATCCTCAAATGACTAAAACAGAATACATACACAGCTCATGCTGTAATGTACATACATGTTGTTTTACATTTACAAACATCACATCCAAAGATATGTCATTGTATGGCTGTAAAGTCTCCTTGCCTAGATATATGAATGCAACAGAAGGAGGATGTAGGGCTTATAAGGCAACACAATAGTAATGTGAAATACTTAGAGTACTTGTCTTGACTACTAGCACCATGTACATCCCACGTATAGAGTACAAATTGTGACAATAGGCACCCAAAAAGTCTCACTTGCACTCAGAGGCACATTGCACCCTACGAGGATGGAAAAGATGGCTTTGAACAGAGTCAAATATGCCTATGAGGTTCTTACCTGTTCCTCTGGTGAGCCATAGAGCTGACCATACAGGTAAAGGACCGCCTCACCACCAATGGCCATCACAACCAACGGCCACAGCCCTTGGTCCATGACCATCTCAGTCACCAACGTCAGCCTATGGCTGTGTCTGCCGCAGTTGAGACTTCCCACTACACGTTCAGTTTTTGCATGCGGTCGCGGGGGATTCCTAATGGCCAGTGAACTGGGCCATTTTGGAGGTTGAAAATACAGCACTGGGACCTGTTAAATGCATTACAACATTAATATATGTGTCTGATCATCAAAAACAATGTAAAGCAGCCTTGTTGTGTAGGTTCTCCTACACAATCACCGGTGTAGTGTGTTTCTGGTCACAGATAGCATATTATAACGGTGCACTGTTTGCTGATGGTGAAAGTATTTTTGGCAGTCTGTGAAATTTCGAGGGACACATGCTGAAGAGATAGTTGGGTGATGTCAAAATCACATTTGGCCCTTGAGTAGTAGACAGCTTTGATGTTTAATGGATGTAAGTATTACCAGTCAGTAACGCTTTCTCACATGATTTTGGTCCTAGTCATCATGTATGTTGGTGTGGACACAGTGATTAATGCTCCAACTCATTAAACTCATTAAACTCCACAAATATGTACCCTGGTAAGAGGAGGAGACAACAAGCACCAGTATATCTTCCATTGCCATCAAACAGATCTGTCTCAATAGTAAACTAGCCAGATCTGATGTCTGAAAACACCATTCCAACATGCATACCACCCATTGTTAAAGTCATGTCAGTATTACACTTCCTGGCCACAGGGTCCTTCCGATATAATACAGTATCCACACCTGGTGGCATGTTCCAACCCATGTTCAGTGGTGTGCTAAGAGATGTGCCATCAGCAATGATGAAACACATTGACAGGTATTATGTTCCCCAGGCGTAAGGATTTAGCCAATCTGAAGGCTGACTTCTATGGTTTTGGTCAACTCCCACGTGTAGTGGGAGCTATTGATGGCACTCATATTTCATTGGTGTTACCGCTGACCAGTGAGCAAGTCTATTGCAACAGGAAGAGATTCCATTCTATCAATGTGTAAGTTGTCTGCTTGTCAGATCTCTACATCTCAAATGTATGTGCCTGGTTTCCTGGTTCAGCCCATGATGTGTTTGTAATGCGGAACAGCACCATAACCCAGCTGATGTCACAACTGCAACCAGAGAGGGCCTGGCTGGTTGGTATGTCACATCTGTCCTGATTTTGTGTGTGCAATGTCAGGTGCTCCAGTCATGAAGTGAGTGACTCATTGTGGCACGTATTTTCATTCCAAAACAGGAGACTCCGCATATTCCAACTGCCCTTGGTTGTTGACACTGCAGAGGAATCCAACTACACCAGCGGAAGTCCGCTTCAATGAGGCCCATGTAAGAACACGGCAGATAGTGAAGCAGGCTTTTGGGCTACTGAAGCCCAGATTTTGCTGTCTGGACAAGACTGGGGCAGCCCTCCTCTACTCACCCAGGAAGGTGTCTCAGATGACCATGCCATGCTGCATGCTCCATGACATCGCCCTGCAGAGGACATCCCTTACATCCCAGAGGAGGAGGAGCCTGTGGTGCCACTGAGTGAGAATCCTGAACTGGCAAATCAAGATGATAGTGGTGAAGAGGAAGGGGATGACTTGCAACAAGATCTCATCAGCAGCTTCTTCTCATGAGTGCAAGTATGTATTAAGATGTAATTACTATGACTGGTCAGTGAACTGTAGTTGTGATAAAGTGTGCAGTATAGTTTTGGAGATAGGGAGATGATGGTCAGGCAAAATCTGCCAAAGGGTGTTTGATGAGGAAGCTTTTGACACATTCACATTTTGATGATATTGCTTTGTTTGTGTCAGATTTCTCAAATGGACTTTGTTGTCCAGACATTTGCTATGTGACTTGTGTCATATGTATAGTTTCATTTTGGTCTTTGTTCAGGAACCTTCACCATGAGATCTTCATTTGGGCATTTTAGAGTTGTGACATTGGCAGGTAAATCGTGCAGTTGGGACAGCCAGAGTGGAAATGGATTGTTCCTGGGAATGTATTTCACAGACTTTGGGTATAGAAGACCTGTGTGAAGACAGCTTGCAAAGCAATAGGATGGACGTGCAGAAGACTCCGCTGCATTTGTTTGTTGTTGTGTAGTGGCCATGATGCTTCATGCGTGTCATCATGTGGTCAGTAAAAATGTTGTTATTTGTTAAAATCAAGTCAGTTCCCCTTCACATTGGCTAAACATTTTGTAGCTGTTAATGTGTTTCATCATTGTAGGCCAAAATGCCTGTGGCACACCACTGACATTTGTTTGTGTCATACTACCAGATGCATTAGCACTGGATTGTAATTACCCTATGATTAGGAACAGTTGTACTGCCATCTGTTTGGGTTATGCATTATATGAGGTGGGCTTCTTTTTAAGAATTAGGGGATATGGCTCCAGCTGATGACATCAACCATACAGATTTTTGCCTGTCTAACAGGTCAATGTCTGATATTTCCATGCTTACAATGTTCTGGGGGTCTCTACCAATATATTTTTTTGGCTACACAGCCAGATCTGGTCATGTCTGAAGTTCTTTGTTTCTGACATCGTCATAGCTTATGTGCTGAACAATGTAATAAAACCTCTTCTGAAACAAGACACTTGTATGTATGTGTTGGAGTGTAATGGTCATAATCCTGTACTGGACACATTGTACCTGCAACATATCCCTGCTTGCACAAGTAGCATGTATCTTTATCGTATGGTTAACATGGTTTTATAAATCTACATAGCTAAATATGAATTTTAAGACAGCAGGCAATGAGTTTGTACTTGGTGAATACATTTCAATGCTAATACAGAAAAACAATTTGGGGCATAAAAAAAAATATATATAGTACAGGGGTCAGTCATGTTGAATGAAATAATTGGAGCAGATGTCACACCATTGGAAGCCCAAAGTCCAGAGTACTCCTCCCATTGGAACTGGAATGTGGTTCAGGATCAGTCCACAGAGTGTATGTGTGACACACAAAGTAGGACATTAAGGGTTCGTTTTTTTTTTGCTGTCAGTGGTGGTTGTTTTGCCATCCACACCTCCTTCATCCTTGCATGGATGTCCTCGCTTGTGAGGGTGGGGGGTCAGCTGCTGCAGAGGCAGGGGTGTCTAAGGGTGTTTGTACCTCTGCACTTGTACTTGGCCTTGAGCTATTTGGCCCACAGAAAGGGGAGGATGGTGATTGAAAAGCGACCTCAGGGTTATGTGGATGTCCCTCAGCACCCCTGTTAGGGTGCCTATGTTTGAATTGTGGTCATCCATATTTTGGATTATGTCACTCTGCAGCTGCTTCATTTCCAGGAGTATAGTTAACACCTGGCCCATCACACCCTGGGACTCTTGATAGACACCCCAAGATGTGGCTGATGGTATCCTGGTCAACTGCAGCATCAGTGCCCTCACTGCCCTGGACCACGACATCCCTCCCACACACCCTACCCCCATGAGCCTGTGCTTTTGGCAGAGGGTGCCCTCTCAAACTGGGTCCTGGGCCCTCAGTGTCAGAAGCGTTGGGTTGCACCTCAGGATCCAGGGCTGGGGAGCACAAGAAGGTTAGAATGGTGCTAGGTACACAGGTTGTTTTTTGCGTTGTTGCCTGTGATGTTGCCGCAACAGGGCTGGGAGCTTTCGTTGTGGGCACAGTGTTGCTCACTGTTGCTGTCTGACCAGGTTGCCCAGATTTGCCTGGACCATCCTCCACATCCACAAATCCAGGAGTGTTGTCATCACTTAGGGCTTCATCCGGGTGTGGATTGTGAGTGTGGTCGGTGGACGAGGTCTGCCCAGGGACTGTGCCAGCTTGACCTGTTGAACAAGAGGGTACATTGTTATTTGTTGTAGTGTGACATCTACCTCCAAAGATTTTGTGATACAGAAATTAGAGACATGGGACATTCGTAAGTTGTAGGTTAGCCTAATGTGCCATGTTACCATGATTAAGAGTATTTGACATGACTTGTGTGAAGCTTTCCTAAACTAATAGACTCAAACAGACCATTAGATGTGCTGATCAGTTGTACTTTGGATGAGGGAATGAAAATGAAATCTTACCAACAGGGAAGCCAACACAGTGGAGAGGCAACATGTGCATTTCCCATTTGGAAGCCTAGTTGAGTGTGATACAGGCAAACACATATCTTTGTCGTATCTGTATCTGCAGTCATCATTTGTGCAGTGCTGTGTCAATGTGTTTGCTGCTGCTACCAATATGCTGATGCAGATAATGCTTGGGGTACACACGAGGTAAGGTGCCATTCCTGTCCTCAATAGTTTAATACTGGGATACCAGGTCAAACTTTAGCTAAGTATACAGACACATCTCTAAGTGGAGCATGATATATATATTGTACACTCCCAGGTGAGTAAACGTCATTTGAGAGTTCACTAACTGATATCTTTGGGCAAGTGCACACTGGGCTGGTGTTTGGAGTTAGAGAAACAGGACCTATTGTACCTTGCAGTCAGGTTAACCCTCTACTTCACACACTTCACAAATGATATCCTCCCGAGTATGTAAACTTAATATGAGAGTTAACAAACACGTGCATTTAAGAAAGTGAACACTGGGCTGGTGGTTGGAGGCAGAGAAACAAGCCCTATTGTGGTTTGCAGTCAGGTTACTCCCACTACTTCACCTGACAAATGGTATCCTCCCAGGCGGGTAAGGTTAATTTGAGAGTTAACAAACAGGGTATTTGGGCAAGTGCACGCAGGGCTGGTGTTTGGAGTTAGAGAAACAGGGACTATTGTACTTTGCAGTCAGGTTACTCCCTCTACTTCACACACTTTACAAATGGTATCCTCCCAGGGAAGTAAACTTCATTTGAGAATTTACAAGCAGGTGTATTTGGGCAAGTGAAAACTGGGCTGGTGGTTGGAGGTAAAGAAAAAGGGCCTATTGTGCTCAGCAATCAGGTTACTCCCTCTCCTTCACACACTTGACAAATGGTTTCCTTCCAGTGGAGTAAACTTTATTTGAGAGTTAACGAACAGTTGTATTTGGGCATTTGAACAACGGGCTGGTAGTTGGAGTTAGAGAAACAGGACCTATTGTGGTTTACAGTCAGGTTAGTCCCTCTACTTTACACACTTGACAAATGGTATTCCCCTAGGGGATTAAAATTCTTTTGAGAGTTAACAAGCAGGTTTTTTGGGCAATTGAACACTGGGCTGGTGGTTGGCGTTAGAGAGACAGGTCCTATTGTGCTCTGCAGTCAGGTTTCTCCCTCTACTTCTCAATACTTTACAAATGGTATCCTCCCAGGTGATTAAACGTAATTTGAGAATGAACAAACAGGTATCTTTGGGCAGGTGAAGACTGGGCTGGTGGTTACAGTGACAGAAACATTGCCTCCTGGAATTTGTAGTCCAGGCTCTCTCTACTCTACTACACTTGACAAATGTTGGTTATTACAAATCTGTTGCCAGACTACATTTAGGTTCGAACACACATTTAGATGTTGAGACATAATATGAGTCCTGGAATGATTTTTTTATATTGAAACACTTACAGGCACCATTCCAACTTATGGCGTTTGATGGACCTTGGAAACTGTGAAGTTAGGTCCAACAATAGACATCAACAATCTTACATCTCAGATACTCTCGGTATTGAATGTTTGTGAAGTCAATGAACAACACAGTGGCAAAAGTCGAAATGAGAGCATGCATGACATTGCATTTTAGTTACAGTTTTTGTGTTGTAAATTAACAGACTCCACTCCCCTGGATATTCGTGTCAAGCCCTCAGAATGCAGGATGGCCAAGACCTCCTCCTGCCAGGGAAACAATTGTGATTGGGCACTGAGAGGGACACCACCAGTCTTGGTGGCCTTCATCTGTTGCCTGGAGTCCATGGAATGCACCTTGGCCCTCAGGTCACTCCACCTCTTCCTAATGTCCTCCTTTGTGCTCAGGGTGGTGCCTACAGCATTCACTCTGTTGACGATCCTTTGCCACATTTCCATTTTCCTACTGAGAAGAGTATGCTGGACTTGTGCTCCAAACAATTGTGGCTACACTCTTATGATTTCATCCACCATGACTCTTAACTCATCCGCTGAAGAATGGGGATTTTTGAGACGTGACAAGGGGGGAACTAAAGTGGGTGACACAGAGTTACTTACAAAAGGAAAATGATATGGGAAGTAAATAGAGAAAAGTATGTGAAAGGGGTTTTAGGGATAGTGAAAAAAGTGGTGCCTTATCTCTCTGGTCAGTAATCAACTCTTGGTTGCAGTGGAGATGCAAATGATCATGGTCTGTGACGGGAGTGTTTTATAGTGTGCTTTGCAGGTGTGTCCACAAGATTGTCAGCTGTGTTGTTTCCTAATTCATCCAATTAACTTTTGTCTGTTGCTTTGCTGAATGCATACCGCGGCGGTCGCCTGCTCTTTGGCTAACCACCACATGGGGACCACCACATTGACTGTATGTTTGTAATAGACTCGGCAGTTGGCCACAGCACTGATGGCGCCGGAGTATGGACTGCCAAGATAGAAGACCGCCGCTTTGGCTTGGCTGGCAGCAATTCTACCTGTATGCATTGTAATACAGCAGTCTTGGGACCACCGACATAGTGATCTTTTTAGGACCCCCAACATGGCGGTCTGGTGGTCCTACTGCCAAACTCGTAATCAGGCCCCAAGTACTGAATATAGACGTCAACAATTGATAACCTACAAATTCTTTATGTGAGGGTTTGTTATTCCCTGTGATAGTGATTTATAAAGCATAACCGCTTCCACTTTGGAATTCAGCACAGTCAGCCAGGGGTGCTATTTAAAGGTGCTATTTCAATAGTAACAGATGATGTCTGCACATAAATATGTAAAATAAAAGCACAAATAAATTGTTTGATAGGCCAAAGAAAATTGAATCTTCTCTCTATAGGAAGTGTCAATATTGCATATTACAAAACACATGATAATATATTGTCTATAATAAATATAGGCGGGAAAAAGATGCAACAGTCCACATTACAACAAGCAACTAATTAGTCACATATGATTGGACCACATACATCTATTTCAATTATCTCAAGAAGCAGAAACGTTGTTAAATATTAGGCACTAATTTCTTCTATTGTCAAAATGAAACCACTCATCCTAAGAACAAAAATGTAGTGACGTAACAAGCACCAAATCTATTTTAAAGTAATTAAAAATGAAAATGAATTGAAAAGGTAATTGCCAAATCCAATATATTGGTAAAACAAAGTAAATCGCCCTGAACATGAAATCTTGACAGTATAACAAACAGCTTCCATGTTTTTGCAATAATTGTTTTTGTAAAAGATACATTGTTAAGTATTAGATCTAAAGCACACAGTATAGGTACACCTGAATCCACAGCCCAACGTTTTCTGAGTAAACAATTTGTTCTATCACTTGCAATAGTGGTCAGGATAAACAACCGGATGTGTCTAGAGTAGATCAGCAGTGCTCAACATGTTGCAGTTTCTCCACTTACGTACAATTTTATCAACAAAAAAAGAAGCGAAGTCACAATTATAGAACCACTTAAAGAAAAGAAGAAATGAAACTCCCATATACAAACTCCTGAACCTGTTCCAAAGGAACCCCCTGCACCATAATATTCACCCTCACCACTTTATAGGGGTTAAAAAACATAAACTTAGACTTATGTTTAATTCCAATCCCTTGTCAGTACAGAAATTTAAACAAGCATTTGCAATGCAATGGGTCTCACATTTGCTGAAGTTAGAGCTATTAGCGTTGTAAATTCCTAACTGGACTTTTTTTGCCACATAAACTAAAAATGAAAAGTAAAACAGTTGACATAAGCAAGTCAATTCTAAGTGCCATAGCATCCATGAGCATGAGCGCGAAGGCGAGACACAAAAGGAAAAAGAAGTTTGCTCGCAGTCAAACATATCGGAAAACGTGCAATTTTCCATGTAACAGGAGGGACAAACGTAAAGCATTTACCAATGTCATAAAAGGATTTTTGAAAGGCAAGCCCACAAATGAGTAAAAGTGATGGGCGTGAAATCAGTGTGGTTGAAAGCCCACATAGATACCAACACGTCAGAAACGCAGCGCTTGCACTCTGCTATGATCAACCTAACATTGGTCACTAAGGCCTGCAGACCGCACAGAGATTTAGATATCAAAAGCATGCCATCTGCAAATAAGAGAGTAGGATTTTTGTGAGATCTAAATTTTGGGGCATTACTGTAATTGAAATCTAACATCTTTTCTAAATCGTACAATGTGAACAAAGGTGGTGCTAGGACACAGTCCTGACGGACACCAGTATCAATCCTAAATGATATCATGGAACATGTTATGAGTGATGTAATATGTAGGGTCTGAAGCCATGTATGGTGAGTTACTTCATTGAAATATAACTGGTTAGTTTCAGTGGTTTTATAGGCAATAATGTTATATTTATCTTACATTTTAATCTCCTTATAATGTCACTTCAACCTTTGTTTTTTTCAGTGAATTTCAGAGACTTTTTAAATGTAAAGTAGGATATTTTTTACCATACCTAACTATACCATCACTTTAATGTTAGTTTTGTTCCAGTGAACGTCTAGGTTTTTTTAAACATATAATATGTTATTAGCATTCCCATTCACCCTCAGGCAACTATTGCCTAAGTTTCTTTCTCATATGCCATCTCTTACAGTGGTCAGTCTTCTACCTACCATTAACCACCTAACCTGCCAATAGCCTAACCTAAACCTAGCTCATGCTTTGGCCTAAAACATCCATCGTACCCAACACTCACCTCTTTCCTGTGCAGTAATAATATTTGTTGTACTAGTAATGGAATATGGGTGAGGGTGTGGTGTAGGCAGTAAGATTCAGGCAAGATTCTGGAGTACAGGTCCACTGGAATAATTTTTAAGCAAATAGCATTGTCCAAAAATCATGCTGGCACACTAGGTTGGCACAATTAATGTTGTATGACATTGTAAAATACATTGTGCAGCAAAAGTTTAAAATACTATTTTTTTAGATGCCAATGCATGTAACTTTGCAGTCTAGTCATTTTTTAAAACAGACATTACGTAAGTGTCGGATGAATGAAAGTTTCACCTGATGAAACCTGATGAAACCATTATTTTTAGATTTGTATTTTTGTCTTCCTCCCTTCAAGCACATTTGTTAATTTGTTAATTTAGTTATGAATCTGCTTGGAGTGGATTAATTGAAGCAAAACACTGCAAATAGTAAGTGTGTGGATACTGTTCATATCACATGGACACACAATTTACATACAAAAATTCCAATGGCCCTAGAGAAGTACCAGTACCGCAATGTACCTGACTGACTATACAGATGTACATGAAATGGGTGCTTTTCTTCTCTTCTCACAACTATATCCTTCTGTTTCCTTTAGAGTTTTATCCATGTGCTCCACTAATACTACTAAGGAGGATGTGTGCCTGCAGGAGTCACTGCACTTGAGAACATTTACCTTGCATCAAAGTTCCTAATAATGACTCATGCGATAAGCTTAGCTTAGGTAACTGGGAATTTCATGCTTGGGTGATAATTTGATTGAGGATTATTGCTGAGTGTGCTACTTGATTAGCACTTTGGTAATTTGCTTGGCAGCATCTCTCGGTTCTTCTAAAACTTCTCTGTTTACCTTAACTGTACTAAGACTAAACTTATTTTTATTTTCCTATTCAACATGTCTGTCTCTTTTTGGGAGAAGAAATACCATCTAGCAGACTCAACAACAACATGCGGAAGAAGGACAAGTGGATATCTACTGCAGTGGAAAATTGAATCAGTCAAAGAAGTCTACCCTTGTGGGCTGGAGATAGGTGAGTTCTTTCTAATATAACAGAGTCTAGCAGCGCGTGTTGCAAATCCCTAGTGTTTGTGGTGGAAATTGACAATTGTTTAAACTTAAGTTATTTTTTTATTGTTTAAGCGATTATCATTTGGTTTCCTACTTGTATCTAGTTGTCTGGGGTCGTGGTACTAGATTGCCCCTTAGTTAATTGTATGCTATCTTGTGATTGGCACTCTGACTCCTCACGCACCTTGTCTACCTTGACTCTCAAATATTGTCATTTTCACATCTCAATCTACAGACCGTCTCTTCAGCAAAGAAGTAGAACCTCAATGGTTCCCCTGCTCTGCTGTTCACCTCTGTTGCCAAGACAGAGCCAGAAAAATGCAGTTGCATTCATTTGTATACAGTATAATTTATCTTCACTTTTATATTAAATACTTTAAACTATGGGCTTAATTTAGATATTGGCAGATGGGCTACTCCGTCACAACAGTGATGGATATCACATCCGACGAAATCTAAATCCAATATAATATAATGGGATGTAGATTTTGGAGGATGGGATATCCATCACCGTTGTGACAGAGTAACCCGTCTGTCAATATCTTTATCAGGACCTATATGTATTGTTGCCATTTTGTACATAGCCCAGACAACATTCCGTAATTAATTTTAAAGTATGTTGGCTGCTAAAGACTGAGTAGTTTGATTAAGTATCACCTTCTTACGATGACAGATGTCCTGCACCCATGGACTTACTGAGTGTTTCTGTTTGTCTCTCTTAAGAATGACCTATTTTCCTCCACCCATTCAATCATCAATACGCTAACCCTTTTTTCCCCCAAGTTATGAGATTTACTGTGTTATTATCTTTTCTACCAGCAGATCTTGCACTTGGAGAAGGCAGATGTGGTGCGAGGAATAAATACTAACAATGGTAAGCCAATGATGGGTACTGTGCCATTTTTCTTCCACAGCGTACACCCCACAGAGGATTGATCTACCTAGTGATTCTACTGAATCTAACCTTCTGGCATTTGAATTTTCATCATGCTTACTGATATATGCTGGCTTTTGACATAGATTTTCCACTCACTCTGTTTTTTTTTCATTTTGTTTCATGTTGCAGAGTGAGAATTCTTCTATGCAGCATCACCTGCTATATTCAGAATAAGAAGAATCACATTTTTCCTGTGATGTCTTTTCCGTTTGGGCCTGTTAGGCCCACCAGCAGTTTGTCTGTTTGGGACAATCCATGGATCAATACCAGGTCCTGGGAGAGGTAGCAGACAGTAGATTTGTGCTCATGTAACAATGGAAAAGAGAAGGTGGTTGGGTTCAGGGTTGACCCAATTTTGTATCATGCACAGTGAAAGCACATCTCCTGTATTCCATTTGTTACTGTAAGTAGTATTGCTCCCTAGTGTTAAGTGCTGACTGGGTACCCAGACAGTACATAGATATTAATACTGCTCACTGATTGGTGCACGCGTGCTCTTAGGTGATATCAAGTCATGAAGGGGAGAGGCAAAGGCAATGCATCATCAGTTTGTAATAGTGATTGTAGGAGGGTGGACTTTAGATATGCTTTATGGTCAGACTGGTGGGAAAGAAACCCAAGTCAAGTAGAGACAGTAGACGAGAGAAAGGATAAAGAGGGTAGACAGCTGGACAATTTCTATGCGATAGACGAGTTTTGGGCTCAGCATCTACTCCATCGGTAGGCATGCAGAGCATTCCTGATTATAGATGTTACACTAAAAAAGAACAACTAACAATAAAACCTGTGATAAACATAATAATGCAATAATAACCTAAATAAAAAAGTAAAAAACACCCCATAAGTAGGAAAAAATTAAATGTTTACAATGAGCCTACTCTCTCCATTCCCAACAGAACCACTCCCTCCCTAAAGCGTACTAAAACCCACAAAACTGATGCTTATTAAGTCTAATCCTGCAACAGGCCTACCCATCTCACTACTGATTTCCCTTCAAATGGCCCAGTTATTCTTGTATTTATTTCTGGCCCTGTCTTAAGTCATTGATGCCTTTGCAGCACTTTCTGAGGTAGACCGTCCAAGGTTGAGGGGGTAATGGTGGTTGCTGCCGTGTGGGACAGGGATACATTTCCACCTGCTGGGCACTGGTAGAAGGCAAAGCCTGCACTGCTCCAGCCTCAACCGCCTTCAGTATCACCAACTGGCAATATGCAACAAGAGTTGCTTCCATTTAGCTTTGTTTACATTTGCTGCACACCAAATTAAAAAATAAAACATTTTCCTGGTCCTTTTTTACACAGCAGAAATTTTGGTTGTGGTACTTTTTCTTTTTTTGTTGTTTAGCCTTAAACACAGAAACTTTGTCTGCAAGATGATCACTCGCCAAAGTTGTGATCTCTGAGAAACTTCCTTCATCCACAGTTGTATATTCTAGAGCACTATTATTTTTGGGGGGAATTAAATATTTCTTCATTTTCAACATTGTCCATCTCTCCTTCGGGCTGTGAGTTTTCTAGAGCTACACTGAACATGCATTCTGATGAGATGCACTGGGTGCAGGACATACAGGCACTTTGTTGGCAGCCCTATGAATTCCGTCCACTCGTACTTGTTCCTGTGTCAATAGGTCAATGGGTCTTGATCCAGGTGACCTCTGTTGGTTGATACAAATGTTGCTGTACTATCTTCTCAAATGTCATTGTTATTGGCACCTGTTTTTTAAGTTTTCTAGAGCTACACTGAACATGCATTCTGATGAGATGCACTGGGTGCAGGACATACAGGCACTTTGTTGGCAGCCCTATGAATTCCGTCCACTCGTACTTGTTCCTGTGTCAATAGGTCAATGGGTCTTGATCCAGGTGACCTCTGTTGGTTGATACAAATATTGCTGTACTATCTTCTCAAATGTCATTGTTATTGGCACCTGTTTTTTAAGTGTTGCCTGACACTCGATTTAAGTCTTCCTATATCCATAAAGCAACCTATTGCAGATGTTGGAAGGGAAGCTATCAGTGCTATAGGTTTAGTAGCTGGTGGATGCTGCTCTCCACCCACACCAACATCTTTCTGAGCATTAGCTCAACTTCCTGCTCCTACTTCTGGAAGATCGGGTGTAGTAGACTGTGGTTGCTGTTGAGCTTCCAATAAAGATTTCATTTGTTGATGAGACAATTTTAATTTCTTATTCACTGCACTCAGACATGACTGTAGTCACTGCAGCACTGAGAGACATCTGCTTAGGGTTTGGTAGTTGTACTGGTAGTGCTGTTGTTGATCCAGGCTTGGTACGTCTCCCAGTTTCTTTGATCCCAGTAGAGGGTGTAGGTGGTGCACCATGTTGTTGGAAAAAAGAAGAGGGTTAATGCCAGTCATGGCCCTGGTGACAACATTCTCCTCACTGGCCAATATCTTGGCAGGAACCTCCTACTTTGGGGCCATCTTCTTTACTCCTTGTATGGATCCGCAGCACATGCAGAAATCTCTATGGGCTGCAGTGTTAGCTAAGTAACAGACTTCTCTATGTCTCAGTCAGTAATTATCCTCTTGTGCAGCTGTGGGCAATAAACAATTAAGAGAGTTATACTTGGCCATTCTTTTCGAAGCGATACATGTCATAAATAATCACCTTCTTTATCACAGAAATATTATAAAAAACAATATAATTAATATTCGTAAAGAATAAATGAATATAAAAATACCTAGTGTCCCTTCAGGGTCATAGGACCCACATGGGAGACAGGGGGAGGCATGCAAATATAAAATAAATTAATATAAATACACCTGGTGTTTCCCCAGGGCCTATATGGCCCTTTAGGAAATCAGGAGTCAGCACAAATTGAATAGATTTATATAAAAAAAATACCTGTTTCCTTGCAGAGCCCATTGGGCCCCCACAGAAGGTAGAGGGTGGCATGCTAATATTAAATAAATTAATATAAGAATACCTTGATATTGGAGGCGGAATGGCAGGCAAAAACAAATAATATAAAAATGCCTAATGTCTCCATGGGGTGCCGGGGGCATGCAAAACCAAAAAAATCACTATAACAAATCTAATGTCCCTTTCGTGCCCCAGGAGCCACCCACAGAGGCAGGGAGAACCAAGCAAAAATAACAAGAGTTAAAATAAAATATACTCAGAGTCCCTCAATGTCCCTAGGACCCTTGTGGAAGGCAGGCAAAAATTGAATAAAATAACCAAAAACAACAGCTGTTTTCTACAGTCTACTACAATCAGCCAAATAAATATATCTGGAAGAATATATTAGGAAAAAAAAAAAAATGCCTTGGGCTTTTTCTAATATCAGTTCTCCTGGAAAATAAAATAAATGATCAGTAATCACCCACTGGCACAGCAAAATGACAGTTCTTCAGCATGGAAGGAGGCAGGGAGAGCAACAACAAAATGCACACCTATGACGGACAGACATATACACTCACACAAACGTTGGCTCCACAAAATAGCTGCAGCCACATGGGCAGCACGTTATAGAGAATAGATAACAAAGTGTCATGAGCAGTATCTACTGCAAATCTTCACAGGAGCAGAATGACACCTTGAGCCCAATGCCTCTCCAAAGTTCTCAGTCCCCAACTATATTCTTATCTGGAGACTAAAAAACGCTCAGAGGGGAAAGGGGTTAGGGATGAAAGAAGGGACTGCCTCATCCTCTACTCTGTGCTTGTCTATTACTTTGCCTGTTTTTTTTGAGGATTCAGTGGTTATGTTACTAGAGCTGTAAGATAAAGAAAAACATTAATACTCTCTCTCTCACTAGGTCCTACCTTCTCTATTCCTTTTAACTAGGATTAATGTTTTCTTTATAGAAGGTAACATTTAGTGTGGCCTACACCAGTGTAGAGAGGCGGTAACTTCTCTTTTGTGTTTGCAATTAATGTTAAAAATTACTATGAAATTTCACTTGTGGAGTTTTTTGGTATGAGATTATACAATTTCTGTTTTCATATTCTTTTCCTCTTCTTCAGCACACTGGATTTGATTGCAAATGAGTACTGTAGGAGAAAACCTGTTCTTCACAATTTTCACATGACAGAAAACAAATGTTTTTGAAATAACTGTCTTCCTGCTCTTCACAGTTTGTCTTATGACTAAAACAAAGTTCTAGGAAGTAAAGGTTTCTATGGCTTGAAAATGGAACTCTTAAGAATTCATTCTCTCTGTCTCTCAGAATACTTGCGTGACTGCAACAATTGACTCAGGAAAACAAATGTATGACTTCCAGAAAGGCTACTGTCTTTCAAAATCTACTCAGTGAAGTGCACCGCTTCAGAGGCTGCATGTGCACTTCACATCACTCAACTGTCCACAAGAGCTCCTCCAGCTGCAACACTGGAGTGGCAACCTTAACTCTCAACGGCTGCCATTTTGAGAGCCCTCCAATTCCAGGAAACTCTCCATAATGAAGTCTGCAGATTGTGCAGGTGTCGCCAACTTCAAAGAACCCCCAAAACCTGGAGAGGGAGAGCTGGAGAAACCGAGGATTTCCTGACACAAAGACAACATTGCTGCCTATCACACACACTCACACACTACCTTCACAAAATGACTGTCGCTGCATGGCCAGCAAAGAAGGAGAGATGGAGAACAAAGTGGCCTTTTAACACAAAATAAAAACTGGCAATTTGGCACAAGCACACTGTCCACAAAATGGAAAGCATGAAAAACAAAAAGAATATGGCTGCCCTACACTGACTGGACCCATTCCTTCTCATTCATCAAGGACTGCAAGGAAAGAAGTGCCCACATATACACCCAGAATGTGACTGGCTCTATCTATCTATCTTAATGTATCACCAGTAAAGCAGCATCAATTAATTGAACAGCCCAACACAATGGAAACAATAAGAAAAGTGTCATACAAATTTTAAAAATGCCACAAACACAAACAACACAGGCAGCAATTAGCCCTGCAAATGCTTTCAAAAGTAAAATAAAAACAATTAATCAACCACACACACAAACGGTGGGGAGGCACATGGGGAAGAACAAAGGAAAATGAATGACAACCTGGGTCTGGACTCCTGAAGGCACCCTGAGTCTCGCCAGCAACAGGCAAACGCAGACAAATCTAACTTTCACATGAACTTATACAAGGCCATCCACAAACTCGTAGAATAATACAAAGTATCTTAAACACACACGCATTGAGAATGTGAAAATGATACATTAAAATACATCCAAGTACTTGTCAGAGTCAGTGGTTTCTCAGGAGCAGTACCCTCAATATGCCCACCTTCTGACGGCACCGATTTTACAATAAAAATATCAGAGGTTCAAAGTGGCCAGACGAGGGGAAGGGTTTTTAGGGAGGGTACTGCGGGGAGGGAGATTTGGAACAAGTTAAGGATCCTTATTAGATAACTGTCTTTTGACACGTTTTCTGATTCATTATTTTCATTTTAATAGGATACTGAAAAATACAAGTTCTAGCTCTCTTACCTGTGGAATCAAGAGGAAAGTACTTTTGTTCTATACAATTATCATCAAAGGTTAAGTACTAAGGAGCACACATGTCTGTGGTTCGTGTCTTTGAATTAGCTTACATCAGCCTGATTCATTAGTATCCTATGATTGGATTAACCACCTTCCTGGATTCACAAGCACAACCAGAAATGCTACAGAAGAATCACCAAGTAGGCCCTGTGGCTTTCTAATGTGAACCCGTAGTTCTATTGAATTATCTGTGAATGTTGCACAACATGCACTCTGGCACAGTTAGTCTCAGTTACTCTAGTACTGTTATCCTTGGTTATTTTGTTTTCCGCCTAGATGCTCAAGCAGCATTGTTATCTTGACATAGCATTGTCTGAAGCATGCACTGAATTAACTTATTGTGCTTCTGCACACTGCTTTTACACGAGCGCTGTCCGCTCTTATTGGCAAGAACAATGCTGTCCACTCTTATTGCCAGGATCAACAGGAACCGCTTTGGCTACTCCAATGTCCGATGCAAAATCTTCAATTGCAGGTGGGTGGCATTGGGTGGGCTGCTATTTAGAAGACGGCCAAACCCAAGATGGCGCCCAGGGTCCTCTTGTGAGATTTCACCACCTTTGTGACCACTGAGGGTATGCCTGAAATGGCAGCTGGCAATAAATGTTAAGCATCTTAATATAGTTTTGTGCAACTTGTGCAATGCGCAGAATGGACTTTATTCCTCTGCAATATACTTTGCACTTGTCATACTAAGATTGTGCAGCATAGACAGAAAGAGATTTCATATAGCGTGCATATGCACACAACCATGCCGTCCATATTGTCCCTGTGCACACAATCATAATGTCCATAACATAGTGTAAATAGTATAGTCTCTACACAGAACATAGTGAATCACAGTATCTCAGATAGTGTTTCACATAATCATAACATCTCTATCACAGATGTCAATGAGCATCATAATGTTTCCATCACATCTGATTAAGAACACTTATCTTAGTTTAGCTATTAAATTAAGTCATGGACCATGACAGTCCTACAGCAGATTGGACCCCAAAAAGTAACACACACCAATTTATGAAGACACATCTGGGAAAAATGCACAAAACACAAGGAAAACAAGGAAATATTGTTAACCCTATGCTTTAATCATTCAAAAATATCCTTAATCCCTTAATCTAACATTGGCTTGCTTGCACCCCCCCTAAATTAACTCCAGGTCATCAGCAGCAGACAAAATGAAAAAAACAAAAAAGGAACACAAATAGTGGTGGCCAAAACACCATTTTTTAAAAAAAGAACTGCACTTAATTTACTTAATTTTCCAGAAAAAGTACAGATTCTAACTTCCAAGGTTGGATGAGACAGCAAAGATTACAGACAACTGAAGAGTAATGCTTAACCTCCAAAATCCAAAGCACAGGGAGGGGTCTTGAGCATAACAAGAGGATGTTGATAGAGTATGTACAATAGCTTAACTCTCGATGGAACACAAAATTAAAAAAATATATATATATATATTTTTTTCATTCAAAATTTACCCAAACCATCTTCTCGGTTAAAAGGTTTATGCACAATAACTTTTTGTGATATTTTATCTTTGCTCCCGTTGAAGAAATGCTACTCACTTTTGGGTAACTCAAGTTATTGCTGCACGCCGATTATGTTGTTTCTTTGCTTGCCCAGACATTTACTCAAGATGATGTAATGGATTAAACTCTGGCAATTTTAACTATGTGAAATTCTTGAAATTACACCAATTTACACCAGCATAATTAAAATTAAGCTCAGTCCTAATTAAAACCTCAAATGGCTCAAGCAATTTGATCAGACACCATTAGACGTCTCCCACCCATCCTCCTTTGTAGCACATAATCATTTATAGACGCATGCTGCTCAAACCTGTGTTACAGTATGTGCAAACCTGTGTTCCAATGGGACAGCACTTGCTTTATGAGGGTTTTTAGGAAACTTTATTAGCTCTCTGAATGATCCTCAAGCTCTTCTGGGCTTTAACTGAATGGCCAAAATATGGTCAGATCCTGGGAAGTAACCAGTAGGTTGTGGACTACTTCTTACATTTTGAGGTGGTCCTACACAATCACATTAGTGCAGTGGCTTAAACAGAGCAGTTTGAAGGGTCCTCCTTCTGCAATGGCATTGAACCTTGGTATGAAGCTACTTGTAGACTCTGGCATTTAATTCTTCCAGGATATTGGCAACTGTGCAATTTCTTCATTTAGAACTTTGCAACTGTTATATGCTGCAAAATGCCATGAAAACCAGCAGCACATATTGGGTCCTATTCACAACTGCACTTTTCAGTATGGTTAGTAATCCTACAATAATGCTACTCATGTACCAAAAAATGCTATTCACTAACTAACGTTTGGAGGTTTCTATCTCTCCCGCTCATATCTTTTCTATGTGAAGATCTCCACTCTGTTTACAGACATCTCTCTCCATGTACACATATGTTTTTGTAGTGAATGTGGGAAGGACAGGGGAGTGACTGCAAAATGGGGAATACTTGCTACGAAAAGGGAGGGGGCTATATAGGGATAAGGAGGCATTAAAGGAGGGGCAATGAGAGGCTGGGGGAAGAGAAGGAAGGGTTTAGGGAGGGACAAACAACCACCAACAAAAGAGTAAGCACATTGCTATTCACACACTGCATTTCTAAAACTATCACAGCCAAAAGGACCCACCTTAATACTAAATGTACCTTAGGTAAGGCCTGGAGTAAGTCCAGTATTACACATGGCCAAGCACTAGTAATGTAACACATACCCACTGAAAATAAGCCACCAAACAATAGCAACCAGTCACAACCAGGGTGACCACATAAGAAATTAACTTACCACCAAGCAACTTCTCTTCCTCCATTTTGTTAGGAAATGTGCATTTTGTTTTTGCCCCACCATTTTGAGGAACAATTATTTGAGAAGGAGAGAGGGGGTTTCTAGGCAAATGATCAACATCTTTGGGATGTCCAAGGAAGCAATCATTATCAGTTACCTGAAGTCATCCTTGACATATTGAACACTGCAAGCAGGATCTTGATATACCTACAGCCTGCTGCCGGGCAATCCCTGTCCATGTCAAAGTACTGGATGTACTCCACTTTATTATGATCAGCTTGGACAACTTTGGGATGTTGCAGACAATTTAAATACTTCCATTATGTACTGAGATGCATTAAAAAATAGTGCACCAGTCAATGTCTAAAAGGTGCAGCGTGGCAAGGAGATGTTATGCTTTTGCCCACTTTCCTCTTGACTAGATGCCATTGACTGCACTCACATGCCACATCAGCCCCCTCATTGCATGGCACACCTTTTCTGCAACAGACACAGCTGGCGCTCTATCATCGTGGACGCTGTCTGGGATGCCAGATGCTGCTTCACTAATGTGAATGTGTTTGCAAGTCATCTATTGGATATCACTTGGTTGCAGCGCATTTCAGTGACATGTGGCTCATTGGTAGCCAACATCTCATACTACGGCTACATGTACATCTGAGTGGGTGGTTTCTGAAACATACTCATTAACCACTGACACAATACACACACATTACCCTGACACATGCTGCATGTATGTACGCATGACATTACATTTAGAATAGAAGGCCCTTTTACTAAATGTTAAAAGCTTTTGCTGCAGGTATGCTGTCTATTACCATTTCCTTACACCTACAGATGTCCAACCAGACTACTTTAACAGAGATATAATAGAGCACACATGCATACATGAGTTTTTAATGAATGCTGTTGGGATAGATAAATCGCTGACATGGTGGTAGACAAGTACCCCTGCCCTCAATGCCCCAGTTGTGGTGATATCTGGAGATCCTTGGTATTGATCTTTGGTCATGAGCGTACATGGATCATGCTTGTGTGATAGAATCTAGGCCTAACTCATTGATTGTAGTCTGTTTCGACGAGGAGATGCAACCATAACGTTACCCTTAAGTGGTGGAAAGTTACTGCCTTTACCGGAAGTTAATGAGCACAAGCACAGTTGTGGCAGCATACCATAATAATAGCGATCAGTGGAGTGAATAGGCTTTTTTAACTTGTGTCATGGGAGTGGCGCCTCCTGGCCCACTCAAATAAACTTCGCTGCTGTGTGCCTAACTGATACTTAGCCTGCATTGGATTGTGTGCAGGTATGCTGGTATGTTTTTTTGATTGTGAGAAGGTAGAGTGCATCAGAAGATAGCATGCATGGTTGCATATGCATGCTGGAATTCCTGTGTGCATGGAAAAAGGCACAGTGTGTCGAAACTCCACTTACCTGAATTGCAGGGACCTGAGGAGTGAAAATAGTCCTCCACTACCCGTCATGAAAAAACTAACTTCAACACACAGATTGTAAAGTGTTGCCGATTGTCTCCATGGAGGAAGGAGGCTGGAATAATGAAGCGAAGGGCAGACAAAGATTCTCTTAGTTCCAAGTGTTGTGCTGTGGACCGGGTTCTCTGGTTCCCTATAAATTGGATATTCTTAGAAGGCAACACAAACATAAAACTCACTAAAACAAGCATGATTAGAGTCACATATTGTAATTATAACTGTAATCCCCCACCCAACTGGTTGTAGTATTAACCACCTTTGATCACTAAACGAGGTCTCCAAATGTCTCTTTTTCCACGATTGCTCAAATCCTTTGCTTTAACTGCTGAGTTCACAGAGAGATTTAATAAAGGGAGTTCACTCAAACAAGGTGGCAAATGAGTTTCCTGTCATTAAGTTGAAAAAAAGTGTCATTCTTATTCCTTAAGTATTTCTGTTGCACTTTTTTAATTAATTCTTTTGACAAAATGTTTTTCTATCAATGGAACGTATTATTACTTGAAACAGCTTTTCAAGGTTTCTCCCTACATCACTCTCTTTTAATCTCTTGTAATAAAAGAAACCTGCAGGTTCAGTGCACTGACCTGACTTAATGTGAGAGGGTTATAGTTCTTTGTCTTATCATAATGGATGTTATGTTACAATCAATAGTATTGCACTTTAATCACTCAAGAGGGCATCTACTCACTTGGGCAGGTGTGTAGATTTGTGGTGCCCAAGGTGCTTATACAAAGAGCCAAGTATTCAGCTTCCTGAGAAACTCAAGAGGTGAGAAGAAGGCTCTGATGTGTTGAGGGAGGTTGTTCTATTCTTGAGTGTGATGTAGGAAAATGAGCGACCTCTAGTCTTGAGAGTGAGGCAGAGCGTAGGTGTATAGTTGGCTGGTGAAAGCGTATGCAACTGTTCAGGTATTCTGGTCCTGTGTTGTACAGGGCTTTGTGTATGTGAGAAGTTTGAATTAGCTGCACTTGTGAATGGGAAGCCACTGAAGCTTCCTGAAGTGCAGTGTGATATTCGTGCGACATGGGAGGTTGAGTATGAGTCTTACAGCGATGTTCTGAATGGTCTGTGTAAGATTTGTTTAGAGATTCCAAAATAGAGAGTGTTGCTGTACTCCAGTCAGCTGGTGATGAGTGCTTGTGAGATGGTCCATCTGGTGTTCTGAGGCAACCTTTTAAAGATTTTTCACAGCATGCTTAGGATGTAGAAGCAGGAGGTGCACACTGCATTGACATGAGCTGTCATGTTAACTTTGTTGTTTAGGATGATCCCTAGATTTCTTGCAAGAAGGTACTCTAGAGGTTCCGCCGGCACGGAAGAGGAAGGACAGGTGTCAGGAAGCACGGTGGACCAAAACCTGTCAAATAAGTTTGTGGGAGCAAAGATCCCCTCTCTGGAAAGGGATCTCAAAGCCAAGTATGGCTGTGGAAGCTGGAGTGCTATTTATAGTACTTCACCCAATATGGCCACCAGATCTTGCAGGACCTCAGGTTCTCATGAGAGTTCAGCACACAATGCTGAAATGTCTGAAAGAGCACAAGCGAGGTGAATGGGGCCGTGCACTCTATGTAAATATGCGCAGTTTGTGGTACCAGTTCAGGTGGTCTGTCCGAAGTTTTTTTTATGGAATTAGGAAACCTTGGGATCAATGGGTGCCCACTTTTACTGAACTAGGGTGGAGGCGGGAAGTAAAGAGGGAGCTCTGGGGTTTTCATAAAGTATGCAGGTGGAGCAGAGTAAAACACAATGCATCAAGAGACAGCACGCAGAGTTCCATGAGCCCAATGAGATGTATGGATGCCCGTGCAATAGTACAGCACATTGGGGGCTGCCCACGTGTGTATGTGTGTGCGCAGTGATGTGTGTGTGTTTGCAATGGACACAACACTTAGGGGACACTGGGTTCCATTTTGGGAGACCCAGGGCTTGCCGAAGGAGTAGGAAGTAGAGGTTTTCCCCAGCAGATTTGTAGAGTGTGGCATTCCTGAGAATTTGGCCGGGTCATGTTGGGATCTTGTACAATGGAATCTAGAATGTTTAACTGTGATATAATAAAGAAAGTTATGATTTGAACGAGAGACAGGGAGGCAGTTATTGTGAGTCTGCAGGACTGTCAGTTCATGCTGGTGATCCTCTATAAATGTCCTAAATAAAGATAATCTTGAATTTGCAGTATCTTTCCATTGGCGATGGGCGGACTGACAGGATCCCACTGTGTTTTTGAGGATAATCAGTGGAGGACTCTGACATCGACTCTGGTTGAGGAGTTGCTTTTTAGGAGACTTGGTTGGAGCTGTTTCATCCTTGTGCCTACTGTTGCATGTTTAGGGAATGAGATGTGCCTGTTTTTGCCACATGTGGGTCATTTTCTACTTATTTTATTTGCCTTGTGTGGTATTTCAGTCAGCATTGCTGCTGTTTCTATGAGAGGAGACTTTTCGAGGGACCTGGGGGAGCCGTGACAGAGAGGCTGCAGTTCCCTGCAGTGTAATTCCTGCTACCTGGGATTTTTAGGAGGGTCTACACTTTTGACAATGCTCCAGCAGCCTGTCTTCTGGATTTGTGGGCTGTACTGTTGCTTGGCAACCACATAGGATGCTATGTGGAAGGATTCATCTATGGTGCCTGAATGTGGCGTACACTGTTGCATAGAATTATGTGTCATTGAATTGTAAGCAAAAACTAGAAGTTCTAGTGGCATGTTACTATAGTGACACACACACCTCTCAGGTAACAATCTACGTAAAGGATTTTCAGTGACACATGTGCTCCTTCTACGATGTGCTCGGTGATGTGCACACCTATAAAAAAGCATACTATTTCCTGTGTGGCATGCTCGGTGATGCACACACCTGTTGAACTTTGTGTCACACAAACAATACTTTCTGCACAGCATATCAGTGACACAGACACCATTGAGCTGTATTTTAATTTTGGCATTTAACCATTTTTATGGGAGGACATGCATATGTGCAATGTAGGTGTGTCACTATCTATCCAGTGATTCGCACATCCAGAGTCATGCAGTTCTAGTACATTATAATATAGGATTATGAGTAACTGCCTGAAGGTGGTCATCAATTTTATTATATATAGGTGTACTTAAGTATTTTGGTAAATATGATAGAGTTTATTAGGGATATTTTATAGGGAATTTGTGATACTTAGCAGGTTTACAGTCATGCTGGTATACATTGGGAGCATTGGATGGAAACTTTTGAAGCTTATATGGAGGCTCTAGAAGGTGATGATTTTACCAATAATAAAAAGTATGCACTTTTAAGGCATTGTTTGGGCACAGAAGGACGGAAAATATTAATACATGTGCCAAGGCAAGTAGTTTTAGGCGAAGGTGACGCAGAAGATGAATTTTCCTTAGTGATAAAAATACTTTATGCTAGGTCTTAGACTCATACATATTTTAGAAAGACAAAAATGTTATAAATCAATTGCCAGAGGAACATGTGGAAAGTTATGTGGGTGTTTTAAGAACATTATCTGCCACATACAGATACATGGAACTGGAAGATGAATTAGTTCATGATCAAATCGTTAAACACATAAATAACAGGAAGGTGCAAGAAGTGTTGCTTACCACACCAAATTTGAAATTGAGAAGAGCAGTAAAATTAGCAGCTGGCATAGAAAATACTACATTGTACATGGTAAAAATATTGGTATCACAGCTGAATAAATATGTGATTGCTAAAGTGCCTGGTAAAAGGGAAAAGAAAGTTAGTAAAACTCAGAAACTGTCAAAAATTAAAGAACTATTAAGATGTTTGAGATGTGGCAGTTTGTCCCATTTAGGCAGCTCATTTGTTTGTCCTGCTACTCACAAAATTGGCATGAGTTGCAAGAAGAAAGGACATTTTGTGAAAGTATGCACGTCAAAAGAGAAAGTGAAAACTATAAGTGTAGTGAATGAACATGATGACAATGACAGCAAATCATCAGAGTATAATAATGGAAACTCTGTATTGAGTATTGTGGAATATATTGATGCTATGGAAGATCATAGTTATCATAGTATGTTGTTAACAAACATACCCAATATCAAGAGACTATATTGTAAGGTGGGTCTATGTGGAGAAACTGAATTTAATGGAATATTCAGGGTCACTATTTACACTAATTGGAGTGAATGATTGGGAAAAATGCAAGGATAAATAGATTGTTTTAAAGAAATCAAATATAAAGCCGGAGGCGCATAGTGGGAAGCCTATAGAAGTTGTTGGTAAATTTGAAATGTTATTAACCTTAAAGGGTAACCAGTCCATTGCCAGTCTGTATGTAGCTAAGTATGGGTCGTCATTGTTGGGCTGATTAAAGCAAAGCAATCTGGTAATAATTTTTGATCTGAACAACGCAGATCAAGTTCTGTTAAAAAAAGAATGCATAAATGTTTGGACTGTGGAAATGTCATAGTGGGAAATGAAGTTTCCTAAAGTATTTACAGATAAAGGTGGTAAATTGAAGGTATTTAAACACAAAATTCAACTTAAATGAGTGGAACTGGTTGTAAATAAAGTAAGAAATGTCCCAGGTGTGATAAGGGATGATTTATTAAAGGAATTTAACATTATTGAACCGATTGGAGTAGTTATCCCCTGTTGTTCTTGCAAATGGAACATTATACATGTGTTCTGATTTGAGGAACTTGAACGACAGAATATGGGTAGATAAATACTCTTTACTAAATATTATACAAATGCTATTACTAATAAAACGGGTTAAATATTTGATAACACTGGATATGGTGTCTGCATACCATCAGGTGGTTTTGGATTGATGTTCAAGTCATCAAACTTTGTTTATCACCCCTGAAGGAGCATTTTGCTTCAAAAGGATGCAATTTTCAAAGAGGTGTATTGATACTGGAAAACAAGGGAATGCCATTAAGAGCATATACATGCAAATTTGCTGTAGAGTTTGTGAAATATTTTCCTCATAAGTTATCAGCAAGAGGTGTAGAACAAAAAGAAAACGTGGTAAGAGCCATAATACAGGCACCTGTACCAGGAGGGAAAGATCAGTTACAAACTTTTATGGGACTTATGGAATACTATTCAAGGTTTATTCCCAAATGTGCGAAAGGTCACACAACTTGCATTTGATGCTGATGAAGGGAGAACGACTCCTATGAAGTGATGACTGTCACAAAGAGTTTGAGGATGTGAAAATGTGTGTTTCTAATGATATACCTCTTAAACCTTTTGATACTAGGGACATCAGCATTGTAATTACTGATGCCAGTCAGTATGGTCTAGGGGCAGAGTTGTTGCAAGCAAGAGATGGAAACGAAGAAGTTATAGCATTTGC
Organism: Pleurodeles waltl; assembly: GCF_031143425.1. Classification (NCBI taxonomy): domain Eukaryota; kingdom Metazoa; phylum Chordata; class Amphibia; order Caudata; family Salamandridae; genus Pleurodeles; species Pleurodeles waltl. Next base: position 384,358,796 of record NC_090442.1, read on the forward strand.
CAGCCATGGATTAAGAAGAGAAGAACCGTCTTATTCTTTTGTGGAATGGGAAAATAGACTTCAGTTGTAGATATTGATTGGAGCACATCCCTGGTGTAAAACACATAATGGCAGGTTGTTTATCTTGATTGCGATTGGTTGATAAGGACAGTGTTGAAGAGGATGATGGAGAAAATGAAGAGATTGTGATAAATGTGTACAGTCACAGGTAATGCTTTATCAGCACGAGTGGGTAGAAGGTTTAGAAAAGGATGTTGTGTTAGGCAAAGCAATGGAGCATGTAAAAAAAGGCTGACCAAAAGGCAACATTTCTGATGAAAATTTGGATGCATATATCAATGTGGGCCCGGAACTATATATAATGACGAATGAACTCCGCAGACCTGAAGCGTTGGTTGTGCCTGAAATTCTGAGAAGCAATGTAATCGAGTTGGCTCACGAGGGTCACATTGGTATGCAAGCCATAAAAAGGCAAGTGAGGGAAACATATTAGTGGGCATGTTTAGAAAGGGATGTGGAGAGATACGTGTGTTAGTGTATATATTGTGTTGCCAGTGATGATGTTTAGGTAGCCGTTCCGAGTTCTATAAATACTGTGCTAGTTCCTGTAAAGGTTTGTTCTAAATTGGCTGTAGATATAATTGGACCGCTAAGAATAAATAATAACCAAGAGAAATATGGAATTGGTTTAATTGATTATTTTTCATTATGGCATGAAGTGAAATTCATCAAGAGTATCACTTCAACATCTGTTATAAATGCCATGGAAAATATCTTTATGAGGGAGTGAGTTCTCCATTAAATTGTTTCTGATAATAGGCCTCAATTTGTGTCAGCGGATTTCAAGAAATTTATGAGTGAGTTTGAAATTAATCATATCCGAACCTCATTGTACCATCCCATGAGCAATAGTTTGGTAGAACAGCTTAATTGAATGATAAAAGAAAACATGGAGTTGTCATTAGTGAATGATCTCTCCTGAAAACAGGAAATGAAGAATTTGTTGTGGGTTGTTCGCACAACATCTAATGCTGATACTGTCACTGTTTGCTCTATTAAAAGGGAGACTTCCAGGTGCAAAACTGTCTGGAGAATGGATGGGAAAGGAGACTCCATCAGACAAGATTTTAAAAACGGTAGGGAAAAGAAGGAGGGTGGCAAGAACCAAGTACATCAAAATATATCCAAATGAGTTAACAGTTAAAGAAGGGGATATGGTAGGAATTAGGAAACCAATGTGTGGAAAAAGAAAAAATATTTTCCAGTCCTATGAAAGTGAAGAAAGTTGGAAGGTATGTAGTAACATTGGAAGATTGTTGGAATAAGGCCAAAGGGTCAATTGTGCATGGCAAAGGACATACAAATGGTCGAGTAAAAATGTAAAAATCCAAAAAGGAAAACATGGAAATAGTTATTAAGAAATCTCATAGGACTAGAAGTGTACCTACAAGATTCAGGGATTATGATATGAGAAGATAAAGTGGTGTATTCTCTATTCATTTCTATTTTGTTATGCTTTGGTTATAGTGTTCGGGAATGTAATTTTTAACTTATTGTTATATGGTATTATTGAGGGGGACATGTGTTGGGAGTTGAGACTTGTACATGTGTGGGCAGATGGAATCTAGAATGTTTAACTGTGATGTAATACAGAAGGTTGTGATTTGAATGCGAGGCTGGGAGGCAGTTATTGTGGCCTGCTGACCTGCCAGTTCATGCGGAAGATACTCAATAAATATACTTAAGGATTCTCTTGAGTTTGGAGTATCTTTACAGGTAACACATTAGAGGAAGGAAGAGCCAGGCTCTTCTGTGTACGTTCATAGGTTGTCTTTGATTCTGAAAGGAGATCACTGATCAAAGGGGCCTGCGCACATCTGAGGAAGGAGATTTGGCTGATAAGAGAATCATGGGCTTTAAGGCTTGGGCCCTTTGGTACCCTTTTGACGCACATATCACTAAGCTTAATATCCAGGTGTTAAACTGTAGTCACAAAAACCTACTAATGGGGTGAAATGTTAGGGATCACAAGGCGCTCAGGATTCAAATAGGCAAAGGATCTCAACAAAGAAGGGGTGCCTACACGAGGGTAATCACCCAACCCTCAAAAAGGTTCGAATGAACCTCAAAACTAATCACAACAATGTGCGGTACCTCTCAAATAATATTAGAATTCAATATTAGCACGTACAATTATACAGGAAAATCAATTTTGGTATAGTCCAAACATTTATTGTAGTTCATTAGTGGTAATATAATTTGAACCAATTTTGGTATAATTTCAATTTGTTACATCCAATTCAAGCATTCATTGTAGCCCGTCCAACATATTATAATTTAAGCTTGTAGCCCGTCCATGATATTACAATTCAAGCCGTCCAACATATTATAATTTAAGCTTGTAGCCCATCCATGGTATTACAATTCAAGCCAACATGTGTTTCGTCAAGGGACATTGTTTTCTCACATCCCAAACGACTTCTTCAGGGCTAGAAATTGTAAACAAATTAAATGTAATTGAAAAAACCAAAATGCTCCAACTTGAAAGTTCAAAAGTTTATAAAAGATCCCAGAAAAGATTTTAAGATTATAAGGGCACTGAGTACCCCAGAAAAAGCACTAATAAAAATATAAATCATATATAAAGGTGACAAAGGGTGAAATCAAATTTCATTGGGGCATCAACCCCATATGTCAACAATACACCAAAAAGGGAATGTGTAATGCCCAACTACCAACATATGTTATTATATCCAAGTGATGAACACCAAAAATACACACCTCAAATTAATAGACAACAACCCTTTCGTGTCATCACATTAAACACCAACGTGTTGCATGCCCACTGCAAATTTAATGCATTGAAGTGAAAAAATCACAAAGTAAACTACCAACCAATGTCCGATTCAATCCCATTATTATTGCTAGTGTCTTATGGTTAAAGTTCAAAATTACAGTACTGATTAACCAAGCCTATCAAGGTTACTTGAATACTCACCAATTAAATCCAGTTATCCATCTCTAATATTAAAGACAAAAACAAATCTATATGAGATAACCTCGTATAGCGAGCGAAATCATGCCCCTATCAAATGCAAATAGTCTCACATGAGATACCTCGATTATATCGTCCAGTAATAGTAATGAAGATGAGACTCCCATAAACTTCATTCGTGTGTTATGGCACAGAAAACCCCGATGCGGATCTATATGTAAAAATATTATACCATTAGATGCCTTCCAAGATGAATATATCCTTTTAGTAAAAAATGCCCTTACTTGATTGCTCACCTGAATATAACGGGCGGTTTTCCGAAACAGCATTCAGTAATGAGAGACGCCGTGTTGTGAGTACGCACAGCGCGTCGCTCAGAAAACCCCGATGCGGATCTATATGTAAAATATTATATCATTAGTGCCTTCCAAGACAAATATATCCTCTTAGTAAAGCTGCCCTTACTAGATTGCTCACCTGAATATAACGGGCGGTTTTTCCGAAACAGCATTCAATAACAATAGACGCTGTGTTGCGAGTACGCACAGCGCGTCACTCAACCCGGAAGTTTAAATATGCTTACGAGGTCAACTCGAGGCTATTATCATAAAAACAAAGAGCGGACTAACGTCCCCTGTTATTAACTAGCACCAAGCAAAACTTTGTGAAGTAGACAAGCCCGCAAAGAAAAGCCGAAAAATATATAGCCTAATTTTTATGGTTACAAGAGAAAATTACGATGTAGATTGCACGTAAATACTGGCCATCTGTATTGTACCTCTTGATTTCATCCACTTCATTCACTCCTCCTCACTAATTCCTCAACACACCGTAGCAACATTGTAAATTGTGCCTAAAGCATCAGAATATCAAATGTAGCTAAAATCATATACCAGTCCATATTATAATTGATTTAAATGGTTCACCACCTATATAGCAAGTATTGGTAAACATCCCTATAGCAGGTACTGAAAATATGTCCCAGCAAGAGTATCCAAATATCAAATGTTGGAGAATTTTGGTTATTTGGTTCCATATCACATGCCACATACTACTAAATCTATAAACACTTACATTCTATTATAGTCATCAAAATATACAATGTAGCATCATTCACATAAGAATTCCATTTCAATCATTTCTTCATTTCCCCAAGAAAAACTCCAATTCTCTATCAGAATTGAGACCACACTCTACGGTCCTTAGTCTCATAATCCACAATGCTTCTTTTTTCCGAAGAGCTAGTTCTCTGTTACCACCCCTTGGGTCTCTAGAGATGTGTTTGAGTCCAAAAAATTCAAAACATTTGTGGACTGTCTGTGAGTCACAATCCATAATATGTGTTACAATTGGGTATCTGGCATCAAAATTCTTGAGAGCCCGGACATGTTCCCCAATTCGGTCTTTGAGTGCACGTATTGTACTTCCCACATACATTTTGGAACACTTGCAACGTATTATATATACAACAAAGGTAGTGTTACAGTTTATCATTGACCTAATTGTGTATTGCCTATCCCCATTTGAAAACTCTTTGATGTTATGGCATGCCCAACGGCAAACCCCACAGTCACCACATTTGTAAAAACCTACTGTTTTAGTAGACAACCACGTCTTGTCCACACAACTGGTGGTGAAACTAGGACTCAAAAGATTCCTTAAGTTCTTACCTTTCCCATATGTCGTTAGGACTCTATCGGGTATCAAGTCCTTTAATGAGGTATCATGTGACAATATCCCCCAATGTTTGGTCATGAATTTTATTAAAATCAGAGAGGCATCATTATAGTCTGTGATGAATCAAACTTTATTACACTGTTCCACCGTCTTGTTGTAACCCCTATTTTTCAAAGTGTCCTTTCTGTCTAGTTGTTTAGCTCTAATATGTGCTTTCCTTACCACCTTACTAGAATACCCTTGTGCTAAAAGCCTCATGCTCATGTCTCCTACCTGGTTTAAGAATTCCTCGTCCAAACTACAGTTGTGTCGAGCCCTTACTAGTTCTGCATAAGGGATCGACACTATTTGGTGTCTAGGGTGTGCACTCTCTGCATGAAGAATAGAGTTACAGGAAGTGACTTTACGGAAAAGTCTACTATGGATTTTACCATTTGCAATGTAAACCTCTACATCCAAAAACTCAATACTAACTGCGCTAAATCGATATGTAAATTGTACATTCATAGCATTTGAGTTTAAAAAGGTACAAAATTCAATCAATTTCTGTTCTCCACCGGTCCAAATTAAAAAACAATCATCGATATATCGTCCCCAGAACAGTATATATGTTTGCCATTGAGTAGACAGAGGGCCCCAAATCCATTTGTACTCAAACCACCCCATAAAAAGATTTGCGTATGAGGGGGAGAGTTTGGAGCCCATCGCCAAACCCTGTTTTTGTCGATACCAATCTTTATTAAACACAAAGACATTATTTGTTAGAAATACATTAATCATATCCATTACCATCATCGTGTGCTCCCATAGACTCGCAGATCTTTTGCTAAGGAAAAACTGAATGGCTTCCTCTCCCAGCTCATGGTTGATACAAGTATATAAAGCTACTATGTCCAATGTGACTAATAGCATATTGCTGTCCCACTCCAAATCATTCAAAATGCTCAAAATATGTGTAGTGTCTTTGATAAAAGATGGGAGATTACACACTATTGGTTTTAGGAAACAGTCAACATCCGTGGATTGTTTTTGAGGTTATCAAGATTGGAGACAGCCCTGCTGTGATGCTCTCTGGAGGAAGACCACAACAAAGGAGAGGTAATTTCAAAGTGGGTAAAACCTAGGACATGAACTTCAAAGACAGAGACACCGAGGCCCATATTTATGCTTTTTTAGCGCTGCATTTGTGCCGCTTTTTTGATGCAAAAGCGGTGCAAACTTACAAAATAAAACTGTATTGCACCACTTTTGTGTCAAAAAATGACGCAAAAGCGGCGCAAAAAAGTATAAATATGGGCCTAAATCACAAGTGTGTCTGGAAATGGGTTATCAAAAGGAAAGCTTGAGATTCCAAAAAGTTGTAAAACAGTATGGACAAGCTCAAGAAGAGTTATGCCTGTCGTGACTAGCACTGGGCACTAAGGGTCTGTCACCCAGGGGAACCAAGAACACTGGCTTGGTGTCTGGAGCATCAGCTTCTGCCTGTGGATCACTTCGGTGATCACTATGGGGAGAAGAGATTGACAGAACAAGGTCCAGTTGGGGTCCTTCTGAAAGAATCATAGGAGTGGATTCTAGTCCATTCAGAACAGGGTGACGACTTGGTCATCTGCCCGTGTACACTGTGTGATCCCCTCATGATAGGAGGGGGCTGTTGCTGAGAGAAAAGGTCACTGTTCTGGTGCCATACTTCCATGGAGGGAGGAGCATTGCCCTTTATATTTCTGGGACCTGAAGTGGTTGTCATTTTATTGATGCTGCTAAGTGATACTTGTGTGTCTGGTGGGGATTGTGGACAAGACTAAGGGTCATAACCCTGTGTGTGCACTGTGAAGACCCCCTGCAAGTCAGCAAGGGGTCTCATTCCAACCATAGGACATCGCCATAGGACAACAAGTTGTGACCCATGGAGTTGGAACCAAGTTTCACCTGCTTGAGTCTGGGGGCACCTAAGACCCACCACTGGGCAAAGATAAAGACATACCACCAAAATGGAGGAATACCATGGATGTCTGCCACCACAGCCTCAAATTGCAGTGTCTTGTCCACTGCTGGGCAGAAAATGCCATGCTAGCAAGTGTGGATATGTCTTTTACCAGGCCACTGGGCCCTTGGGAATTTGTTCTGACTGACGCACCCAGGTGTGGGGACATGTGACTTTGCTAACAGCCTTTCTAATTCTTGAACTGACTAGTAGGGCCTAGCTTGGATGCCATGCATGAATGGGGAATAAACATTATTCATAAACGGAGAAGTAGGAAAGGAGCTCACTGGGTAGCGCTAGATGATCTGCCTAAAGAAGACTGTGGCCCTCATTACAACCCTGGCAGTCGGTGATGAAGCGGCGGGAATACCGCCAACAGGCCGGCGGTAAAAAAATAAAATTAATTTTGACCACGGCAGAAACCGCCAACAGAGACAGCCACTTTAACACACTGACCGCCACGGCGGTAACTACCAACAGCCAGACGGAAGACAATGTACCGCCCACCATATTACAACTGGCCTATTCGACACTTTTTCCGGGGCGGTACCAACGAATTAAAAGCACAGCGGAAACACTGCACAGAAGGGAAACGACTCACCTCTGGAGACTCAAGGAAGAACCACAACGCCATGGAGCCCGAATTGCAGGTGTTCCCCATGCTGGTCTACCTCCTCCTACACCAGGAATACCAACGCCGGCAACGACGACCACGGTGAGTAATTCTGCCTACCACAAAGGGAAGGGGGGAGGAAAAAGAGAGTGACACACACGCAACATGCAACACCCCCACCCCCAACACCATACACACAAACAGATGCAGTAATATTACATATTCACCCCCGTACCGCTCAGGAATAATGCAAGGACAAAATGATTTGAAGAAAGTGAGTGTAATAAGATAAAATACTACAAATACATCCTCAAAAATCAAAACAGTATTTACAGATATACAAATGTAGGGACACTGCCCAGTCCATAATGTCGTGGGCCACAGGGCCATATCACATAGGTGCTGCCAGTGGTTGGGGGAGGATCCAGCCCTTCCCCTGCAGCCTTGAACGGCTGAAGCGCCATGCTTGGTGGTGGGGGCTCAGATCCTGTCACAGCACCAGGCCTCCTGTCCCTCCTGCCTGCAGGGGCAGGCACTCTGCCATTGCCCTTGGCAGCTGGTGGTGCATCCTTGCCCTTGGCAGCTCGTGGTGCATCCTCGCCCTTGGCAGCTGGTGGTGCCTTCTTGCCCTTGGCAGCTGGTGGTGCCTCCTTGCCCTTGGAAGCTGGTGGTCGATCCTTGCACTAGGCAGCTGGTAGTTGTTCCTTGCGCTTGGCACCTGGTGCAGGCACACTGCCAGTGCTGATGGGTGTCTCCTTGTACACCTGCTGTAGCTGCCGAAACTACAGTGCCGTGGACTGGGTGGCTGAGGTGCTGGCCTGGGTTCTACCCACCCTGGCCCGAAGTGAAGGACGGGGGGTAAGGAAGAGGTCAAGCGTGGAGAGGAAAAGCTTCTTAGGGACACTCAGGTGGGAAGAGGTTGAAGGTTTGGGAGTGGAGGAAGAGGGAGTGGGTGTAGGAGATGTCTGTCAGCTGTGTTTGCAGGTGCATGGGCTGGATGCTGTTGTGAGGTGGATGGCTGTTGGGTGTCTGAGTGCTTGTGTCTGTGTACTTTGGGAGGAGGGGGCACAGACACAGTGGGAGAGGACACAGAGGACGTGTGCATGGATGTGGGGGTGGTGACTGCCAGTGAGGGGCTTGTACTGATGGGTGGTAGTGGATGAGAATGTAGTGCATGCAGGTGTTAGTGGAAACACTACTGGGAGGGAGGTAGAGGACGAGGAAGAGGGGGACACAGTGGAGGCAGTGGATATTGGTATGTTTGCTTCTGGATGGTGTTTGTGTGAGTGCCTGTGTGATGATGTGTGGTGCTTGTGTTTGCCTAAGCCACTCCTGTGTGTTGTCTTGGGTGCATGCTAGTCTGATTGTGTGCTTGGGATAGGTTGGGGCTCAGGGGAATGGGACTAGGTAGAGGAAGATGGAGGAGGGAGGCTAGAGACAGGGACAATGGCTGCCATCAGAGAGGGGGCCAGACCCTGGAATGATCTCTGTTGGGCCACCACGCCAGAGTGAATGTTCTCCAGGAATGTATTTGTATGTTGCAAATGCCCTACCAGCCCCTGGATGGCATTCACTGTGGCTGACTGCCCAACAGAGATGGATCGCAGGAGGTCAATAGCCTCCTCACTCAGGGCAGCAAGGCTAACTGAGGCAGGACCTAAGGTGCCTCGGGCGCAGGAGATGCCCACCCTCCTGGGTGAGCGGGCACGGTAAACTCGCTGAGGGGCTGCTGGGAGGGCAGTGCTGGTACGGGGGTGGCAGCTGTACCTGTAGTTGGGGTGGGCAGAGAGGTGTCCGCCACCAGCAGGGAGCTTCCATTGGAGGAGGTATCACTGTCCGAACTTTCCCCTCTAGACTCTGCTGTGGTGCTCCCCTTGCCCTCCGTCCAACTGATGCCCTCACGGTCAGTGGATTCAGACTCCAGGGCCATGTGGATGCAGCTCCCTCCGTCACCGGTGCCTCTGATCCTCCGCCAGATGATGCTAATGCACATAAGGACAGGGTGACAAAACAAAAAGGGGTGGGGGTAGAGACAGGGGATACACTTGGTCAATGCCAGCAACAACACCACTGTTGGCATACACAACACACAGGGGGCAGTCCTACGCAATAGGCGATGCACTACCAGTCACAATGCTAGTCACCAGGCCCTGGACAATAATACCAGTAGCAGCATACCTGAGAGTCACAGATCCCTGCCCTTTAGTAAATGCCCATTAGCCTGTTTGGGTTGGAGTGCATCAGCCCCTGCCCAACATGGAACCTACCCTGCAATGTCCGGCCTGGCCTAGGGGCACCTACAGGCACACATCCCTCACCCAGAGAACACTCCACCACGCGCGATTTGGAAACTGTACTCACCCCCTTGTGGATGCTGTGATGCCCTCAAGTGCGCATCCAGCTCCAGATAGGCCACCGCCAGTATGTGGAACATCCGGGGGTCAGGGTTCGACAGGCACCCCTTCCTCGTTGGGAGGCCATCCCCAGCTGGGCCTCCACCGTCTTCCTTGCCCAGCGTCTCAGGTCCTCCCACCGTTAGCGACAGTGGGTGCTCTGCCTGCAGTAGACCCCCGGGTCCACACATCCTTGGAGATGGCACGCCATAGACCATTTTTCTGATGAGCGCTGACCTGCAGAAAAATGAAAATAGAAAAAGGGATCAATCATACCGTCCGGCCGTTTACACTCATGGCCCACCATATACTTCCCATCCCCTTACGCACATACATTGCCCACCATACATGCAGCATGCTGCTCAGGACCCCTCAACCACCGCCCCCTTACACGTGGCCTTCACACACAGCACTCCATGCATTCATGCCCCATGCATTGTGCACACAGTGTACTCACCTGTTGGTCTGGAGGCCCATAAAGCAATCAGTACTGGGGTAGGACCCCATCAACCAGCCTCTCCAACTCCACAGCAGTGAAGGCAGGGGCCCTTTCCCCAGTGACATGAGCCATGGTCAGTTCCAGATACAGGTCACAGCAGCACTTGGAGTGTAGGTCCTCTCCTGTTGAAGGTCAGGTAGCAAGTGAGTGAACAGATAGAAAATGGCAGTCACGTCCGAAGCGGTGCATACCGTCACCACCGGCGTACATCACCATTGGCTACTGTAACCCATAGGGCCCAATGATAACCAATGAGGAGTTGCACGGCGGTCCTTGACCACCTCCTGCAACGGCACACAATGTCAGCGCCATTACCTCATTTCCACATGTCCCTCCACACAGGACAGATGTCTGCCGTTGCGGGGGGGGCAGGCCATGGCACCTAAGTGTGTCACAGCAGACATAAGCACATTTTGGGACTAAACATCAACATATTGTTTCTGTCACAACATGCAATGCATTGTACTTTGAGGAAATGTTGAAAACTGACCAGATGCTCATTGTTTTGTCCCCTAGATTACAACCGCTGATGTTGAATAAGAGAGGGAGACATCCCCATATACAGGCCCCTGGTGGACTTGGCAACAATGGAGGACAGGTACATTTTTCACACCTACTGACTTGATAGGGCCACAATCCAAGAGCTGTGTGCCCAATTGGAGCCAGACCTGATCTCAGCGATCCGTCAGCTCACTAGGATCCCCCCTCTTGTGCAAGTCCTATCTGTGCTCCATTTCTTGGCAAGTGGCTCCTTCCAAGTGACAGTGGCCATGGCAGCAGGAATGTCCCAGCCAATGTTTTCCATAGTGCTGACCAGAGTGTTGTCTGCCCTGATGAAACACATGCGCAGCTACATCGTATTCCGCCAGGTGGAGGATTTGGCCACAGTGAAAGCTGACTTATATGCAATGGGACATATCCCCAACATTGTTGGGGCAATTGATGGCACACATATTGCCTTTGCACCCCCCAGGAGAAATTAACAGGTGTTCAGAAATCAAAAGAGCTTTCACTCGATGAATGTTCAGATAGTGTGCCTGGCGGACCAGTACATCTCCCATGTGAATGCAAAGTATCCTGGGTCTGTGCATGATGCCTATATCCTGAGGAATAGTAGCATCCCATATGTGATGGCTCAACTCCAGTGGCACAGAGTGTGGCTAATAGGTGAGCCCATGGTCCCCACCCAGTGTATGTTGGCATATGGGTGTGTGGTTGGCCCTAAGGGTGAGTGTCTTGCTAACAGGTATCCCTCGATATTTGCAGGTGACTCTGGTTACCCCAACCTCTCATGGCTACTGACCCCAGTGAGGAATCCCAGGACAAGGGCAGAGGAACGTTACAATAAGGACCTGGGAGAACAAGACAAATTATAGAGCGAGCCTTTGGCTTCCTGAAGACCAGGTGTCGGTGCCTCCATCTAACGCATGGTTCCCTGTGCTACTCACCCAAGAAGGTGTGCCATATCATCGTGGCATGTCACATGTTGCACAACCTTGCCTTGAGAAGCCAGGTGCCTTTTCTGCAGGAGGATGAGGCTGGAGATGGGCGAGTGGCAACGTTCGAGCCTGTGGCCAGTGACAAAGAGGAGGCCGAGGATGAGGATGTGGACAACAGAACATCTATCATTAGACAGTAATTCCAGAGACACACAGGTAAAACACTGTAACTTCACCTTCCATTGCAGTTTTGTGTAGTAGATTTTCACTGGCAGGCTGCTGTTCCCACTACTATAGCCACTTACTGTACCCTTTGACATGTCTATTCACAGGTATTTGTGCCCTACTCTGTCTCCTGGTGTATTGACTGTAGCACAATACAGGTCATACCTACGTATACATTACTGTACAGTCTACTTGCAATGTCTACAGATTGTTAAAGGAATACATACTTAAATCATTTGACATACTACAAACTTGTATTTTTTCGAAGGGTGTTTATTTAATTGCTGAAAATGTAATGGGGATGTGCAGTGGGCTTGGGTGATGGTGAAGGAGAGTCCAGGATAGAGTCCAGTCTATTTGTATTACAGGTGCATTGTCCAAGGGGGCATAGGAAGTAGAGCAATGGCAGTTCAAGGTGGACAGGTTGACAGAGTGGGACACAAGGGTGACAATTAGGGTAGTCTTATTTCCTGGCGGGGTCTTGGCAATGTTCTCTGGCTTCTACCTGGATTGCAGGGACCATTTGCGGGGTGGTTCTCCTTCTGCAGGGGGAGTGGTACTGGTGGCCTGTTGTTCCTGTGGCGGGGCCTCCTGTCCACTAGCGTCAGCGGAGGTGGAGGGTTGTTCATCAGTGTGGCTAGTGTCAGGGGCCCGTTGGTGTGTCACTGTCTCCCTCATGGTCTTGCCCATGTCTGCCAGCACCCCTGCAATGGTGACCAGGATGGTGTGGATATCCCTCAGGTCCTCCCTTATCCCCAGGTGCTGTCCCTCCTGCAGCCGCTGGGTCTCCTGCAACTTGTCCAGTATCTGGCCCATCATCTCCTGGGAATGGTGGTATGCTCCCAGGATGTTGGTGAGTGCCTCGTGGTGAGTCAGTTCCCTGGGCCTGTCATCCCCCCGTTGCACAGCAGTCCTCCCAGCTTCCCTGTTGTCCTGTGCCTCTGTTCCCTGAACCATGTGCCCACTGCCACTAACCCCAGGTCCCTGATCGTCCTGTGTTTGGGGGTTGCCTGGGGTCCCTGTAGTGGTGGACACACTGCTGATTGACGTGTCCTGCAGACAGAGGTATGGACCCCCTGAGTGGGTGCTGTGCTGGTGTTTCCTGAGGGGGGAGGCTCTGTGGTGGTATGGGACTTTGGCTGGGTAACCGACTGTCCAGAGGTCCCTGAAGGGCCAGGTTTGTCATCCAGATCCAGACGAGCAGAGCTGCTGTCATCACTGTGGACCTCTTCGGGGGGGGGGGGGCTGGTTGTTGCTGGCACCTCCTCTCCGGTGACATTGGGTGTGGGACCTGTTGGGATATAAATGCAGTGTTAATGTTTCTGTGTGTGACATCTTGTGCATGGGTGTGTTGCCCTGTATAGTTGTGAGTGCCCTGTCAGCTTTGCCTTCTGTGAGTAGTTATTTTGTGGCCTGGGTGGCTCTCTCTAGTGTGCATGCTGTGGTGATGGGTGTCCATGCAGGGCTGTGATTGATGTCCATGAATTGGTGGTGCATGCAGTGCTGGGTACACGAATGGGTGGGTTGTGTGGTGAGGTGGTGGGGTGATGGGGGTGAGGGTATGGGTGGGGTTATGTGATGGCATGCAGGAGGGGGGTGATAGAAACAGAGAGCTGACTTACCAGGGTCCAGTCCTCCTGCTACTCCTGCCAGGCCCTCAGGATGCAGTATTGCTAAGACTTGCTCCTCCCATGTTGTTAGTTGTAGGGGAGGAGGTGGGGGTCCACCGCCAGTCCTCTGTACAGCTATCTGGTGTCTTGCAACTACGGAACACACCTTCCCCCGTAGGTTGTTCCAACTCTTCCTGATGTCATCCCTTGCTCTGGGGCCCTGTGCACGATTCTCCAACATAGCTCCATCTTCCTTTCAATCGATGTCTGCTGCACCTGTGATCCGAATAGCTGTTGCTCTACCCGGATGATTTCCTCCACCATGACCCTTAGCTCCTCCTCTGAGAACCTGGGGTGTCTTTATAGTGCCATGGATGTAATGTGTGTGGTGTGTGTAACGGTGTGTGGAGTGATGTGTTGGGGTGTGTGCTGTGAGGTGTGTGGATGGCGCATGGGTGATGGTGTTCACCGGCTCTGGAACTGTGGGTGCTCTTGGTGTGTCTCTCTTTCAGTAGTCAATTTCTTTGTGTTGTAAAGGGTTGTGGGTAGTGTAGGTGTGTGTTTTACAGTGGTCTGGGTGAGTGGGAGTGGTGTGTGTATGAGTGCCAGGTGTGTGTAGTTTGAATTGTCCAATGTGGTGTTATTTTGTATGTGTGTGTGTATTTTGAGCGCAGCTGTATGTACCGCCAATGGTTTACCACGGTTGAATGTCCGCCCCGGTGATTCGTGGGTCATAATGCTGTGGGCGTAGTTCTGTTGGCATAACGTGTGGGTTTTGCTACTGCCATTTTATCACTGACCTTTGGGCTGGTGGGCTTGTGTTTGTGTCTGTATTGTGACAGATTGCTATGTGTGGGTCATAATATGGGTAGCGGTATACCGTTGAGGTATATTGGCAGCAGTCGGCATGGCGTTAAGCGAGACTTACCGCCAATTTCATAATGAGGGCCTGTATATATTTATTTGTGATTAATTGTAATTCGGTTTAGTTGATAAATACTTATTTTTACATAAAAAGAAGTATTTGACTGGACAATCATTTATTGGGGTTGCTGGATGCATTTCGATTCATGAGTCTGTGCTTGCCTTAGACCTACCTCCTCCTTGAGAAGTCTTGGACTGCTTAACTTGCACTGCCGCTCAGAGTTCTTGGCCCAGTTGCTCAGAGCCCATAGGAGAACGGGCCCTGTGATACCCAGTATAAAAAGCCTCAACCACCACCACTGGTCCGCGTAGCTCTTGCTTACACCAAGGCACCATAAAAAAGGTACTGACACATGCATTTGTTATCTTTAGTCACAATTCTGATGTACCAAGTGTATAGGTGATGTGTTGATGTGCATTCCAGACATTGTGTGCAGGAATGTTATGGCATGTGGCATGTTACTCAACATTGATGTTTGACAGGACTTACACATAACCTTGATCTACGCCCACATCTAGGCACCCAGGGTGGGATACAGAATGGTCAGGGTATACTGGTGCAGGATCGGCTACTTAATTTGGTTTTCTTGAGCTGCTAGTTTGGTTGCTCCATTTATGTGGTTGGGCTGTCTCTTGTCACTGTTGGATGGTGGGCTGCCACACTGTCCATATATACTACCCTGAGACAAAGTTCCTTAATTTGCACAATGTCATCCACATGGTATGCTCTAGTTAAAAATAAACAGACTATAACAATCAGGAACTTTTCATTAATAATACTTATGTGCAAGCTCTAGCACAGTCCTTTCATGCTTTAGAGCAAACATAACTACATGCTTAATTTTGATACATAAATGCTGTACGGATACAATTTAAGTTGCAAGTTTTGGGATCCTCTAAATTTATTCAGTTCTCTACTTGCAAGAGTCTCCCTTCTGTATGTAGAGCTTTCTCCTTTGGATATGGAGGGTTCCCTCCACACGCAGACATGTAAGTATATATTTATTTATGTATGTATATAGTATGTTTATAGTACAAGTAGTCAAAAGGCAGCAGAGCACTGCACTATGTTAAAGACAAGCATAAAGTCAATGATTGATTGGAGAGGTGTCTGGGTTTTGGGCTAATAATATACTGTGATGTAGTGCTTACAGAGGTCTTTAACTCATTCCTAAATTGTGACAGCATTGTGGTGGTCCTGATGGATATAGGAATGTTGTTCCAGATCTTGAGTGTATAGATGAAAAATGGCTGCTGCCTTGATTTTTCTTTTTTAAACTGCTTAGTCTGCAGTATGATTGTGTCCTCATCGTAAGAGTCCAGGATGGTGGGCTTGTCTGCAAGATCATATTTTCTTAACCCTGAATGAGACCTGCTGCGGTGTGTAGAATGTGTTAAGGGGTAACAGTGTGGAGTCTGGGAGGCCATGGACCATGGTGTTACCACAATCGAGATGCCAAAGTGCGAGTGCTTGAACATAAGTCTCTTTCTGGAAAAAGCTATTTCACTTTTTTTTTTTTTTTTGACAATGTGTTCATTGAGGGTGAGGTTGATGTCCAGGGTGAATCCAAGTGACTCGGTATTCAGTAAAAGGTGGGGTTTGAAGCTCTCAAAGTTCGTGCCAATGCCCCAGGTTTGTACTGTTTCTTGTTTGTTATTCTTGGTGAATAATACAAAATCTGTCTTGGTTGGGTTGAGCTTCAGATAGGTGTATTACAACTACATCTGGATGATGTGCTGGCAGGGTTTGAGGCATTGGCTGACAGAAGCAAATACAACTTTCAAGTATAGATGTGAATCATTGGTATACACGTGAATCTTGATGCTGTTATCTGAGAATAGCTCCATGTAGAGGTTGAAGATGACAGGAGATAGCAGGGAACCCTTAGGAACATCATTGATGAGATGGGTCTTTTTGGTCGCTGAAGATACCCACATGAACACACTTATGTTGTCTGGAAAGGTAGGAGAGGAACCAGTAAATGCCGTTGCTGGTGAATCCCATTTGAGACCCTAGGTGCATATAAGATCTTCTAATGTGTTGAAGGCAGATGAGAGGCGCAGCAGGAGACAGAGGTAATGTTTTATCTCTGGTAAAGACAACATCATCTATGGTGGGTAAGGCAATTTTCTCCGTGCTGCAGAGTGATCTGTAGTTAGACTATAGTCATGCACGTAATGGTTAGCACTGATGTGAAGGTTGAGTTGAACATAGACTGCTTACATTAATAATCTTGATCAGTGGTAGGTGAGTTATGAGCTAGTACTTGGCGAGGTCATCAGGGGCTGCTGTAGGTTTCTTTAGAAGTGGAAGGATCTGGCCTGTCTTGGGAGCTTCTGGGAAGATGCCTTGAGTGAGGGAGCCATTGAAAATGGTGAGTATGGCTTACACTTAAAAGACATTTCAAGTAAATTCCCACATTACCCTGTCGGACAGATAGTCCTTGCAATAGTGAAAAATTAATTTAGCAGTATTTCACTATCAGGGCATGTAACACACACCGGTACTACACTGCACCCTGCCCATGGGGAGCGCTTGGGCCTACCTTAGGAGAGGCATACATGTAGTAAAATGGAAGGTTTGGGCCTGACAAATGGATGCACTTGTGAGGTCAAAATGGCAGTTTAAAACTACACACACAGACACGTCAGTGGCAGGTCTGAGGCATTTTTGCAGGGCTACTTGTGTGGGTGGTACAATCAATGCTGAAGGCCTACTAGTACCATTTGATTTACAGACCCTGGGCACCCATGGTGCACTATACTAGGGACTTGGTAGTAAATCAAATATGCCACTCATGGATAAACCAATCACCAATGCAATTTAGACAGCGACCACTTTAGTACTTGCCAGCAGTGATAAAGTGCCCAGAGTGGTAAAGTCAGCAAAAACTAAATTCAGCATAGGATTAAAAACAAGAGGTCAGAAGCCAAAATACAGGGGAAACCATGTCAAGAGCTGACATGTTTAACATGTGTCCCCCCAGCTGTAAGTGGTGAGAACTACCCAACCTCTTGGGAGTTCTCATCACAGAGGCAGAGGAACCTGGACAGATCAGATCATCAGCATTGGTGTGTTCTGTTCCAGGACTGTGTTCGACCATAAAGTTCATTCCCTGTAGGTAGATGTACCACCTCAACAGTTTAGGATACTCATCTCCCATCTGCATTAGCCATCTGAGGGTCAGGTGGTCTGTTTGAATGCTAAAGCGAGTCCCAAACAAGTTGGGTCTTAGCTTCTTCAGGGCCCAGACCACAGCAAAAGCTTCCCTTTCTATTGTGCTCCACCTCTGTTTCCTGGGAAGTAAACTCCTACTAATGAAGGCTACAGGTTGATCTATGTCCTCTTCATTTAGCTGTGAAAGCACGGCTCCCACACCAAGCCCTGAGGCATCTGTCGGCACCACAAAGTTCTTGGAGAAGTCAAGAACCTCTAGCATGCGTGCTGTGCACATGGTCTCCTTCAGGGTGTCAAAAGCGGTCTGGCACACCTCTGTCCTGATCACCTGATGGGGCTGCTTCCTGAAAGTCATCTCTGTCAAGGGGGCAACAATGGTGCCATAGCTCTTGACAAATCTCCTCTAGTACCCAGTGAGACCTAAAAACACTCTCACCTCTGTCTGGGTCTTGGGGTGTGCCCAAGGAAAAGTAGTGTCAATCTTGGCTTATAGGGGTACCACCTGACTGCTCCCTACCTGGTATCCCAAGTACACCACTGATCCCTGCTGTATCTGGCACTTACTGGCCTTGATAGTGAGGCCATAATCTGCAAGGCCATCAACACTTCCTGGAGGTAGTGAAAGTGGCCCACGCTGCTGGAGCTGGTGACAGCAATGTCTTCTAGATAGGCGGTAGGTAGGAAATTCTCCAACCCAGCCAGAACCTGGTTGATCAGCCTCTGGAATGTGGCAGGGGCATTCTTCAACCCAAAGGGCATAACAAGGCATTGATAATGCCCCTTGGCATTTAAAACACCGACCTCTCCTTGGACCCCTTGGTCAAGGCAATCCACCAGAACCCAGATCAAACATGCTGAGGAACTTGGCAGCTCCTCACTGGTCGATGAGCTCATAAGCTCAGGGGAAGGGGTGCGAATCAGTCTTGGTGATGCCATTTTGCCCCTTAGGTGTGACACTGGGAGGAGCAGCCTTGGGGACCAGAACCACTGGGCTGAACCAAGGACTGTTGTTCCAGTGCTCAATCACCCCTCGCTCCAGCATCCTAGAGACTTCCTCTTTGATGCTGTTCCCTACTCTTTCAGTGAGCCTGTAAGACTTGTGCTTAACAGGCAGGCTGTCATGAGTGTCAATATTCTGGGTACACCAGTGGGTGACTCCAGGGATGACAGAGAACATAGAGGTGAACTCTCTCAGTAACTGATGAAAGATCCTCTGCTGTTCCAAGGTCAGAGTAGGGGAGAGGTTCACACCCTCCACTGACACATCCTGCTCTTTGGAAGACAGGTCAGGGAGAGGTTCCACGCATCATTTGTGAACAGGAGCATGGTCAACGCAGACCTCTCAAAGTCTGGCTTGAGGCAGTTCACATGCAGGACCTTCAAAGGGTCCCTAGGAATCTGCATGTCCACCAGGTAGGTGACATTACTCTTGAGCTCTTTCACCTCAAATGTTCCAAACCAACAGTCTTGAAGAGCATGGAGCTCTGCCAGGGCCATCATCCACACTTTCTGGCCAGGCTGAAAGTAAACAGGAGTGGTATTCTGGTTGTACCAGCATTTCATGTCCTCCTGGCCGGTTTCTACCTTCTCCTGGGTGAGTTTCCGGAAGCAGGCTGTCTGGTTCCTGAAGGCCAGGTAACTGAATACATCCTGGGGTGGCTTCTTAGGAGATTGCTCCCAGCCCTCCTTCCCCAAACTCAGAGGCCCTCTCACAGGGTGCCCATAGAGAAGTGAAAAAGGGTTGAAGCCAACCCCTTTATGCTGTTTGTTCCTGTAGGCAAACAACACGCATGGTAACAGGACATCCCACTTACACCTCATGGGATCTGAGAGACCCTTAATTGTGCCCTTCAGGGTACAGTTGAACCTTTCAACCAACCCATTGTTTTGGGGATGGTAAGGTGTGGTGAACTTGTAGGTAACACCACACACCTTCCACATGTCTTTCTTGTACAATGACATGAAATTGATACCCAGGTCGGATATCACCTCCTTGGGGAAACCTACATAGTTAAAGATTCCCATAAGTGCCCTGGTCACGGTGGGTGCAGTCACTGTCCTCGGATAGATAGCTTCCGGAAACCACCAAGGTCCACCAAGACCAGTATAAACCTGTTGCCAATGGCTGACCTGGGATCCAGAGGCACCCCTATATCAATGCCCACCTACTCAAAAGGGCTGCTCACAAAAAGAAACGGTTGAAAAGGAGCCCTGCACCTCTTTCCAGATTTGCCACTTGCCTGACAGGTTTGACAAGTCCTGCAGAACGCATCTGAGTTTTTCCTCATTTGGGGCCAGTAAAAGTGGGTGACAAGCCTGTCAAAGGTCTTGTCCTGTCCCAAATGACCTGCCAGTGTCACATCATGAGCCAGACTCAGTAGGAAGGGTTGGGTACTGCCAGAACACAGGGTGCCCCAGACTCAGCAACCTTAGACTCGCTTTACAGGAGATCATTCTCCCAGTAAATCAGGTAAGATCCAGAGGTGTCAACAGCTTCCTGGACTTCGGCCTGCTTCCGAAGTTCCTCAAGAGTGGGGCACGCTTTCTGCACTGTGCAGAATTCCTCCCTGATGAGAGTCACTTTTCCACTGCCAATGGGTCAGCTCCACTAGACACCCCCAGTCCAGCCACTTCTTCCCCTGTAGTTTTTAGGGCATCCCCCTTAGGTTCATCCTCTCCTCTGACCATGGGAATCTCAGAAGCAGGTTTCCCAAACCCTTGCCCCTCCTCCTTGCAGAGATGTGGGCCAGTGTTTCAAGCTTTAGGGCCTTCTCATCACCCTTTCTGGCAGCCACAGACCACATGGTCATACATGCCCACTCTGGTAATCCTCTACAAGTGCGACCTGAGTCCACCTCCTTCTGGCCGGTATGCCCCAGGTCATTCCCTAGCGGACAGTCAACAGGCAAGGATGTACTCACAGCTACCCTTAAAGAATCTGAGATCTCCCCCAAACATTGGTGCTCACTGTTGTCTACCGCTACAACCTGGTGGACCACATTAGGGATTACTTGCTCCTCACACACCAGATGACAGTGAACAGTTGTCATACTGGCTCCTCTGTCTCTCAGAGCCTTTAACTGCCTCCTATTGATGGTCAAGCACTGCCTGTACTTTTTAGTCTTTTCAGGCATGAGGGTTCTTTGGACCACCTCACCCTCACCCAGTTAGACTAGGGTCAACTCAGCTGACTCCTCACCACTAACTGGGCCAAACTCCTCTCTAAGCACTACACTCACCACCCAAGGTCTGCCCACCAGTGGGGGACTGTGCTTGCTTGGGACACTTGGAACTCCCCCTAAAATGCACGCCTCATCCTTGGCCTCTCCTGCCACAAACACATCTCCGCTCACCTCAGATCCCTTCACTGGCTGCCCATCAGCAAAAGGATCATCTTCAAAGTACTTATCCACGCTCACAAATCCCTCCACAACACTGGACCAGCCTACTTTAATGAATGAGTAAACTTCCACACACCCACTCGACTTCTCCGCTCTGCTAACCTCGCCTTCGCCTCTCGCCACAGTCCCCTGCATCGAAAGCACCACCTCCGGCGGCAGATCCTTCTCCCACCTCACCTCCAAGACCTAGAACTCCCTCGCCACCAACCTATGCAAGACCCAGGACCTCCTAGCTTTCAGAAAGCACCTCAAGACATGGCTTTTTGAGCAGTAAACGGCAACCCTCCCCCCCCTTCAGGGCCTTGAGACCCTAACAGGTGAGTAATGCGCTTAATACATTTTGTGATTGATTGAATGCCCTTCCTGATTACAGGCGAAACACTTCAGGGGCCCCTTCCCTGCAGGCTTTCCTGAAGGGAACCAACTCTTCTTCTCAACAGGGGTTGGGAATCCTTACACTGGGAACTGTTTTGGGGCCATTTGAGAGTTCCTTAATTTTATCTTTGTCCCCCCCTTTCTTTTTCTGCTGTGAACCCAGCCCACCCTTGGCTGAGTGGAGAGCTGCCTCATAGACCTGAATAGACCATATGTCATCCTCCTTAGTGTATCTTTCCCTAGATTCTTGGGCAAGTGCAACCTTCTCTCAGACTGATGAAATGCTGCCACCATCTGTGCTGGCCTTGCCTTTCAGTTCAGCTCCTTTAATCTCTGCTCATGACCAAGATCATTTTCTTTTCTTCTATGGTCAGTTTCTTTGCCTCCATTTCCAGCCTGAGCCTTTCAAGCTCCAAAGTGTTATTCCTAGCTTTCCACCTGTCCTTCAGCTTCTCTGGGGTTAGACCCTTGGAAGACACACTGCTTCCTGCACTGGCTGGCTTCCTGCAGGCCCCTATTGTGTCCTGTGATTCATTAGCACATCTGCCCAGCAGGGCAGAAAGCTGGCAGCAGGTCAAGTCAAGTTTACATTGGGAAACCTTGAACAATTGAAGTGGCAACTTCTAAAGTTAATGACATTTAATTTGATACCATTAATCATTAAATCAGATTTAATGTACTGATTTTTTTTTATATCAAACAATACTAACCTTAGTAGTCCCATTCAGATGTTAGTAGGGCCGGGGTGGCATCCTGTAACTCTATTCTGGGCAATGGGGCTTCTAGCCTTTCCACAGTGCATACAACACTTTAGGTTTTTACTGCTGGATCATGTAAAAGTACATGTTCAGCTTTTTAATATGCAGCACCCTGCCTTAGGGCTAGTCAGGCCTGCCATAGGTGTGACTAACATACATTAAAAAGGGAGGTTTGAGGCTTTGCAATTATCTTAAATGGCAAAGTTGAGTTATCAGTTTTAAACTGCCCTTCCATCCCACAGTGACAGACTGGAAGCCATATTTTGCTTTTCCTAGTCAGAGTGACACACAAGTGCTGGCGTCACTGGGGGACACTCTAACTTTCAGATCCTGGGTATGCCTGGTACAATATACTAGTGACACACAAGCGAGTTAGGTCATAGTAATTGGGGACAAGCCAATTATACATACACCATTCTAAGGGTTAGAGCACATGCACTGAGTCCTGTTAAGCAGGGTCCAAGCCATTTCACAGCAATTACACCAGTACCTAGCAATCAAAATGTGAGCAAAATGTGGGTATAAACCTGCAAAAAGCCTGTTTCCTTACATTTATGATTTGTTGCTTCTTTACAAATTAATACTTCCTGAACCCTCAAGTAGATTGTTGTTGAGGTGTCAATTTAAAGATAAAAATACAAATTACTTTTATAAATGGTTGTTGAATTTTTATTGTGTTGCATTTTCTTCTTATTCACCTGTTTCTGTTCTTCTTAATACCTTATTCTTGTTACTTTGATAAAGCATAAATTCTCAGAGCCGCAGCTAACCATGGTTGAGGTTTTTCAAATGAACCTGACTGGACCCATCATGAATTCCTATCTTAATTACACTGTGAGGCCGCCACTTTTCTCACATATATAAACGTGCACAAACAATTGGTAACAATGATATCTTGAGTCATGCATCCAGTATTACTCACTAAGGTTGGTGTCCAGAAGTACAGTAATGTTTTTAATTGCATTTCACCTCCCTATTTAGTACCAGGTAAAAGAACAGCATGACGATTCTTAAAAAATTAGATGCTTTTTTACAAGCTCCTTGTGCCTCCTGGCACCACGCTAGTGTCATTTTTATCTATGCTAAGGAGGGATTAAGGAAGCCCCCACCGTGTGCCATATTTACAAAATGGCACAATGCATACATTGCGCCACTTTGTAACCACTTGGACCACATTATACCTGCAGCAGGTATAATGTATGCAAGGGGGGAGTTCCCCTTCAAGGAGTCCCAAAAAAGGGCCCAGTGAAATTTGCAAGATTTCACTGTACCATTTTTTTCTGTCATTTTTAACCCCTTGGGTGCTGAGGAGGTAACGGTTACGTCCTTGGTAGCACTGCTCAGGTGCGGAGGATGTAACCGTGCTGGCCTGGACCCGGCCCATGGGGGGGGAGTGCTAGCGCTCCCCCGTGGGCCTTACATCCCCCTTACCTGGGCAGGGATGGGAGGGGAATCGCTTCCCCTTCCACACCTGTCCTCCCCAGTGACGTCTGATGAAGTCAGGGCACGATCGCGCACTGACCTCATCAGAGGTCACCCCCATTGCACTTGGCGCATGGCTTTCAGCATGACTGAGGAGAAACAGATTTGTTTCTCCTCGGTACGGGGAAGGGGGAGGTAAGAGATGCATTGGAAGAAAGGAAAGGCATTGCAATTGTACTGCAGAAATGCCCACTAAACACCAGGGAGTTTACTTTTTTATGAATCTGGCATGAGGGGAGCGGCCCTTGGGCAAAGGTTGCTCTCCAATTGGGGCATTTATTTTTTGGCCATTTCTGCCCCGCTTGGGGGCACATCGGCCTATATTAATTAGGCCCATCTGCCCCCAAAGGGAGCAGAGACGTCAGGGATTATTTACGTTTTATTTTTTTACAGGGGGGGAGCGGCCTCCTTGACAAAGGTCATTCCCCTGGGGGCCAAATTTAATTTAGGCCATTTATGCCCTTTTTATTAGGCCAATCTGCCACCAAGGGGGGGAAGAAACCACTAGACACCAGAGATATTTTAAATAAATTTTACAAGGGGAGTGACCCCTTAGGCAAGGGTCACTCCCCTGGGGGGCAAATTAATTTTAGCCCATTTCTGACCCCCCTTGTGGGCAGATCAGCCTATTTTAATTCGGCCTACTTTTATTAGACCAACCTGCTCCCATGGAGGCCAAAAACCACTAGACACTAGTGATTTTGTTTTGCATATTTTTTACAGATGAGGAGTGACCCCTTAGGCAAGGGTCGCTCCCCTGGGGGGACAATTTAATTTTAGGCCATTTCTCCCCCTCTTTGGGGCAGATCAGCCTAGTTCTATTAGGCCCATCTGCCTCCAAGGGGAGCAGAAACCACTTAGGCACCAGGGATTGGTGTGTGTGTGTTTTGTTGGGGGGGCAGCCCCTTGGGCAGGGCTGCTCCCCATGGGGGGCATTACTGTTGGCCATTTCTGCCCCACTTCGTCTTATTTTTGTAAGACCCATCTGTCCCCAAGGGGGTCAGAAAGCCCACTAGACACCAGGGAAGATTTTTTTTAAAAAGAAATAGGGTGGGGGTATGGCTATACCCCCACCCCAAATAAATGAGGCCAAAGTTGTTCTGCCCACCGGTGGGAAGATGGGTCAATTACCCCTGATCCACTCCCAAGCGGGGTGGGGGGCAGAAAGCCTACTAGTTGCCAGGGAATTAAAAAAATATGTGGGGTGGTGGCTACCAAGTAGTATTGGCATGGTTATGCCCCCACCCCAACTGAAGGGGGTTACAGTCTTGCAGCTCTCCCCACGCATACTAAAATATCTTATCCCAACGGCAAGCTAGAGGACTTTTGATTATTTTGGGCTTTGATTTTACAGTTGGCCCATGAGAGCTTGGCTAACTCTCAAAATCATCCCACTTGGAATGGTGAGGGATGTACTTTCTGGACTTTGGGGCGCTGCCATCATCTAGAAAAATCTACGAGACCTCAACACATTTGAAAACTAAACATCTGGCCACACAGTCCTTGGAAATGGCACATGGACTACTGGCTAATCATATCACTACTACTCCCAGAATGCAACATACCATAATTGTGAAAACACAGAATGTGCACAAGATATCACGTCATGCATGTACAACTAATTTACCATACACACCATCTTGATTGTACTAGTGTGAAAAAGTACATGGCAATAACAGCAATTCTATGGCTCACTCATACCTGCATCCCAGCCAAAACACAGCTATATAATAATGGCCATAGATTAAAGATCCTAAGTTATTAATGTATTCTCTGGGTTGGAAAGTCAGATGGCTGAGTTGATGCGCTTACAGTACATCCAGATACAGGTCAAGGCCCCTTGCTTCCTCACATACTATGGCCCTCATTATGAACACAGCGGTAAACACTGCAGCGCCGGCGGTGGCGGTAACAACCACCAACAGACGTGCGGTCTAAACTGCCAAATAATGAACCAACTCAAACACAAGCAGCCTGAAAAACACTCACCCCCCAGAAGAGGAGTGCCGACAACGATGGCAGAGCCGCCTATAGGCCGACGGAAAGACCCTACCTGCCCATAAAATAATGAAGCACTAGACCTCCGTCAGTTCCACGGCGGGAACCACCACCATGCAAAGCCAGCCGGAAATAAACCAAAAAAAGGAAATACTCACCGTAGGCACACACAACATGCTGAAGCAGACAGGGAGAGAGAGTTGCAGATCATGTCAGCCCTTCTCCTTGCCATATGCCTCCATGACCGAGACAGCCGATGAAGACAATGATGGTAAGTACCGCAACCTACTAAAAAAGGGAAGAAAGGGCACAGTTACATACCCACCCACTTCAGCCAACCGAAATGCTCCGACAACCCTTCACAGCAGCACAAGTCATACATCCCACAGCAAGAGGTACCTACCCGACACAAGGCAAATCCAACCTGCCCAAATTACACACATGTGCCCAACACCCCCAACGAATGAAAAGATGAACCACGGTTCCGGAGTGTGCCATAAACACACAGGCCACATATGAATTTTATTCAGCTCAATAAGCAATCTAAGTGCAACAAAAGGCTAATGGCCAGTCCAGTGTACGTAGTCCAATGGGCCACATTGGCCCCAACTTGACTCCCACAAGTGCTAAGGTACTCCATCTCATAGGGGAAACAATGGGGCATCAAGGCACCTCAGGGAACAGGGGCAGGGGGTGATGAGGGTGGGGACTTACGACTGGAAGGGGTGGGCTTTGATTTACGTTTGGGAGGTGGAGGGGGCTTGGGTTTTATGCTTGCAGCTGGTGGAGCGGACTTGGCCTGGGGTGCAGCAGATGTTCCAAGGCCAGCACAGGGTATCTTTCTCACAGGGGAGCTAGCACAGGAATGGGAAAGGCCGACAGAGGCGGGCTGTGACGTGGGAGGAGTGGACAGGGCAAGGAGGTGGGCACGTTTAGGGACAAGACGGGGTGGGCCAGTGGGTTCAAAAAGGTCTACACGGTATAGGAAAAGTTTCTTAGGGCCAATTGGGGTGGACTTGGAGGAAGGCGTGGGAGTGGAGGTAGAGGGAGTAGACGTGACAGGTTTAGGTGTGCGTGACATGGGAGCAGGTGACTGGACAGTATGCTGAGGTGTGTTGGATGTGTGATTGGTGGGTGTTTTGGTGAGTTTGAGTGTCTTGGGAGGAGGGGGGTGGACACAGTGGGACAAGACAGGCTGGCAGTGTAAATGTATGTTGTCTGTGTGTCTGCAAGTCTGATGAGTGTGCTGCATGTGTCAACTACAGTCTTTGTGGTGAGTGCATGTGTGGTGTCTGGGGTGCATGAATAGATGTTTGATATTGTGGTGACTACAAGAATAGGGTCAGCAACATTGAATGAGGGTGTAGTGCCTGTGGGTGTGCATGTAGAGGGGACAGACAGGGAGGGGGAAGAGGTGGACATGTGTGTTTTGGCTGTGCGTATGCCTGTGGTGGGAGGTGTGGTGCTTGTGTTTTGAAGTGTGCTTCTTGTGTGTTGAGGTGTATCCCTGCGTGTCACATTGTGTGCTTTGGACGGGTGAAGGGAGTGGGGTGCTGGAAGGGGTAGAAGTGGTTGGAGATGGGACGGAATGACCAGGGACACTGGCTGCCATCAAAGAGGAGGCCAGAGCCTGAAAAGAGCTCTGTAGGCCAGACACGGCACCGTGAATACCATCCAGATAAGCATTGGTCTGATGCTAGCCCCTGGATGGCATTGACAATGGTTGTTTGCCCTACAGAGATGGTTCTCAGGAGGTCAATAGCCTCCTCCGTGAGGGCAGCAGGGCTGACTGGGGCAGGGGAGGAGGTGCCTGGGGTGAATGAGACGCCCACCCTTCTGGGTGAGCGGGCACGGGCAACTTGGTGGGGAGCAAATGGGAGGGTGGTGATGGTGTGGGGGTGGCAGAAGATGACACAGAATGGGTGGGCCCACTAGGGTCCACCACCGTCACGGAGCTCCCATCGGAGGAGGTATCAGAGTCACTGCCTCCAGTGGTACTCCCCTTGCCCTACAACCCACTGGTCCCCTTGGCATCAGACGACGCTGCCTCCCTGGAACCGTGGGACCACTGCATCCCGACCCACCGGTGCCTCAGCTCCCTCGCCAGATGATGCTGATGTACACAGACAACACAAGAGAACAGGGATGGGGAGACAAAACAGGAGAGACCCTTGTAAATAGCTGAATGGAGGTACATAACTGGTTCACACATACACCCACCCTGAAAATATTCCACCATGCAGTAACTACTGCTATACACATCGCTATGCCCCTGACTAGTGGCCAGAACCCTGCTCTACAGCCATTCCCCACAGCTCTGAAGGACGTGACGTACTGCAGACTTGACCCTCACAACCCTACTTGCCACGGGGGCCATTGTGAAGATGGACATCAGTCGGAGTCCCTACCACTAGACAGCATACATAGGACCGCACACACACACATCCATCAAGGAGCCAAAGTATGGTATTTGTACGCACCCCCTTGTGACTGCTCTGCAGCCTTCAAGCGCCCATCCTGATCCGGGTACGCCACCACCAGAATGCGTTGCATAAGGGGGGTCAGTGCTCAACGGGTACCCCTTCCTCGTTGGGAGGACTTCTCCAGCTGGACCTCACAGATCTTCCTCGCCCAGTGCCGAAGGTCCTCCCACCGCTTCCTGCAGTGGGTGCTCTGCTGGTTGTAGACCCCCAGGGTCTGCACCTCCCTGGTGATGGCCTGCCAAAGGCTCCTCTTCTGATGGGTGCTTACTTATAAGGGACACACAGAAAAAGTAACACTGAGGTCAGACAATGGCAAATAATATACAGCTGGCTATACGTCCACTATGGGACGGACATTTTAAACAGCCTAACAGCACACACACACAGCATGTCAGGAACCCAGGAGTATACAGTGTCATACGTGCACACATGTATACAGCCATCTACCACCATTACACACATCCATGCCCCCCAATCCTCCTACTCACCTGTACCTCTGGCCGACCATAGAGCTTGGCGTACAGGGGCAGCTTCTCCAATTCCTCACTGGTGAAGGCCGCGGCCCTTTCCCCTGCCACATGTGCCATTTCCATCACCAGAGGCAGGACACAGCAGTACACTCAGTGGAGTACCTGCATGCACGAGATCCGGGAGTCAAGTGAAGTTGGGGTGATGAGTTTTCGTACGCACCGCGGCAGTGTGCACAGTCACCGCCGGTGGCGATCATGATACACTAAGAATGCCCATTGACAACCATGTTAACCAAAGAATTTGTGCACAGCGATAAACACCGCCTTACGCTATTAGTTCAACCGCTAGCGGTCTGAGTTCACTTCCACCACGACCTTTCTGGACTACAGGGTCAGACATTTTGGCATTAACTATGCAGTTGTAAATTCCTCATCTGCACCATGCAGGCCCTTTTGTCCCCAAACACCCATAGGCATGAAACAATATACATTAGCTCACCTGAACAGTCCTGATATATCATTGTGGTCATGTTGCTATATTGTCACACATACCATGCATTTGTGTCATGGACAATCATGCCAGTAGTGCTGAACAGGAATCATTGTGTGCAGATAAATGTGTGTTCCTCACATGTGTTCTCAACCCCTCCTAGGTACAGACCATTGTGGCGAGGTAGGGCCCCATGGGTGTACAGACCACTTGTTGATTTGCAGACCAGCAAATTGTAATCCGCATGCCATTCCTACTGAAGTGCAGGTGCACTCTGTACTCCATTTCCTGGCCATGGGCTAATTCCAAGTGACAGCGGGCATGGGTGCAGGTTTTTCACTGCCAATGTTTAGCATTATACTGTAAGATTCCTGAATGCATTTGTACAACATCTGCAGTCCTATGTGAGGTTTCGCCAAAGTGCTGACTTCCCTGCCATAAAGTCTGACTTCTGTTCCTTTGCCAACATACCCCATGTGATAGGTGCCATCGATGGCACCCACATGGCTTTCATCCCACAAGAGTCAGTGAACAGGTGTTCAGAAACAGGAAGAACTTTCATTCAATGAACGTTCAATTGGTGTGAACTGTAGACCAGTACATCTCACATGTAAATGCCATGTTCCCTGGATCAGTCCATGATTCCATTGTGGAACAGTAGTGTGCCACACAAGATGGAACAACTACAAGGGGACAGAGGATGGATCATTGGTAGGTGTGTCTGACACTTATTGCCACATAGCAGACAGCCAGGCTGTCTGCCACTGAGGGTTGTCAGTGGCAGTCCTGTTTTGCCCCTTTTTTCAGTGATTCTGGCTACCCCAACATGCGTTGGCTCCTGACACCAGTGAGGAATCCTGGAACAGATGTGGAGAGGAATTACAATGAGGCCCACGGACGGACTAGGAGGGTGATAGAGTGCACAAAAGGTCTCCTGAAGGCTAAATTTCGTTGCCTACATATCTCTGGTGGTTCCCTGGCCTATGGGCCTGAAAAGGTGTGTAGAATAGTGGTGGCCTGCAGCATGCTGCACAACATGTCTGTAAGGAATTCTATCCCACTCTAGGAGGAGGAGGGCGCTGTATATCCAGACCTGTTTCCTCAGAGAGGGGATGTGAGTGATGGTGATGATGAGGAGGGGGAAGATGTCCTTCCCAGGACCCAATCGATACAAATCTACTTCCAGTAACTATGTGGGACTAATCGATGAGATTGCTGCCTGTGCAGCATACTGTCAGTGTGCCTTTTTTATCTAGGGGATGTTGGGTCAATAGTCATTGCCACTGTGACCAGGTCTGCATATGATATATAACATTATAGTATTGTAGTTCAACACATCTGTAGGCACAACAAAATGTTATGCGTGGGGTGCAAATCCTGCTCGGATAAGAATAAATGATTAATAATACAGTTGCATCCATACTTCAATTTGTTTCAACATAATGACAGGGGACATTGTAATTGGTGAACTGGAGTTTTATTTAGTGCAGGGATTACATTGTGCAGTTTACAGTGATGGGAGTGGGCTACTGGTGGTTGTGCAATATGGCAACATGGTCGCAGCATTTGTTGACAGTAGTGGTATGTCCATCTATGTTTTCCAGTGTTTGGTGTTGTGTTTACATGGTTTGGTCATTGGTTCAGTGGGACACTTGGAGGACAGTTCTTGCCGGAGTAAATTCTTTGAAGGGGCCTTGGTTCCTGTGCCATATCTGGGCCTGAGGGACCATTTGGGTGCCTGGTGTTGGCCTGTGTGGGTTGAGAAGCATGTCTCCTGTGTGTCCTGAGATGGTGAAACATGTCCAGCTGCTGATGTTGTTGTCCAGTCTGTATCCTGGCCTGTAGTTGGGGCTTCCTGGTCTGTGTGGGCCTCAGGCTGTGTTGGAACAAGGTGCAGCAGCACACCTGCTATGTTGGCCGTTGTGGCATTGTGCAGTTTCCACTGCTCCATGGCCTCTCAGTGGTGTGCTACCTGCATCCTTTGACTCTGCTCCAGGGTGGACACTATCTGGGCCTATCTGTCCTGGGTATGGTGATATGCTCCCAGGACCTCAGATAACACGTCCTGGGCTGCAGCATCAATCCTGTGGCCTCCCACCTGGGCCACTGATGCCCTCCCACTGGGCCTAGCCCCTGTGCCTGTGTCCCCTGCACAGGTCTGGTGGTACCACTTGTACTGAGGCCATCGTCTTCCTGCCTGTTGGTAGGGGATGACTGTGGCCTCTGTCCATGTGTTTCACCAGTCTGTGGCCTGGATAGACAGGTGTGGGGATGGGTGCCCTGGGTTCATGTTGTTGGCTGGGTGGTAGGGGTGTCAGTGGTGTCCTGGGTGGGGCTGCTGGATTATGACAGTCCAGG
This sequence comes from Pleurodeles waltl, assembly GCF_031143425.1. Taxonomy (NCBI): domain Eukaryota; kingdom Metazoa; phylum Chordata; class Amphibia; order Caudata; family Salamandridae; genus Pleurodeles; species Pleurodeles waltl. Next base: position 384,390,148 of record NC_090442.1, read on the forward strand.
ACTGTGTGAGGGGCCAGAGTGATCGTCAATGTCCAGGGTTCCATCTCCAGTGTCCTGGGAGGTGACTCTGTCTCCCTGTGGGGCACTGCCACTCCTTGTCCTATCCATCAGGGTGGCATGGGTGGTGGTGCCTGTTGGGGGAAATGGACATGTCTGTTACAATTGCATGATTGGATGGGGTGCACAGGACTGGGCTGCCTCTGGGAGGTTTGCATTGCATTTTGCCTCGGATGTGGAGGTCCATTGTGGGTGGTGTAGTGCCATTGTGATTCCTTGCAGGGGTAGGTGGCTGTGCACAGTGGGAGGGATGTGGGCCTGTTAGTGGGTTTGTGGTCATGCAGGGGGACTGGATGTAGTGATTGTGGCCTGGGTGGGGTAGTGGTCCTAGTGGATGTTGGAGGGGTGGGGTGGTGCACACATTACAGGTGTGATGGATATGGGATGATTGCAGATGACTTACCGGAGTCCATTCCTCCAGTGAGTCAAGTGAGTCCCTCAGGGTGCAGGATGGCCAGTACCTTTTCCTCCCAGTCAGTGTAGTCGGGTGGTGTTGGTAGAGGTCCTCCGCCAGTCTTCTGGGATGCAATGTTGTGCCGGGATGCCATGGACCTTACCTTCCCACGGAGGTCGTTCCATCTCTTCCGGTTGTCATCCCTTGTGTGTGGATGGTGTCCCACTGCATTGACCTTGTTCACTATTTTCTACCATAGCTCCATCGTCCTGGCGATGGGTGTGTGCTGGACCTCTTCTCCGAATAATTGTGGCTCGACCTTCAGTATCTCGTCCACCATGGTCCTGAGCTCCCTTTCTGTGAAGCATGGGTGTTTGGCGGGTGCCATGGTGTGTGTTGTGAATGGTGTCTTGTGGGGATCTATGTGAGGGTGCTGTTGTGTGGTTGGGTGTATGTATCGTGTATTGTGTTCGGTTTCTGCTTCCGGGGTTCTCTGTATCAGCAGTCCTAATTTCGTTGCAAAGGTTTGTGGGGTGTGTCTGTGAGTGTTTTATAGTGTTGTGGATGTGTGTCAGGTGTGTAGGTTTCAAACTTGCCAATTGGTGCATTTCATACTGTTGGGTCAACTTGCCGCCCGTGGCAGTCTGTACCGCCAATGGTCTTTCGGCTTCCACTGACCGCCGCAGTGATTTGTGTATCATTATTTGGAGGGTGGGTGTTTGTGTGCTCGGTGGTGGTGCGGTGGGATGTCCAGCATTTCCTCCGACAAGGTCCTGGTGGTGACTGGTGGCAGGTAGATTTTTGTCTGTTTCTGATTTTTTGCTTCATTATATGGCAGGTTTCTGTTCAACGCCAATGGCGGTCTTCTGTTCGCTGTTGTCACGGCAGGCGACGGTGTTTACCACTGTGTTCATCAAGAGGGCCTATGTTCCTACAAGGATACCATAGTGTATTGTACAGCTGTAATTTATGGCATCTAGCATGCCTGACTGTTCGCGAGATAACGGGGGTGAACAGTCACATCCACAATCAGACAATATCAGATGCCATCAGCAGTAAAATCACTACCAACCTAGTCTCAAAACTCTTCACAAGGAGTATGGAAATCAAGTCACAGAGTTGTATTTACAACTAAGGTATGCTGTGCAGCAGCTGCCAATGCCATTGCTGGGAATCATGCTAAGGCACTGTCTACACAAAAGCAACAATATACCCATAAACCTGATCTCTGTGACTCCCTCCCTCCACAGGTAACGTTGCCATTGCCACCATGGAGAGGATACCACAGACTATCATTCCCCCTCTGGATGAAGGCCCCAGTGAGGACAACTCCATTGGATGTCTGGACACTGATGAACAACCTGGCCCATCTTGCACACCTTGTCAGTCAACGACTCTCTGCCTCACCTGCCCACATCATCTCCTCCTAGCCCTGTTGCATTGATATCACAGGCAACCATTTGCCCACAGATTTGTGTACCAAGGACTGTTACATATCTTGTGTGCCCCCCAGTACAGGTACCCTAGTCTAACCTTGCCACCCCTGACAATAATTGACCTGCAACAACTGGGAGTGGGTGCACTGTGCCAGGGACATAGGCACATGAGTGTAGGGTGTATGGGATGGATGTTGTGGGCCAGAGCACGGGGCCTCCAAGGGACACAACTGACCAGGAAACCATCTCCCAAGTCTTGGGAGCCTACCAAAGTTCCCATGGCATGATGGGCCAAGTCATCACCATGTTGGGGGAAATTCAAATGCTGCAAGGGGACCACCACTTGGAAGTCATGGTGCAGAGGCAGGCACACAATGCTCCCCTTGCTTCCATTGTGGGGGTGCTGAGGGACCTCAATACCACCCTGATTAGGTTTTGTACTCCACATCTGGCCCCTTCCACTAGCAGTGAAACATCAGCCCCCTACACATCTGCAGTTGCTAGAGGAATTGAGGCCCAGCCAGGGGAAGGGCATGACTCAGACACCCCTTCCTCTGTATCTGAAGAACCCCTTAGCAAACATGGACATCCAGCCAGATATCCAGCAGAAGCAGATGCCAAGACTAAACCCACAGCCAGGAAATGAAACTCTCCTGAACTGTTCCCTTTGTGCGCCACAGATACAGCCTGTTGACTGTTCTGAGACTTATCTCCATTTTCCCATGGTACAAGGGCACTGGACTTGTGTCTCCAACTGGTGTAGCAGCTACGCTGGTGATGACATCCACCATGATTTTATCCCATCACATATTTTTCATTTCCTTCCTTTTATAGTCACAAATAATCTATTAATATGCACAGTAAATCAAGCTTAAACACAGGTCCTGTGAAAGTGTCTTTTATCATTCATGTATCAAAGCCATGTATGCCAACTCTGGACTGATTATGTTCCTCTGTATTGTACACCCATTGGTATGGACAGCAAATGGGGACTCCATCAGCAGGAGACTCATTTCAACAGAAATGAGAAGACGTTGATATTTTCTTCTACACACATTTATAGGTAGAATTGCAAACAGGCCATAAAGCATGACTGAGAGTAGCATCAGGATGTCACACATTACCAAAACACAGGATACAGAAGTCAGGGTCATGGCATACTTAATACAAGGAAGGAGCCACACTGATAGGTCCTTTGTATTGCATGGTCTAACAACAACACATACCCATCATAGCTTCAAAATCAGATATCCCATAAAACATACATAGATGTTTACTGAAGTACCTGGTCCAGAAACCTTTCATTTACATTCGTCCCATACCTGTAGGATTGTCACTCACCTATGCCAGTCTACAGTGACATGCACGTTGGTCTGCAAAGTATGAACACAATGACAGCTAGGTCCAATGCAGTTCAGAAACTACTACACCCATTGTGATGCGAGATCCTATGTTCCAACATTTACACACGAGCCAGACACATCTCCAGACACAATATACAACCTCCTGTACCCAAAAGGTGAAATAAATAGAGAATTGCTTTTTCACCCCAGTGTCCAGACGGTCTAACAATCTCCGTAACACCCCACTTACACAATATAAATATCACCTGGTTTCAGTCATGTCCACTTCTCATGTCTGCCAGCAATTCCCAGCTGCTTCTGGCACTGTCTTACATTAGCCAAGGCTGCAGAGCCAAACAGGATCTATGGCAATCTGTGAGTGAAGGGGAAAAGGTATAGGAGATAGCACAACACAATCCTGAGATCAGAGAAGGCATGTCAAGAAATGTAAATTTACATCTGCTATTACAAGACATGATACTGTGATCACTCTGTCCTGTACACAATGCAAACTTTCAGTCTGCATTCACAACACACTCATAGGCATTGGAGCTCACTACACCTCCACAGATGATGCAAAAAGGGAGGTGGCATGCTACCCATCAACATCTGCTTGCACAGTTACATCAGAACAATATGTCAACTTCACATACCTATTAGTCAGTTGAGGTACTGATTGATGAGATCTGCCCCAGAGACTCCTACTTCATCTTCCTCTGGCTCTTCATCACTTGACATTTCTGCATTTCTACCCACCTGTACTGCTGCCTCAACTGATATCAATGGGATCTGACATCTCAGGGCAAGATTGTGGAGCATGCAGCAAGAAACTATAATTTGACATACCTTGGTGGGTGAGTAGAGGGGTTCTCCTCCTGATAAGTCTAAGCACCTAAATCGAGCCTTCAGGAGCCCAAAAGCATGCTCAACTACACGCCTTGTCCTCCCGGGGGCCTAATTGTAGTGGACATCCCCTGGCGTGGTTGGGTACCTCAGTGGAGTTAACAGCCAAGGGAGGTTTGGATAGCCAGAGTCACCTGTGAACAAAATAGTAGAACAACACAAACATGTATCTGAGACATGCAACATTTTGATGGCAGGAAACATGCATTGGAAACACATATTTCAAATGTAACTTATGAACAAGGCAGGCTCTCTCTGTGTAGAGTTGTGTCATTAGCAGTGGGACATTGCTGTTCCGCATAATGAAGGAATCATGGACGGATCCTGGATACTGTGCTGTGACTTGTGAAATGTATTGGTCTGCCAGACACGCCACCAGGATGTTGATGAAGTGGTAGTTTTTTTGTTCCTATACACCTGTTCATTGGCACTTGAGGAAACCAAGGCTACATAGGTGCCATCAATGGCTCCAGTCACATGTGGAATGTGACCCATTGCATAAAACTCTGCCTTCACATAAGCCAAATCAGCTCTTTGTGGAAACCTGATGTAGCTCCCCTGGTGTTTCAACAATGCACACAGTACATTCTTCAAAACAAGACTGAACATGGGCTGAGACATCCCTACAGTGAGAGCCACTGTGTTCTGAAAGGAGCCAATGGCCTAGAGGTGTAGCACTGAAAGACTTGAACGATGGGAGGTATGCTATAGAGATTAGGAATGGCAGGAAACAGATCTGGCTCCAACTGTTTACAAAGATCCATAATAGTAGGACGATTCAGACGATATGTCTGAATGACATGTCTTTCCTCCACGGTGTACAGGTCTACTAGCGGACGGTACACTGGTGGTTGTCTTCCTCTCCTCATGGCAGGGTAACTATGTGAAAACATTTAAACCGAGTATGGGACATGCAGCATGCTCAGATCAAGTACAGTTTCAAAGATTCACCTGTTACTGTGCATGTTTGTAAGACAAATCATTTAGACATGTGTCACACATATAGTGAGACATTATCGACAATTTTTAAACACATAGGACCCTCTGAGTAGTTGAACATCACTGTCACCACATGCCCTTCAACAATACTGCATTTACAGCACAGATGCACAAAACATCACTTAGAAATGAGGCCTGGACCACCATTTATACTTCACAATATGTGGCATAGTTAATAACACTGATCATTTGACACTTCCATACATGAAATATGTTTATAATGGGAGCCACCTGACCTACTGTACTGGACATGTGGAAGTGACCTAAGTCCTCCAGCGGAAGTTGTTATGTTGGTAAGCGGACACACCTGCTGTGTAATTTGCCATTGAAACACATTGCTGCCTTTGGTGGACTTGGGCCAATGGTGATGTCCACCAGCAGTGACGGTCATTTAGGTGGTGGGCGTGACCGCCATCTCCTGCAGCATTGCTCACTTGACTCCTGACACTGCTGCCAGCAAGACCCCCACAACCTGAGCTGCTGTGTACTGACTCTGGGAGCTATCATGCCATGTCCTGCAGGTGATAGGACCCCTATCTTCACCCCTGAAGAGATGGAGGAGCTAGTGGAGGAGGTCCATCCCCTTTATGGATAGTTATATGGTGCACCAGAGGAGCAGAAGAGTCCAATGTCATACCTATGTGTTATATGTGTAGTGAATTAAGGTGAACCGTTTATGTAGACTAGTGAAGGTATTGGTGCATGCAGATGGTATTTTGTGAAATAGTGTGAACTGAGAGGATGGGATTGTGTGACTATTTGCTGATACTGATGTGTCCTGTCCACTACTATTGGTATGGAGCATGTGGACATGACTTTCTCCTTTTGTCTGTGTCTTCTACGTTGGTCAATGCCCATCAGAAGAAGGGAATCTGGTGTGCCATCGCCAAGCAAGTGAGGACCCTGGGGGTCCACAACTGGTGGACCACCTGTTGTAGGAACTGGTGGGTGGACTTGAGACACTGGGCCCGGATGACCGCAGAAGCCCAGCTAGGGATGTCCTCACAATGAGGGATGGGTGCCCGTCAGACCTTAACCCCCCCCACTTGGCGGTTGCCTACCCTGAAGGGGATGGGCATTTGGGGGCAGCAAAGCAGCCACAAGAGGGTAAGTACTGACAGATCCCATGTACTTGCCTCTGATTGTATTCTGTACGCTGAATATGTATTTCAGCTATGGAGATGTTGTAAGTGCTACAGGTATGTTGACTACTGAGAATACATGATACTTGAGTAACCAATGTGCAGACACAGATATGGGCATTGTGATGTCCATGGAAACATGTGGATCGTTTGTATGTAGAAATTGTATGACTGCATGTGGAAATGCACATGTGACTGAGTCATATGTGTGACTCTACTCAGCCATATGTAATTCTTCCCTGCTGTGTCTCCCTTCCCACCAATTGTCCCCAGGGCCATTTATCCAAATGGTGAGTGATGTTGCTCTAAGGTGTCTGACCACTCCTATTTCACAGGGTCTGCTCTATGTGCAACATTGGGACTAACAGATGAGTTACAGGGCCAAGTAATCCTGTGTCCTGAAATATTTGTACACTGTATGTGAGGCTGCCATCCTAATCTGCCTTTTGTTATGGCCATCTTTGTTCTGTGCCTATGAGATTTGTGGAGGTGTCCCCATCGTCATTTCATATTCATACAATGGGAATCATTATGTTTGATAAGGTTGGACATCCTACAATGTGGAACTCATGTAGTCTGTAAGACCTTCATATTTCATGGTATATCATCGACATGTGTGTAAATGAACTTGTATTCCAATGTGTTTGTTGTGGAGAGTCAAGTGGCTAGGTTGCTTTTCCCTTAGCCCATGTGTACTGTTCATTCTAGATACACAAATGCCATACCTATATGAGTGCACCGCATGCTATTTGCTGCCTACATCATGTCAATGGATACTTCGTTTCTGAATATATTTTGTTGCATTATTCTTCCCAGACTTACCCTAGCTGATCTGAGGCTGTTAGGACAGTTATGGTAAAGGTTATGCTCATTTCTGCCTGACCTTAAGGTGTAGCATATGTTCCATACCACATACACCTGCAGGTGTTGTGTGATCTGTTGTATGTGAAATAGCTTTCTTCTAGGTGGATGTGTCATTCATTTGTAGACTGGTTATCAGTTGTGTAAGTTTTAACTGTGTACTTAGGTAGTGCGGTTCACATGTCAAGACAGTTGTTAGTGAGGTAGGTGTTTTTATGTTATCATGTAGTGGCTTCCATTCAGCATGCCTGGTGGAATGATATAAGCCCTTAAAGCACAATGTATGGTGTCCATAGTTTAATTGCAGTAATTATGGTACCTGTGGTTTTCTGTGCATATGTCCTATGTGCTAGGTAGCCCCCAATTGCAGTACATAGAGTAGTTGTATATGTGACTATGCATCAGATTTGTGAGTACAGAAACTCCTGATGAATCTATAGCGAGTCTTTAGATAGATATTTTTCCCCTGATATGTACTGTGATTTAGGTATACCCACTGTATGGAAATGACACATGTAGTGTATTCCTTTAAAAATTATGTCATAGTGAAAGTAATGAATGGAAGGATCAGTTAGGCATGTGACTGGAAGTCAATATGCTGTGTTGTCTGTAAAGCGCAATGACTTACCTTTCATGGAACATGACTCCTGGTGATGGACTGGGCAGGTTTGGAGTTGAAGTAGGCATGATATTGTGTTATCAGTCCCCTGCATTTACTTACACTGATGTTATGATGGACAGTGATGAGCTGTATGGGGATATATGTCTTAGTTTAGCCAATCCATCATGTGCATGATGCTTCTGAGAAACAGATGATTTGATGGGATGGTCAAGTAGTAGTCAGATGGCTGCTTATGTTGTCAGTGAGACTGTTGTCAAATGGGATAGTTGGAAATATCTTCTTGTGACATGAGGTAGGCTATGAAGGGTATTTAACCAGGCATTTCCTAGCAGGAGATGTATAGCTACTGTTGTTCATGTTGTAATGTTTGTGTGTTTAAAGAATGTGATGACCCTCTCTCTCTCGCTCCCTCTCTCTCCGTTTGTGTGCATTAGCATCGGTAGATAAAGGAGATGGGGCATAGGCGAGTGGGGAAGCTGCCGGCCATGGGATCCGGAGTGATGAGACCACCAGCAGTGAGGGACCCAGTGGTCCGAGGGTGATGGGAGTGCCACGGGGGAGACAGGATTAACATCATCATCCTCAAATTCCTCCTCTAGAGGAAACTCCCTGGTGGTGGTGGACCCCTTTGGGACCACCCCAGCACCAGCTTTGTCCACCACCCCCCTTTCTACCACCGTCCTCTGTGTAGCTCCCCAACCAGTTGCCATTGCCCACTCACCCAAGAGGGTGGGCAACTCCTTCGCTGCAGGCACCTCTGCCCCAGCCCCTGTCAGCTCAGCTGCCCACAGTGAGGAGGCTATTGACCTCCTGAGGTCGATCTCTGTGGGTCCGTCGACCATCGTGAATGCCATCCAGGGACTTGCAACACAAGTCCAATGTAGTAATGCGTTCCTGGAGGCATTCATGGTGCACTGGCTGGCCTACAGAGATCCGTTCAGGCTCTGACCTCCACACTGACGACAACCAATCACCCTTTGTCTTCCATCCCCTCCCCCCTCCACCTTTCTCTTCTCAATCCCAAACCCCTCTTCCCCACCCAACCAAAGCACACAGACAGACACGCATGCATCCAACTCAACATCCAAGGGTAGGCCAGACAAACACAAGCACCACAAGATACACCACCGACATACACACAAACAACATACACCTGCAGATACAGCAACAGTTACAACCTGCCCTGTCACCCCCTCCACCCCTAGCATCACAGACAGTACACCAGATGCACCTGCAAACTCCAAAACATCATGCACAGATCCAGCCACTACACCTATCTGACCCACAGACAGCACAACAGTAGACCTTCAGACATCCACCCCAGACACCACAACCACTGGCACGTCTACATGCACGACATCCACCATACCTGCAGTCACCACCCCAACAGACACTCACCCACCCACCACAGCATCCCCCAGTGCTTCCACCCCCCTTCAGGCCGTACACATAAACGCCCTCACTCACCCACCCAACAAACACCCACCACGCACAAGCATACTTCATACACACACGCACCCACAACACCCACACATCAGACAACAACTCCCTCACCCTCCACTCCCAAACCACCTTATGATGACCGCCTGTGTGTCAAAAAAAGTGTTCCTTTAATGTTTTGACCTTTTCTCTACTCTTCTTCCCCCTGTGAGACCTCTAAATGCTTTGTTTCCCTCCCCAGGCCCATCCCTTCCAGCTCCAAGACATCCTCTTCCCCCCCTGCAAGTGCCCATGCCCCTCGTCCGCCAAGAAGTCTACCACTCCCAAGAGTACCCAACCCTCCTCTAAGCCGAGACCTAAACCCCCCTCCCAAACCCAAAGGTCCCCCTTCCAAACAAAAGCCCAAAGCCCCCTCTCTTGCTCCCAACGACTGAGGAGTAAAGTTGGGGGTGCACAGATGTGCATTGTGTGCAAGTTGCTTCTGGCCTTAGTAATTGTTTATACATGTATTCATTGTTAATATCATTGGACCAACCAGTTTTTGATTTCAAAGTTACATCTTTGTCCTGCATTTCTTTTGTTAGGACATATTTGTTCCTGACTGACATTTTTTGTGTGTGCATATTTGTGTGTAAGTGGTGGTTGTGCTACCAGTTTTGAATGATCAGCATGTGAGGTTGTGTGCAGTGCTTTTGTCCCCCAGTGATGGGTGTGTGTTGTGTAACAGGCATGTGTATATTGGAGACATGTTGTGATGGTATTGAGTGTTATTTGTGTTGATGTGTGTTTGTTGCAGTGTTGTGTGCCTTTGTGTGCTTGGACTGCGGCATGTGTGTGTGGTGAATGGTATGTCAGATATATTGTGATGTGTGTTTGTAAGGAGTATGTTGAATGCTTCGTTGTAAGATTGTGTGATAGCGTGTGTTCGTTCCCTGTTGGTGGTTCGTTGGGTTGTATGTGTGATTTGCAATGGGTAGTGTTTCTTTTGTGGGTGCTTGCCTTTGCTTTGATGGTGTTGCAGTTGTGGTGTCGTTTGGTGGTGTTGGGTGCTGCTGTGTGTGACTGTGCCGGTACTGTATTTCTGGAGGTAAGTGTTCTTGACGTGTGTGTGTGTGTGTGTGATGGTCGTAGTGTGTGTACTGTGTGTGTGCTTATGTGTATGTGGCTATCTGTGAGTGTGCATGTCAGTGTGTGGTTACATGTGTGTGTCGCCCTCGCTCACCGTTCCTGAACTTTGGCATTTTACAGCAGTGACAGGTAAGTGTGTGTACTTACGGAAGCTGTCTACATTGAGGATTCCGTAGTCGTTGTGCGATCAGGAGCAGCAGGAAGATGTGTAGTTCTGGTTCTATCGCTCCTCCGGACAAGTAAGGCTTCCTGAAAGTGACTGTCTCTTTTTCTTCAGTTGGTTTCTACCTGGGTTTCCGTGGTGATGCAACCATGGCAGAAATATTGGCGGTGTGCAGTCTCATAATCTGTCCAGCCGATATATGGTCTCCATCGGCCTGCAGGTGGCTACCATCGTCCTTGGCAGCTTGACCGCACTGGTGGTGCTGACAGTTGTTTTGCTGTATTCTATTGTGAATACCTCCCTGGTCATAATTTGGTGGTCTTCTCTGCCAGCCTGTTGGCGGTATGACCACCACAGCCAACATGGCGGTCCTCAGACCGCCAGACTCGTACTGAGGCCCATAGTGTCAGGTATAAGGTACTTATCAGCAAATAATAGAAAATCACACAAGCTATTAGGTAACCACAATTCCTCACATATATATTTTAATTAATAAATAACACAACCTCATATTTAGATAATACCTTACACAGATACAATGAGAATTAATATAAATGTCTCATAACTCAAGTGAGGGGAGCAGCTCAGTGGCTACAAAGTGGAACAATGGGTTAAGCTTGCCTTCCAACTTCAGAAGTCTGCATCAGCCTTTCACCTACCCTCACATGGAGGTATCAACACGAAGTAGAGTATCGTTAACGGTGTTAGGTATGGACGTTGTTTAGCATGTACTCTGAGCCGCAATGACTCTGCTGAGTGAAATATATACCTCCATTTTGCAGTGTTAGGGATAGGTTGCTATTTGACTTCACCCAAATAGAGGCATTGTGCGAGAAGTATTTATCATTCGCTTCCAAAGGAAACAATGGTTTCTAAAATAAATTATTCGCATGATAGCTGACTCCCAAAACTGTGGAATCTCACAAACAGAGAGGCCATGGCAAAGGAAAGGCGACAAAACCTTGACAGGGTGTCCTGCTATTCACACGTACTGTTTTGTTCAACGCAGAAAGAGTCACTTTGGTCCTTAAGGTCCACTTGACCAGTTATTAAATGTCTTTGGATGGAGACCGGGATTCCATTTTCGACCCCTGAGTTGACACTGAAGTAAATATGGACAATTAAGAAATAAGACACACTCTACGGGCTAAATAAAAATACCAAATGAAACTTACAAACACCATCTCCACCAATTAAAAAACATGAACATAGATCGAACCAGATGCAGGAAACAGTTGTGCATGGAGTGGGGCTAGGGATGTTTCGTGGTCCGTCTCCTTTGCAAAACGTCTACCTCTAATTCTTTCTTCATTTTAGTCGCTATCAATTATTAAAACTTTCCTAAAATTGATCTCTGTCAAACATTCACCAAAGTGTAGTTTATGTACATTCATATACGTACCCAGCTCTTGCTGAAAATAACTTTAATTTTGTGCATTCGCGTCGGTTTTAAACTGTAGTCATCCCTTTGTGTTGATATTTAGGGCTACATGTATTTGCATAAAATACATTATGCAAAACAACAATGTATTACACTGAATCTAACATTGAAGTTAATGGGCAAGGCCAGATAGAATTCTGCTTTCAGCGCTATCCACGCAGTACCTGCTAGTAACGAACTGAGGTGCAGAGAAAAATGGGAAGTTCGATCAATTTGCCCAACAGCATCATTTATCCACTATTAGAGAAAGTATAATAGATTGTGCCGAAAGGGTTGCTGCCCTTTCATTTAATGATATTGGCAGCACCATTCCACATTCTCCCAGTAGTGTCCCTCAGCACAGAATAAATGGCTGATCTCTTCACAATAACAGCTGATTTCTATTTATTAAGCTAAAAAGGTCACCATTTTCTATGGCTACTGCCGCCCTGCACTGTTGATAATTTTATGCATAAACAAATGGCAAATTTGTGCCACATAAATATGCATTAGCAATTACTTTTTCCGCCGGCAACGCTCAGCGCATGCAAATGTGTCCCTTGCAGGGGCTGGTGGCTTTTGTTTTAGCTCTTGAGCTGGGAGACAAAAGAGCACAATGAATAGCCTTTGAAGAAGAAAAAACTAGCAGTGACTGATGGAAATGCAAAGTAAATGGCACAAAACCTGCCCACATTAAAAAAAAAAAAATAACATGAGTTACAGGGAGAAACACATATGTACAATACAATACATCCTGTCAAAGCTCTTGAAGTGTCTGGACCTCCAACAGAGAAAAGGAAAGTTTTTTTAAGAATGCAGACAAAACTGCATTCTTAAAAAAATAAAACTTTAGTCTTTTGTTATTTAAACAGGAAATCAAACCTTCGTGTGAAGCCTAAATACTTCGAGTACTTCCATCTTATTTGAACACTTTAATTAATGGAACTGTGAAAGCCTTCGACAAGGCCATACAAGCTCCTTGGTTCAACATTACATTGGTGTAATATTGTCTTATCGGCTGTTGCAAAGGTTGAGTGAGTGTCTTGAAACCTCCACAGGAAAAAGTTAACAATGAAGTAAAAAGTCCTTTAAGTCCTTTGTGCCTGGTACCCTAATAGCTCTGTATGCCTGTAAACAACTAGGGGCATATTTGAGCAGCCCTAGCGCACCTTCCGCCACATTTGTGTCTTTCTTTTATGCAAATGTGACGTCAAGGTGGCATTTCCCTCTTGCCACATTTACAAAGTGGTGCCACTTTGCACACCCTTGCGCCACATTATGACTGTGCCAGGCATAATGTATGCAAGGAGGCCATCTGGCGCTAGGAGGCCTGAAAAAACAGATTTCACTGCGCCATTGTTATCGTCATTTTTAACACCTGTTCAGAGCAGGCATTAAAATGACGCACCCATTGAGAACATTGGGCCTCCTTGCACTTTGCTATACTAGCGTCAACATTTTTGATGGTAGTGTAGCAAAGTGCCACAATAGCATAAAAAATGTTGACGCTATTGTTCTAACAACAACATGGTGCACCATATTTCAAATATGACGCAACCATGGGGTTGTTGTGTTGGGGGGGCAGAAAAAGTGGCGCATCAGACCTGTGTGCCACTTTTTCTTAAATATGGCCCTTAGTATCACAATTAGCTTCTTAAATATGGCCCTTAGTATTACAATAAGGCAATAAAAAATGACACAGTATGAACCCTGATGAAAGAAAGAAAGCATCAATCATGGAACTTACATTTTAACCATTGACCGAACATATGAATTTGAATATTAACCCATTGAGCTATCTTACTGGTACTGTGCATGCTACAATACTGTAATACTCTTGCTGCATATCTCTTTCAAATTCTTAAGCTACAAAACATGGAAATTACACAAGCATCCCACCAGTTCCTCAGTGGACTTCACCATCCTCAGCAATTGTCAATGTTTACCTAGTCTCATTATTTTATGTTATCCATAAACAATATCTTGTCAGTTATACGTTGACAAAACCCAACTTTACATCATGGTTGTGGTCCAAATGGACACCTTGCTCCTTTACAATCTGTCTCACCTTGATCCAGGAATGGATGTCTGAAGTTCATGTAATTAAACAATGGACCATATCTTTGTTCATTCTCTATTTATTTAGCAAGATATATATTTCTTATCTTTCTTATTTATTAATGTATCACCTTTATTGATTCATTTGTGCATTTATTTATATGTTTTTAATTTATCAATGGATATTATCTTTGGTCAAAATTTAGACCTTACCTCAGTGGAATCCAACTGCCTCCCCTACCGGTGGCAGTCTTGTCTCTTGTCCCTAAAGTAACACAACTTGGTTTCATATATGATGCCAGTATGACAGTGGGGGCTTCAATCAGAGTAGTGGTGTGTAATTGCTGCTTCAAGCTACACATTCTGTAAACGATTATCCAATACTTTTATTTCCATCAGACAGTCACTTTAGTGGGACCAATTGATAATTGACAACTTAGTGACACAAGAGCATCATTTAGTAGACAGCTAGTACTCTTCTGCGTAAGAAGATATGGTCCTTAATACTGCGATTACTTTACTCTTAGGCCTCCAAAAAAGCTTTCAAGTGAGGAAATTGCTGTACTGGGTTCTAGTAAAAGCCCATATTTCCTCTACAATAATTTGTCTAGCCTGTGGATGCCTACATTGGTCTGCCCTGACCTATTTGATATCTAAGGGACAGTGGTATTGAACATTTTTTGGTTGCAAACATTCCAAATAGTTTTTTACAACTGCAAAAATTGTTTTGACAATTTCCAAATTCCATTTTAAGAATCAATTAACTTTTACTGATGCTTGAAATGGGATTGCAACCCAACACCAACTTCCTATTTGGAAGAGGGTTGTTGTAGGTGCCTCTTCCAAATACAGACTCTGCATGACATGTATCAATGCTTTGCAATCAAAATCCAGTTGATTCCCACATCAAGGGTACCACTGCTAGCTCACAAATATAAAAAAACATCTTTGTTTAAATAAAGCTCTTTTTCCTACAGGCAAACAATAGGACTGTGTCGAACCGAGCCCTTTTTGCAGGGTCATCCCCAAACTTTTTGCCTCCTTTCTACTATTTGTTTCTGACCAGTTCTTGTTGGGTTTAGGACTCTGGCTACTTTCCCACTGCTAAGCAGTGCTAAAGTACAGATGTTCTCTCTCTAAATTGTATTTGTGATTGGTTTATCCCTGATTGGCATATTTGATTTACTAGTAAGTCCTTTGAAAAGTGCACTAGAGGTGCCCAGACCCTGTAAATCAAACCTTACTAGTGGGCCTGCAGCACTGATTGTGCCACCCACATGAGTATCCCTGTAAACATGCTTCAGACCTGCCACTGTAGTGTATGTGTGTAGTTTTGCACTTCAAATTCAACCTGGTCTATACTGGTGTGTTTTATATGTCCTGATAACGAAGTATTGCCAAATTCATGTTTAACTATTGCAAGGCCTATCTCTTCTGTAGTTTAACATGTGTACTGCCTTTAAATATCTTTTAAGTGCAGTTTTCCATTGGGAGCAGATCGAAATTTGGAGTTTGGGGTCTCTGAACTCACAATTTAAAGATACATCTCTTGGTAGAGTTGGTTTTTAGATTGTCTGTTTGAAAATGCCGCTTTCAGAAAGTGGGCATTTTCTTGTTTAATCTTTCTGTGCCTCTGTCTGCCTGTGGAATCCACGTCTGGGTCAGACTGTCAGTGGGGATATTTGTGAATTCCCTCTAGACAGTGACACAAAGGAATGTGAGGTGTGTCCTGCATATCCTGATGAGTCTTCCTGGGTTAGAGTGGGAAGGAAGGGGCTGACACCTGCACTTGAAAGAGCTGTGCCTGTCCTCATACAATGCAGTCTCCAACCCGCTAGAGTGTACCTGGGGCAAGGCAGGATCTTGTGAGTAACAAAGATTAAGTTTGCCTACTTCCAAGGCATAATTGACTGTAAGTAGTGGACCCAAACCCCCAGACTTATAGATTACTTCTGGATCAAGAGGAACCTCTGCCAAGGAGAAGAGCTTGATGCTTGATGAGGACCTGCCACTCTGCCTGTTGCTTTGCTGGCCTGCTGCTGCTACTTCTGCCTGGGAGAGAAAGGACTGGACTTTGCTTTCTGGAATCCTGTTTGTGAAGTTTCTCCAAGGGCTTGGACTCAGCTTTCCTCCTGTTAAGAAGTCTCAGGGATATCAACGACTTCACCTGCCAGCAACTTGGTACTCCTGCTGAGGACCCTAACTTGCCAAGTGGTGCCTATTCCTGTTTCTGGGCCCCTGGGGGTGACAGCTGGCCTAAAAACATGAAGAACTAGGTATACCGACACCGGACGACTCCTGGATTGATGTCGCTGCCCGACCCTGTGATGCCGCCTGCACCCAAAGCTGTGGTTCCCGCAGGAGTGTGACGACCACGACTGACACCACAGGCCCAACGCTACCGCAGCCCCACTGATGTCCCGAGAATTTGTGAGTCCTGAGTGCTGTGACCCCTGACTCTACCATGGCACCTGTAGCCCTGTGGTGTGACCGTGCCCCGTGAGGTAACTCAATGCGTCTTGAACTGCCAGTTTCATCGACCACGTTGGATCATCAGAGACCGATGGCTTGGGCCAATGCTGCATCACCTCCCCTGCTCTGCAGTAAGGAACCGACGCTGCACCTGATCCAGTGACTCCGCACCTTCTGGCTCATTGCACTGGCTTGTTTTCTTTGTTACCAAAGGTACTGTACCTGGGGGTCTGTGTGACTCTGTTACCGGTGTCGCCCTCCCCATGAGTGGCAAGAGACTGTTGGGAACGCCGCTGCCAACGATCTTGTGATAGTCCCAGTTGGACTATTGTGTTTTTCAGTATTTTTATGAGGATTTAGGATTTAGGGCCTGATGTATCAAATGATTTTGCACTCGCAAACAGCGAAATCGGCCGTTTGCGAGTGTAAAATCGTGGTCTGCAATGCATCAAAGGCATTCGCAGACCAGAAAATTAAAATCGCAAAAATTGCGATTTTCTGCGTTGTGACCTGGATTTTGCGAATCGCAATTTGCGATTCGCAAAATCCAGGTCGTAAGGCAATTCTGCAAAAAATAGCAAACTGCGATTTTTCGCAGAATGGTATTTTGCACATGCAAAATACCATTGTCTGCAACCTGGTGGTAACCTGGTGCAAAATTTAAAAATGCAGTAAAACAGCATTTTTAAATTTAATATGTAAAGCACACATGCCCTTTTGGCATTTGTGTACTCTACATTGTAAACAAAAAAAAAATTGGGGTGCAGGAGAGGGGGCCTTAGGCCCCCAGCACCCTGCCCTTTTGCATTTCCCAAATTGCGATTTCTGGTTCAGAAATTGCAATTTAGGAAGTGCAAAAAATTCGCAGCTATGGGCCAACAGGCCCATAGCTGCGAATGGGCCCAGTATCGCAATTTGCGATTCGGTAATTGCATTTGCGATTTTTAAGAAATCGCAATTACCGAATCGCAAATGTGATACATGGCCCTTTGCGAGTCGGTAATTGCAATTTCTTAAAAATCGCAATTACCGAATCGCAATGGGCCAGAATCATACATCTGGCCCTTAATCTTTTAAAATTCATATTTCTACTTGTGTATGTTGGATGTTTGTCATTTTGGTTTTGTTTGATTTAGATAAATATTGGCTATTTTTCGAAACTAGTGTGGAGTTCCTTTGTGGTGTTTTCAATGTGGTGCTGTGTGTGTTAGTACAAATACTTTACACATTGCCTCTGAGAAAAGCCTGACTGCCAAGGGGGTGAGCAGAGGTTTTTCTGATCTGTGTATCTCCCTTACCCTGACTAAAGTGAGGGTCCCTACTTGGACAGGGTGTAATCTGACTGCCAACTAGATACCCATTTCTAACAGACTACATTAAAAAAAAAAAAAGAACTTTATTGAAAGATGATCACAGACATGGATGTTTCCAAACCATCATTACTCTGATGGCCACAAATCAGAGTGAGTCACAATTTGTAGCCTACCTTAATAGTCATGAGTTAGGTCGGTTTACAACCCACTCCAAATCAGAATTTTATTTAACAACCTATTAATACATAGGTAAGTATGTAAAAAATATTTTTGGTAGAAATAAAACTGGTAAAGAATTGTGACCAATTTTTTGCAGCCAGCAATTCACATTTCTGGCCCTAACATCACCCCTAATTCCCCATTTCATTCTCTGCAGAGTGGTACTGGTAATTACACAAAGTTCGAACTGACATTTAAAGGGAAAGGCCACTTCTCCCTTCACACCCCACTATCTCGACAATATCATGGAGAGCATACACACCTGTACTAACTTTTCTGTTTAAGCACCCTTTCAAAACGCACATCTTCTGAAATCAATTTAGGCCAGGGACACATTGAGACTTATCATGGTATTATTCATATGACACAATTTCAACAATTACCTTCCCTATGTGACAGAGAAGCTGCAACCTCCGAGTTCCCAGAAGACATAATCCTCTCATACCTTATAAGTGTATGTGTATGCATTCTCAGTCTAATGAACAAACTGTTTATCCTAATTTTCACAACCTTTTTGATGGTCTAAATTATCTTTTTTATACAATTCTGAAGCAGATTACTTTTTATGATACATGGTTACAGACCAAAATTACATGCCCACCCAATTCTATAACCTTTTCTGGGAATATAACCTGCTTTGTTGTAGCTCCTCCTAGATCATGCTTATTTGGAAAGTTAGCAAAATAATCAACATTTCCTTAATCTAGTTAACTCAATTACAATTTAACTAAACAGCCAATGGGTTTAGAAGGAACATAGGCCCTCATTTCAACCCTCGCGGTCAAAGACCGCCAGGGCTGTTTTGGAGTTTGTACTGCCAACAGGCTGGCGGTACAAACTCGGTCATTACGACTGTGGCGGAAGCGCGGCGGTCGCACCACCGGGACTGGCGGTTTCCCGTCACTTTTGTCCCAGGGGATTACGAGTCTCCCTCCCGCCGACCTTTTCATGGCGGTATGAACCCCCATGAAAAGGCTGGCAGAAAGGGGAGTGCGGGCCCCTGGGGGCCCCTGCACTGCCCATGCCTCCTGCCACGGCCCCATGTAGCTTTTCACTGTTTGCATAGCAGACAGTGAAAAGCACGACGGGTGCAACTGCACCTGTCGCACTGCTGCAACACCGCTGGCTCCATTTGGAGCTAGCTCCCGTGTTAGCGGTCGAGATACCCGCTGGGCCGGCGGGGATCTCCAAATAGACCCCGCGGGAGAGTGGCCGCATTGGCGGCACCTGGCGGTTTCAACTTGGCGGGCGGCCAATGTTGAAATGAGGGCCATAATAAATTTCAATAATAGTTAACCTCTTTGAGAGAGTTGACTTCTAAATTGAGCTACTCCCTGACTTGTGTCATGGTGCAAGCAGTGGCTTAATGGCGGCATCAGGTGGCGGTGGCAGTGAGACCAGGGTTGCCGTGCAACGTGGGGCACAGCTGTGTGTGGCGTTGTCAGGTCACGGTGCAGGCAGTGGCTGCGTTGACGGTGTCACAGTGGTTTTTCTTCTGTTGCAGCACAAAACACACAGTTCCCAGTTCTCTAGGTAGATAATGCTGAAGTCTTTAATATCCCTGAGGCTTCCAACTGGAGGCAAGCTCTTCTCCAAGACCTTGGAGAACCTCACAAGCAGGATACACAGAAAAGTCCAGTCTTTGCCCTCTGTAAGGCAGAAGCAGCAACTGAAGGCCAACCCAGCAAAGCACACACAGCACAGGGGCAGTAATCCTACTCCACCTCTTCAGCTCTTCTCCTGGGCAGAGGTTCCTCTTGATCCAGAAGTGTTTTAAAAGTATGGGGTCTTGGGTCCACTACTGCCTTTGAAGCAGGCCAACTTCAAAGAAAACTCTCTGTTGTTGTCAAGATCCTGCCTAGCCGAGGCCAGGCCCTAGACACACACCAGGGGGTTGAAGACTGCTTTGGGGGGGCAGGCACAGCCCTTTCAGGTGTAAGTGACTACTCCTCCCTCCACTCTAGCCCAGATGGCTCATTAGGATATGCAGGCTACACCCCAGCTCCCTTTCTGTCACTGTCTAGAGGGAATTCACAACAGCTCAACTGTCAGTGTGACCCAGACGTGGAATACACAAGCAGACAGAGGCACAGAATGGTTTAAGCAAGAAAATGGCCACTTTCTAAAAGTTGTATTTTCAAACTAACAATCTAAAAACCAACTTCACTATAAGGTGTATTTTTAAATTGTGAGTTCAGAGATGCCAAACTACAGATTTGTTTCTGCTCTCAAAGGGAAACTGCACTTTAAGGATATTAAAAACAGCCCCCATGTTAACCTTTGAGAGAGATAGGCCTTGTACCAGTGAAAACTGAATTTGGCTGTATTTCACTTTTAGGACATGTAAGACACATCAGTACATGTCCCACCTTTAACATACACTTCACCTTGCCCTTGGGGCTATATAGTGCCTACCTTAGGGGTGCCTTACATGTACCATAAGGGAAGGTTTGGGCTTGGCAAATGGGTACACTTGTCAGATTGATTTGGCAGTGCAAAACTGCACACACAGACACTGCAGTGGCAGGCCTGAGACATATTTACATGGCTACTCATGTGGGTGGAAAAACCGGTGCTGCAGGCCCCCTAGTAGTATTTGATTTACAGGCCCTGGGCACACATAGTGCACTTTACTAGGGACTTACCAGTAAATCAAATATGCTAATTATGGATAAACCAATCACCCATACAATTTACATAGGACGCACTCGCACTTTAGCACTGATCAGCAGTGGTAAAGTGCACAGAGACAATAAACCTGCAAAAATAGAGTCTAGCATACTATAACAACAGGAGGTCAGAAGGCAAAAAGACAGGGGAAACATGCTAAAAGATGCCAGGTCTAACAACAATCAAATGGTTCTTTTCTTGTTGGTCACCAGGAGGTTGCATACCAATGATTGTTGTCTACATCAGAGATTTCGCTCCAATGTACTAGCACAAAACATATCCCCGTAAATACAGTTATAGATTTCAATAGTAGGTTCATCAGCACAAACCTTTCACTTCTCTATGCATAAACTCAATATACACGGGATGAGTACCACACATTGTTGAATAATTCACTGTACAAATTGACATGTGTCCTAAATCCATTAGATCAGTAACCACATTTAATCATGATAACTCAATGTCCGCTTTCAAACATTTACCATCCTGTTCTAAATGAGGGAGCTCTATTTTGGAGAACATACGCTTGATTATATACATAATTGGGGGATATCAGCTGTATAAAAATTCTTATGATAATAATTACATTTTTCATTAATCCATGCATTAAAGGTTGCAAAATGAAAACACTACTCAGTATGCTTCTGAGTATCACCTGTAGAATTTCTCACATTGTAATTTCTTAAACCTACTAACCAGAATCTTCTCTGATGTTCTACCTTGGTCACATAATGGCTGTCTGGTACCACATAATGATTTAGAGTTATTTTTAAAAATTTTCTTTTAATGTTGCAAAAGTTTTAAAATAGGTTTTAGCCGTTTTCTCAAACCACATATCTTTTTAGCCCATATAATTCTGTGAAAGTTAAAAATAATTATATTTTTAACATTGCTTTCTCTGCATAGTAAAATATATGTGATTTGTCCAAACCCCATTTCTCCTATTTGCAAGAAATTAATCTCCGGATGAATATGTACCTATCTACTGAGATCTATTTTAATTGCATCATCTACTATTTGTTCTAAAATAAAAAATTATATGCAGAAAATCATATTGTTCACAGTTGAAGAAAATTGATAACGTTTTGTGGTGACCGTGGCTTCTCCACATGTAGTTCAACTCGTGTCTTAAACTAATTAATTGCTTTGGAGATTTACAATGCAATTTCAAAACAATTGAATTTATCTAATTCTACACCCTATACCAAATCAAAGTCTCATAATAATTTATATTGCTATTGACTATCATTGAACAGAGTTTTAATAATAAATGAGAGCAGGGATTTAGATATTAGTGAAATAAATGACAGCGAAGAATTAGGTCTTTAACTTGTTTGGCAAATTATATGGTAATTTTTTATGAATTCTATACTAGTTTACCTAGAATATAGAATGAAATGCAATGCATTCTATATTCTAATATACAAAACCTTACAAAAAAATATACTTATATACGTATTGGAATGCATTTTTCCAGTTATATTTATTTAATGTATTTATTGTAATAATTTGGTGTTTTTTTAAAGTGGTTGATTACTCAATGGAAAGGGTGTTCTGGCGCAAATCAAGCATTCATTGTTATGTGGAATTGCTCTAAGAGCAGTGGTACACATGGATATCATTTAGGGGTCACCATGGGTCGCAGCTGTGACCCCACCGTGCCCCTTTTAACCCCTGGCCCTGCCTCTGCGACCCATGGCCTCAGAGGTGGTAAAATCAGTGCCAGGAACACAAGTCTAGCCCGTCCATATGGACTTTGCTTGGGGCTCCACCTCCTTGTTCTCAATCCGTTTTTTATTACACTAATAGTTTATTATTGGCATTAGTGTAATAAAAATAGAAAACAATTAGCTGGAATATGACCTTCCTTGGTAGTTGAGGTAAGCAAAAATCACTTTTAAGTGTGTGTTATGTTCGTGCTTGCGGATGAGAGGGTGCTTATGTAAAAGAGAGTGTGTGCATGAGTGAATGTATGTTTGTGTAAGCATATTTGTGTGATTGAAACTAAAGATGAAATGGCGTGTAATGTCACTTCCGCTATCCCTGGCATTGTGTTGAATTGGCGTCCATTATGACACAATTATCCTAAGGGACTGGTTTTAAAGTGCTTTCCAAAACTCATGAAATTCAGATTGTGTGAACAGAGAGTGAAGGGATTTCCGAGCTTGGCTGTGAACAATGAAAGACGTTTCCCTTCCTATTCAAGCGCCTAAGAAACAGATGAAACTAGATACAAGTTTGCTGATTTACTCATCATCATCAAAAGTACTTTATTCGATTGAATTTAACAATCATAAAAGTCATTATACATAAAGCAATATTAAAAAAGGAGCAAAACGCTAGAATACATAGAAATATAAATATGGGTGCAACCAGATAAGAGAATAAAAAAAGTTAAAAAGGGTTAATAAACAGTTTAGTTAAAACAGGAAGGGTACTCTCAGGTATGAGGCTTAAAAATCTCACTCATTTGCCTCAAAGTATAATCTGGCCTTAATCACTGAGCACAGGAATAAAGCTAATTCATTCATGATAGATGGGAGGGACAAAAGATACAGAAAAGCTGGGCGACATTGTTTAAAGTGCATTGATTTTAAGAGTGGTATCACAAACATTTTCCTAGAGGTTGAGTAATATTTATAAAAGAGAAGTGTATGCATTGTGTTTTGATCAGAGACTTTATCGCAAGGTTATTTTTCCAGTTGTGAAGACCAGTCATTAATCAGGGGAAAACTAACGAGTCGATGAAAGGACTCTAATCTTAAGCGCGTGAGGACAAACCGATGTCTTGGGTTCAAAACGTTACATAAATATGGTTCCAAGCCATTCGTTTGCTGTATCATATGATTTCTCCTAACACTATATTTATTTGACTCTATGTCCCATCTCGATTCGGCCAGTTAGGTGAGGCAAGTATTTTTCAGGTCTTTCCTGGAGATTGTTTTCATTTTATCTGGAGTAAAAAACAGCTCAGGGTGGCCCAGCTTAACAAAAAAATCCTTTATATGGTTTAACCATGGAATTTTGAGCGAGTAAGTGCTAAAGCATCTGCTATAATGGCCCTATTCAACCTCGCAGGATCAGAGGTCCATACTTTATGCCAAAGTAAAAGTGGTTGGACGCGAATAAGATCTGTAAGATATGTCACTCCCATTTACTCAAAAGATATGGCAGGCTGCAGTGTTCTGTTTGAGCTGAAGGTTGTTGATGAGTTAGGGAGGAAGACTGAGAAAAGAGGTGTAGATTTCCTTTCTAAAATGATAAATACCTCAACAGCTGTTTTTCAGAAACGGACTTGATGCAGATGGATGATTTTCCTAAAAATACTGGTCGTGTAATAGCAGGTTGAATTGAGTGTATCAATCTGAGGAATAAATGTAAGCTGCTTGTCAAAGTTAATTCTGTGATTTCAAGCCGTTGAAGAGGGAGTTGGAGGAGGAGTGGGTTTAGCTGGCCACCAGTACTGGATCCACACGTTAGCTAGTAACCAAACACCATTTCATTAATCTTAAAAATACTGTGTATGTTCAGTAACAGATTCATTCAATTTGCTTCTGAACGCATGAAGCCTCTGACATTGGTTTAAAGGGAAATGCAATCGGCATCCAGTTGCAGTATGGATTGAGTGTCATCTGAGTAGCAATAAAAGTTAGGCATTTACTACATTCTGCCAGACTTTTCAGGGAAAAGAAGTAAAGATATAGATCTATGATGTTGGGAATGGCTGTGGGCTTCTTAGCAAGTAGCGTAATCAGAGGCCTTCTTCCTGCTTCTAAGTTGTGCGCCTGAACCCAGAGAAATTTAGCATGGGCTAAATAAAATTATAACAATAGAGGGAGCCAAGACTTTTGCAATTGCTGTGGAACATAGATCAAGGTAAGTACCAACATTTTTGATTTTGAACAAACACACACCTAGAATTTGCCATGTTGTTGGGAATGGCCGTGGGCTTCTAAACAAGCAGAGCTATCAGACGCATTCTTCCTGCTCCCAGGAACCACGCCTCAACCTAGAGAAATATTGCAGGTTCTAGTCTAGAATGAGAACAACAGTAGAGCCAAGGTATTTAAAATAATTGTGGAAGAACCATATTTTATTTTATTTTGGGCAAGATCCTATCATCAGACATGAGGTAAACGTTGAGGAAGAGATTGTTTGAGGACAATTCTCTACCTGAGTGTTGCCTGTTGCTGATTGCATCTTAAAAGTAATTGGAGAGAGTGCTGCAGAGATCTTGCAATAGAGTAACTGTGAAGTCTCACACATTCACGTCAACAACAGATCTAATAATAGAAAAATACTATTTTCTAACATTGAGGACATTAAATATATATTTAGATATGTTCATGGGATTATTTCTGAGATAGTGAATGTTCTACCTATTTCTAATGACCTGTTCCGAATGTTATTTACTTGTACAAAGGTGCAGAAAATCCCATATGTTATAAAAAGCTTGATCATTGGACACTCCACATCTTTTCTGTCTGCCTAACCTAATTTAACAAGCCAGATTTATAAAGATGTAAGATAAACATGAAAGAATTGGGCAGCAAAAAAACACAACCACCTAAAAATTACTACGGATCCACAGGGGAGGAGAGAGCACACTGGCAACAGTATCTGTATATACAATGCAACTACTTATTTAGAGATGTAAAATAAATAGTAGGCATCCTCTATGTTAAACAATGGTCAATACCAGGTATAGCCAACTGACCAAGTTCAACTCCCCTTGAATGCTGTTCCCACACCAAGTTTAACTGTAAGGTCAACTCCCTTTGGTAGTAATTATTTCCTCAACAACATTATGTCAATAAAAGGCCAACTGGTTATACTATTCAATGTTCAAAGAATTTGTTGGCTAGAATGTCAGAGAATTTACAGACAGTTCTTTAAATATATGTATGACATTCGACATAAGTACATTTTTTATGGTGAATTTAGTATTAACAAATATTAGGCATGCACTTCTACACGTTTACGCCAATGATTTCCTCCTAATATACAACTTTTGAGAATTCACAAAAGAATGGTGGACCACAACTGGAAAGTTGCTACATTCACGGGTTCTCCAGGGTACTCCTGAAGTTCTTTTGTGAGTGAAGTTTACAAACATGAAAATCATTTTTGAGTGTTTAAATTAATATTTTGTACACTTATACTTGTGTAAATGAAAGGCTGTTGTGTAAATTCACTTTACCGTTATCTTCTCTCCTGGAAAAAATATTTTTCTCTGTTTGAAAACCTATTTCCCCTGCAACCTCACCAATTTTGTCGTTGTTCCATCCCAGCAGCCACAATTGACAAGAGCAAATATCCAACTGGGTCAAGTCATATTTATTATAGGTTTTCATCGCTCTGCCACGCAAGGCTATGCAGGGCAGAGCAAAACCTACAATGAGATTTATCAATCCACAGAAGGCCAACGTGTGTTGCCCTGGTGGCTTGGAAAATCTAGTGCAATGCAAGGCAGCACAAGTTGTTGCTTTGAGTTACACTGCATGGTAAGGGCATTGCACAGGTAGAGGCTGGGAGTTCCCATGCATCCACCCATGTATTCTGACAAATTCACAGATCTATCAAGAGTGGTAGAAATGCAAATGCATCAGAATTGTGTGCCTTCCCCCAAGAGACCGATAAATATCTTTATTTCTCCTCCTTGTTTTCTCTTTCTAAGTGTGCAGCACTCTTTAAAAGATGAAAACACTTCTGAGGATTGTTTTTGTGCAGGGCGGTGCCCTTGCACCATGGTGCAAGGGTGCCTGCTGTGGTGCTAGGCAGCAGATTGTGCTCCAGTGCAGGCAGAGCAAGAATGCGCAGTGTAATGTTATATACGGCACATTCCTGTCCTCTCCCTTTCATGCAGCGCAGCAAGGTGGCTTGGTGCAATGCATGAAACATTGTTATATATGCCCCGTTAGTTTGTTACATGGATAATTGCACTTTTGCCGATATGGTTGACTCTGAGCAAACTTATTTTTCCTTTTGTGTCTCTCCTTCACACTCACGCTCATGGTGGCACTTTTAATCAACTCGCTTATGTAAACTGTTTTACTTTTCATTTTCAATTTATGTGGAAAGAAAAGTCCAGTTAGGAATTTACAATGCCAGTAGCTCTAACTCGAGCAAACACGAGACCCATTGGATTGCAAATGCTTGCTTTTATATGCACAGATATGCCTCAAATAACAACTATTCAGAATGAGCAAAGAAATATATTTGGTAACCAAATATTGTTTCACATGTGCATCTAGTATTTTGCTTTTCTACTCCCTCATACGCCCAGGCAAAGATTCAAATTTCCACATGTGACTGTTGGATGAATGGGATGGCTTTCTGATGTCAGGGATAAAAAATGTACCTTATGGCTAATCACAATGTAGAAAAGTTGGCCACCATAATAGAGAAAGTGTCCATGTATACTCATAAGCTTCTCAAGGTACTGTCAAGAATGGCCACCATATTCCATGGAGGGTTGCCTTATGTCAGGCTCACCATTTGCTGTATATGATCACATCATGCTAAAATTGTACTAAACAGGCCAGGGATGTTTACCCATCTAAAGGACGACCACAATATGGCATGGATTGGCAACGCACGGCATAGAAGGACATCACATGGTAGGAAACCACACCATATGGCCGGGCTATGCCCAATAGGCCAGGGCAACCCACCATAACCTAGCAAAACCAGTCCATACCAAATATGTCTCTTAATGACAGTGAAGCCCACAAAATATATGTGAGTGTGCCATTTCCCTTAACTCGCTCCAAGGGGGCCTATATGATGCAAGGGATCCCCACCGTACTCTGGGAATAACCACTATATGTCTTACATTTTCTCCTTTGTCAGGGATAGCCAGTGTATGCCAAGAGTATGCGAGTGATGTCTGCCATTTGCCAGGGTTGACCATTGGGTCCCAGGTATTGCCAAAAGAAGTTATATGCCATGGAAGTTCAGCACACATTAGTGTATCCTAACACATTCCAGGGATTCCCATGATGTATGCCAGGGGCACTTACCACATACCATGTATATCAATCACATTTCAAAACTGGCCAGTGGTGACCAGCATGGGCATTGGTGGGTCAACATGCAATGTGGAGATTTTCCTTCAGATAAGTAATGTCAATTATGGAAAACCTAATTCACTTGAGTCTTCATATACACACAAACTCAGGCACATTTCCATATGAATTGCTGCAAGGTCAGTACACAATGAAAAACCATTTCAAGCTGCCACTCAGATGTTGCCTCTGGGTATCTCTTTTTGGACAGCCAACACCCTTTAAATATTCATGTGACCAAAAAGGTCTTATGCACATAATGTGTGCTACTTTAGTAAATCAGATGAAAAGGTTGTAACTAATTGTTATTTTTCATGCTTATTTTCATAATTTTTTAGGGTGAGCATAGCAGCGCTCAAGTGCTGCGTTTCCGACGTGTTGGTATCTATGTTAGCCTTTAATCATGCCCACCTCACACCCATCACTTTCACTTTTTTGTGGACTTGCCTTTCAAAAATCCTTTGTTATCATTGGTAAATGTTTTACCTTTGTCCCTCCTTGTGGTGGTTTTGTTACCGCCTTGGTCATGAACCCTGTTACATGGATAATTACTTGTTTGCCAATATGTTTGAGTGCAAGCAAACTTCTTCTTCCTTTTGCATGTCTCCTTCATGCTCACACTCACCGCGGCCATGTGTAGGCAGAAAATAAACTACAATTCACCGCCTTGCATGTTGAGCCAATTACTCTTGCATTGGTCCTGACTTTGTTTGCCTTCTTCATTAAACAAAGAAAAAATTTCAGTACAGTTCAGAAAATAAATTTAAAAGAAAGCTGTGTGCTTTTGAAAGAGGCAGCTTTTTAGTGCTACCATGTCCTCAGGAGACAATCCTAACATGAATTGCTGCAAATTCCGCAAACCGGGTGCAAAAACATTTACGCAGTTTTTTCACCAATGCACGTCATATTGTATAATCTGCCCCTGGCTGCTACATTTGTATTATCAAGTGTTTATGCAACCTCGGCTCCTTTGTCATATGTCCCACACAGCTCTGTTCTCCGTTCGCCAACAAAGCGTCTTGAGGCAATGCATTACAATCACATAACATCAGCAATGTAACATATGTGCACATTAAACAATTTTATTTTTTAAGACTGATAATAGTAACGTTTACATTACATGGAATTAGCAACATGGCTAACATTACCTTTAGGCCAGAACTTTAATGAGAATTTAATATTTCAGCCAACCCACGTCACCTACAGTTCCTGCAAAAACACTATTTGTAAGGCGCTATATTTAAATGATATTCAGAGTTTCAATCAGCAAATATGAAGCTTTGACAAAATTACCGTTTACTACATTTATCAAACTAGTCAGCTTTTCTGCACTCTTTACACAGTATCCCTGTCCTTCTCAATCTTACTTCTGTTGGTATCCTTCACTCCAGAGTTTGTACTCTGCCTTCTTTTCTCCCTTTCTCTGGCACTCTCTTTATCAATCTTTCTCTTTCCTTAACACTTCCACTCCCTCCTCTCTTTTCCTTCTCTCATCCGTTTTCCATGTATTTTTCCAGTGTTAAATTTACCACTCTGTCTTCCTTTTTTCACATCTCTGCTTTCATTCTCTATCTTTTTTGGACACGCACTGGCTTTCCACCCTCCCCATTCTCTGTTTTCTTGGAAGAGCTCTGCTCCTGTTTGCACATCAACTTCTTTGAGGGGACGCTGCATATAAACAGGAAAGATTCGACTTTACACTTTAGACAGATTTAGAGAAATGGAAACATGAAACGTGTTCCAGCTCCTCATCCGCGGTGGGCAACCATGAGCAGAGTCTAACTGCTGCAAACTGGGTGAATGCACATCCTATTGAAAATGTAATTGTAGGAGATACCTCACATATCTCCTTTCATGTTGATACGTAAATCAGAAAGGGGCAACAGCCTGCAGGAAACCACAACACTCAGCTCCCCAACAGGTTGGCCGCAGATCACACGTTGTCTCAAGCCAGGCCTGGGAGCTCATCTACACATTCTACCTTTGCATTATGGGACTTATAGTCCTACAGGAACTGTAGGAAAAGCAGCATTACATTGAACAGAATGGAAACACTAAAACCATGGCTGTGTACGCTCTCTCAGAAGAGCTCTGCCCCTGTTTGCATAATCAGCTTCTTTAAGAGAACAGTGCACGTAAACAGGAAATAATAAACTTTGCTCTTTGTGTTAGATTTAGGTGCTAAAACCATAAAGCTTCTTTCGGTTCTTCCACAACATCCTCTGGTGCAGACTAGAGTACCTACATCCTCCGCAGGCACCAGTTACTCACTTAGCTACCCTGTTAGTTATTATCATTCATCCAAATTTGTTTGTTTTACACATCAAGCCATATTGCTATTTTTGTGCCAATATTATAAGTTATAATAGGCTTTTTTCCTAATTTGATATTTTTGTTTTAGAAAATTCTTCTTTGGTATTCGTTGGTGTCGACATTTATTTATTATTTATCTGCAAATGTGAGCGGTCTTTCACGTGCCAGTAAGGCTCGAATTAAAAAAATAATAATGAGGCCTGCTTGTAATTACATACTCAAACAGATAACTCATTGCGAAAATAACCATAACCTTGACTTTCCCGCAACAACAGTACCGCAAATATAAGCAGTGTTACTTTATGGTGGACATCACACTTCTTTTATTCAAGCTTATGTCAATGCGTTTGCAAAGTGGATTTTGATGTTTGGACATTGTATTAAATATGTTATTTTCAGCGCTATCAAAAGTAACCCTCATTGCTTGTTAATAGGTTTGTTCATTTGAAAAAGTGCTTTACCGACATTTAAAAAAAAGGGTTGGTTGATATTTCAGTTACTTATTTAGGGATTATACTTTTCATTTACTACAGAAATGCTGCCTAGTAGTACATAGTCATTGCTTTGGGAATTACTTTCACATTGTAGCATATTTGTTTTTATGCTGTTGGGCTTGGGTGTTCAATTAATATATTTGCACACATAATTCCACAACTAACAATTTCAATCCAACCCAGTAATTCCACTACAAACCACAAACACCCACTACACTCCAAACCAAAACACAAGACATTGGGCCATATGTATCAATCTTTACAATAGGGATTACCTAATTGCGATGTTTTGTGAATCGCAATTAAGTAATGGAACGTGTAAAACTCCAGGAGTTTCATACTGCGATTCGCAAGGGCTTGCAAATGGACCTACCTCATCAATATTCATGAGGTAGGTCGCAATTTGCGAGCCATTGCGAATGGTTACAATCCCAGGGATAGCGGCCTGCTGGGCTCAGCAGACCACTATGTCTGTGATTTCTTTTCAATAAAGCAATTTTTTTTTAAAAATGCAGCCCGTCTTCCTTAAAAGAAAATGGGATGCGTTTAAAAACGAAAAGTTTTCTTTTCACTTTTTAAGAGTAGGCCTGCTTTTAAAAAACGTTTTTGTATGCATTCACCAAGAGGTTTTGTTTTGCCACCGCATTCATGGTCACAAAACAATCATACATCCCTCTGAGATTCGGTATTAGGAAGGGATGCCCTTGACACGCCCCTTCCTAATACCGAATCGGTATGTAGTCGCAAATCCAATTTGCGATTCGGTCACAAGATACTGAATCGCAAATTGGACTTGTTACATACCAAAATGCATTTTTGAGATCACAAACGACCCGTTGGGCCGTTTGCAATCGCAAACATGTTTGATACATCTGACCCATTGTCATTTACAGCACCAGTAGCTCCAACTCTCACAAATGTGAGACCTATTGCATTGCAAATGCTTGTTTATTTCAGTAATTAGTTCCTTTTGGAGAACCATGGGCAATCTACTCAAATATCCCCTTGTTGAATTTGGAAACATATCTAATTTTCAGATATATATTGCTTTTTGGGTTCACCCATAGGTGTCATACCTATTTCCACAACAAATGTAAGTTCATTAAAACAGGGAAAATTAGGAAAAAATGTATTACAAGTTAGAAAAAAAGCAAAAGCTGTGATAAAACAGGTTTTCTTTAACAACTTTTACAACTTTGCTTGTTCCTGAAAGCTCAGAAGAATGTGGTCTTAGCACAGTAAATAGTTTCTTGATGCCACTTTTAACCCCTTCGCTGCCAGGCCTTTTCCCCCTCCTGTGCCGAGCCTTTTTTTGGCTATTTGGAGCAGTTCGCGCTTAGGCCCTCATAACTTTTTGTTCACGTAAGCTACCCACGCCAAATTTGCGTCCTTTTTTTCCAACATCCTAGGGATTCTAGAGGTACCCAGACTTTGTGGGTTCCCCAGAAGGAGGCCAAGAAATTAGCCAAAAAACAGTGAAAATTTCGTTTTTTTTTTAAAAATTAGAAAAATGGGCTGCAGAAGAAGGCTTGTGGTTTTTTCCCTGAAAAGGGCATCAACAAAGGGTTTGCGGTGATAAAATCACCAGCTTCCCAGCTTTCAGGAACAGGCAGACTTCAATCAGAAAACCCAATTTTTCAACACAATTTTGCCATTTTACTGGGACATACCCCATTTTTACAATTTTTTGTGCTTTCAGCCTCCTTCCAGTCAGTGACAGAAATGGGCATGAAACCAATGCTGGATCCCAGAGACCACAACATTTCTGAAAAGTAGACAAAATTCTGAATTCAGCAAGGGGTAATTTGTGTAGATCCTACAAGGGTTTCCTACAGAAAATAACAACTGAAAAAGAAAAATATTGAAATTGAGGTGAAAAAAACATCCATTTTTCTCTAAGTTTTACTCTGTAATTTTTTCCTGCAATGTCAGATTTTCGAAAGCAATATACTGTTACGTCTGCTGGACTCTTCTGGTTGCGGGGATATATAGGGCTTGTAGGTTCATCAAGAACTCTAGGTACCCAGAGCCAATAAATGACCTGCACCCTGCAGTGGGTTTTCATTCTATGCCGGGTATACAGCAATTCATTTGCTGAAATATAAAGAGTAAAAAATAGCTATCAAGAAAACCTTTGTATTTCCAAAATGGGCACA
This sequence comes from Pleurodeles waltl, assembly GCF_031143425.1. NCBI lineage: Eukaryota > Metazoa > Chordata > Amphibia > Caudata > Salamandridae > Pleurodeles > Pleurodeles waltl. Next base: position 384,422,818 of record NC_090442.1, read on the forward strand.
AGATAAGGTGTTGAGAAGCAGTGGTTATTTGCACATCTCTGAATTCCAGGGTGCCCATATTAGCATGTGAATTACAGGGCATTTCTCAAATAGATGTCTTTTTTACACACTGTCTTACATTTGGAAGGGAAAAATGTAGAGAAAGACAAGGGGCAATAACACTTGTTTTGCTATTCTATGTTCCCCCAAGTCTCCCGATAAAAATGATACCTCACTTGTGTGGGTAGGCCTGGCGCCCGCGACAGGATACGCCCCAAAACACAACGTGGACACATCACAGAAAACAGACCTGTTTTTAGCAAAGTGCCTACCTGTAAATTTTGGCCTGTAGCTCAGCCGCCACCTAGGGAAACCTACCAAACCTGTGCATTTCTGAAAACTAGAGACCTAGGGGAATCCAAGATGGGGTGACTTGTGTGGCTGGGACCAGGTTCTGTTACCCAGAATCCTTTGCAAACCTCAAAATTTGGCTAAAAAAACACATGTTCCTCACATTTCTGTGGCAGAAAGTTCTGGAATCTGAGAGGAGCCACAAATTTCCTTCCACCCAGCGTTCCCCCACGTCTCCTGATAAAAATGATACCTCACTTGTGTGGGTAGGCCTAGCGCCCGCGACAGGAAACGCCCCAAAGCGCAACGTGGACACAGCCAAATTTTTGAAGGAAAACAGAGGTGGTTTTTGCAAAGTGCCTACCTGTAGATTTTGGCCTGTAGCTCAGCCGCCACCTAGGGAAACCTACCAAACCTATGCATTTCTGAAAACTAGAGACCTAGGGGAATCCAAGATGGGGTGACTTGTGTGGCTGGGACCAGGTTCTGTTACCCAGAATCCTTTGCAAACCTCAAAATGTGGCTAAAAAAACACATGTTCCTCACATTTCTGTGGCAGAAAGTTCTGGAATCTGAGAGGAGCCACAAATTTCCTTCCACCCAGCGTTCCCCCACGTCTCCCGATAAAAATGATACCTCACTTGTGTGGGTAGGCCTAGCGCCCGCGACAGGAAACGCCCCAAAGCGCAACGTGGACACATCACAGAAAACAGACCTGTTTTTAGCAAAGTGCCTACCTGTGGATTTTGGCCTGTAGCTCAGCCGCCACCTAGGGAAACCTACCAAACCTGTGCATTTCTGAAAACTAGAGACCTTGGGGAATTCAAGATGGGGTGACTTGTGTGGCTGGGACCAGGTTCTGTTACCCAGAATCCTTTGCAAACCTCAAAATTTGGCTAAAAAAACACATGTTCCTCACATTTCTGTGGCAGAAAGTTCTGGAATCTGAGAGGAGCCACAAATTTCCTTCCACCCAGCATTCCCCCACATCTCCCGATAAAAATGATACCTCACTTGTGTGGGTAGGCCTAGCGCCCACGACAGGAAACGCCCCAAAGCGCAACGTGGACACAACCAAATTTTTGAAGGAAAACAGAGGTGTTTTTTGCAAAGTGCCTACCTGTAGATTTTGGCCTGTAGCTCAGCCGCCACCTAGGGAAACCTACCACACCTGTGCATTTCTGAAAACTAGAGACCTGGGGGAATCCAAGATGGGGTGACTTGTGTGTCTGGGACCAGGTTCTGTTACCCAGAATCCTTTGCAAACCTCAAAATGTGGCTAAAAAAACACATGTTCCTCACATTTCTGTGGCAGAAAGTTCTGGAATCTGAGAGGAGCCACAAATTTCCTTCCACCCAGCGTTCCCCCACGTCTCCCGATAAAAATGATACCTCACTTGTGTGGGTAGGCCTAGCGCCCGTGACAGGAAACGCCCCAAAGCACAACGTGGACACATCACAGAAAATAGACCTGTTTTTAGCAAAGTGCCTACCTGTGGATTTTGGCCTGTAGCTCAGCCGCCACCTAGGGAAACCTACCAAACCTGTGCATTTCTGAAAACTAGAGACCTAGGGGAATCCAAGATGGGGTGACTTGTGTGGCTGGGACCAGGTTCTGTTACCCAGAATCCTTTGCAAACCTCAAAATTTGGCTAAAAAAACACATGTTCCTCACATTTCTGTGGCAGAAAGTTCTGGAATCTGAGAGGAGCCTCAAATTTCCTTCCACCCAGCGTCCCCCCACGTCTCCTGATAAAAATGATACCTCACTTGTGTGGGTAGGCCTAGCGCCCACGACAGGAAACGCCCCAAAGCGCAACATGGACACAACCAAATTTTTGAAGGAAAACAGAGGTGTTTTTTGCAAAGTGCCTACCTGTAGATTTTGGCCTGTAGCTCAGCCGCCACCTAGGGAAACCTACCAAACCTGTGCATTTCTGAAAACTAGAGACCTAGGGGAATCCAAGATGGGGTGACTTGTGTGGCTGGGACCAGGTTCTGTTACCCAGAATCCTTTGCAAACCTCAAAATGTTGCTAAAAAAACACATGTTCCTCACATTTCTGTGGCAGAAAGTTCTGGAATCTGAGAGGAGCCACAAATTTCCTTCCACCCAGCGTTCCCCCACGTCTCCCGATAAAAATGATACCTCACTTGTGTGGGTAGGCCTAGCGCCCGCGACAGGAAACGCCCCAAAGCACAACGTGGACACATCACAGAAAACAGACCTGTTTTTAGCAAAGTGCCTACCTGTGGATTTTGGCCTGTAGCTCAGCCGCCACCTAGGGAAACCTACCAAACCTGTGCATTTCTGAAAACTAGAGACCTAGGGGAATCCAAGATGGGGTGACTTGTGTGGCTGGGACCAGGTTCTGTTACCCAGAATCCTTTGCAAACCTCAAAATTTGGCTAAAAAAACACATGTTCCTCACATTTCTGTGGCAGAAAGTTCTGGAATCTGAGAGGAGCCACAAATTTCCTTCCACCCAGCATTCCCCCACGTCTCCCGATAAAAATGATACCTCACTTGTGTGGGTAGGCCTAGCGCCCGCGACAGGAAACGCCCCAAAGCGCAACGTGGACACATCACAGAAAACAGACCTGTTTTTAGCAAAGTGCCTACCTGTGGATTTTGGCCTGTAGCTCAGCCGCCACCTAGGGAAACCTACCACACCTGTGCATTTCTGAAAACTAGAGACCTAGGGGAATCCAAGATGGGGTGACTTGTGTGGCTGGGACCAGGTTCTGTTACCCAGAATCCTTTGCAAACCTCAAAATTTGGCTAAAAAAACACATGTTCCTCACATTTCTGTGGCAGAAAGTTCTGGAATCTGAGAGGAGCCACAAATTTCCTTCCACCCAGCATTCCCCCACATCTCCCGATAAAAATGATACCTCACTTGTGTGGGTAGGCCTAGCGCCCACGACAGGAAACGCCCCAAAGCGCAACGTGGACACAACCAAATTTTTGAAGGAAAACAGAGGTGTTTTTTGCAAAGTGCCTACCTGTAGATTTTGGCCTGTAGCTCAGCCGCCACCTAGGGAAACCTACCACACCTGTGCATTTCTGAAAACTAGAGACCTGGGGGAATCCAAGATGGGGTGACTTGTGTGTCTGGGACCAGGTTCTGTTACCCAGAATCCTTTGCAAACCTCAAAATGTGGCTAAAAAAACACATGTTCCTCACATTTCTGTGGCAGAAAGTTCTGGAATCTGAGAGGAGCCACAAATTTCCTTCCACCCAGCGTTCCCCCACGTCTCCCGATAAAAATGATACCTCACTTGTGTGGGTAGGCCTAGCGCCCGTGACAGGAAACGCCCCAAAGCACAACGTGGACACATCACAGAAAATAGACCTGTTTTTAGCAAAGTGCCTACCTGTGGATTTTGGCCTGTAGCTCAGCCGCCACCTAGGGAAACCTACCAAACCTGTGCATTTCTGAAAACTAGAGACCTAGGGGAATCCAAGATGGGGTGACTTGTGTGGCTGGGACCAGGTTCTGTTACCCAGAATCCTTTGCAAACCTCAAAATTTGGCTAAAAAAACACATGTTCCTCACATTTCTGTGGCAGAAAGTTCTGGAATCTGAGAGGAGCCTCAAATTTCCTTCCACCCAGCGTCCCCCCACGTCTCCTGATAAAAATGATACCTCACTTGTGTGGGTAGGCCTAGCGCCCACGACAGGAAACGCCCCAAAGCGCAACATGGACACAACCAAATTTTTGAAGGAAAACAGAGGTGTTTTTTGCAAAGTGCCTACCTGTAGATTTTGGCCTGTAGCTCAGCCGCCACCTAGGGAAACCTACCAAACCTGTGCATTTCTGAAAACTAGAGACCTAGGGGAATCCAAGATGGGGTGACTTGTGTGGCTGGGACCAGGCTCTGTTACCCAGAATCCTTTGCAAACCTCAAAATGTTGCTAAAAAAACACATGTTCCTCACATTTCTGTGGCAGAAAGTTCTGGAATCTGAGAGGAGCCACAAATTTCCTTCCACCCAGCGTTCCCCCACGTCTCCCGATAAAAATGATACCTCACTTGTGTGGGTAGGCCTAGCGCCCGCGACAGGAAACGCCCCAAAGCACAACGTGGACACATCACTGAAAACAGACCTGTTTTTAGCAAAGTGCCTACCTGTGGATTTTGGCCTGTAGCTCAGCCGCCACCTAGGGAAACCTACCAAACCTGTGCATTTCTGAAAACTAGAGACCTAGGGGAATCCAAGATGGAGTGACTTGTGTGGCTGGGACCAGGTTCTGTTACCCAGAATCCTTTGCAAACCTCAAAATTTGGCTAAAAAAACACATGTTCCTCACATTTCTGTGGCAGAAAGTTCTGGAATCTGAGAGGAGCCACAAATTTCCTTCCACCCAGCATTCCCCCACGTCTCCCGATAAAAATGATACCTCACTTGTGTGGGTAGGCCTAGCGCCCGCGACAGGAAACGCCCCAAAGCGCAACGTGGACACATCACAGAAAACAGACCTGTTTTTAGCAAAGTGCCTACCTGTGGATTTTGGCCTGTAGCTCAGCCGCCACCTAGGGAAACCTACCACACCTGTGCATTTCTGAAAACTAGAGACCTAGGGGAATCGAAGATGGGGTGACTTGTGTGGCTGGGACCAGGTTCTGTTACCCAGAATCCTTTGCAAAACTCAAAATTTGGCTAAAAAAACACATGTTCCTCACATTTCTGTGACAGAAAGTTCTGGAATCTGAGAGGAGCCACAAATTTCCTTCCACCCAGCGTTCCCCCACGTCTCCCGATAAAAATGATACCTCACTTGTGTGGGTAGGCCTAGCGCCCACGACAGGAAACGCCCCAAAGCGCAATGTGGACACAACCAAATTTTTGAAGGAAAACAGAGGTGTTTTTTGCAAAGTGCCTACCTGTAGATTTTGGCCTGTAGCTCAGCCGCCACCTAGGGAAACCTACCAAACCTGTGCATTTCTGAAAACTAGAGACCTAGGGGAATCCAATATGGGGTGACTTGTGTGGCTCGGACCAGGTTCTGTTACCCAGAATCCTTTGCAAACCTCAAACTTTGGCTAAAAAAACACATGTTCCTCACATTTCTGTGGCAGAAAGTTCTACAATCTGAGAGGAGCCACAAATTTCCTTCCACCCAGCGTTCCCCCATGTCTCCCGATAAAAATGATACCTCACTTGTGTGGGTAGGCCTAGCGCCCGCGACAGAAAACGCCCCAAAGCGCAACGTGGACACATCACAGAAAATAGACCTGTTTTTACCAAAGTGCCTACCTGTAGATTTTGGCCTCTAGCTCAGCCGCCACCTAGGGAAACCTACCAAACCTGTGCATTTCTAAAAACTAGAGACCTAGGGGAATCCAAGATGGGGTGATTTGTGTGGCTCGGACCAGGTTCTGTTACCCAGAATCCTTTGCAAACCTCAAAATTTGGCTAAAAAATACATGTTCCTCACATTTCTGTGGCAGAAAGTTCTGGAATCTGAGAGGAGCCACAAATTTCCTTCCTCCCAGCGTTCCCCCACGTCTCCCAATAAAAATGATACCTCACTTGTGTGGGTAGGCCTAGCGCTCGCGACAGGAAATGGCCCAAAACACAACTTGGACACATCACATTTTTTCATAGAAAACAGTGCCTATGTGTGGATTTTGGCCTCTAGCTCAGCCGGCACCTGGGGAAACCTAGCAAACCAGCGCATTTTTGAAAACTAGAGACCTAGGGGAATCAAAGATGGGGTGATTTGCGGGGCTCTGACCAGGTTCTGTTACCCAGAATCCTTTGCAAACATCAAAATCTGGCCAAAAAACACTTTTTCCTCTCATTTCGGTGACAGAAAGTTCTGGAATCTGAGAGGAGCCACAAATTTCCTTCCACCCAGCGTTCCCCTAAGTCTCTCCATAAAAATGGTACCTCACTTGTGTGGGTAGGCCTAGCGCCCACAAAAGGAAATGGCCCAAAACACAACGTGGACACAACATATTTTTTCACAGAAAACAGAGGTGTTTTTTGCAAAGTGCCTACATGTGGATTTTGGCCTCTAGCTCAGCCGGCCCCAGGGGGGGGGAAATGCCCTAAAATAAATTTGACCCCCCACCCCCCCAAACCCCCCCTGCCCAGGTGCGACCCTTGCCTACGGGGTCGCTACCCCTGCGTGACATTGGCGCCAAAAAACAAATTCCCGGTGCCTAGTGGTTTCTGCCCCCTTGGGGGCAGATTGACCTAAAATCGACCAATCTGCCCCCAAAGGGGGCAGAAATGCTCTAAATACAGTTTGCCCCCCAGGGAAGCGACCCTTGTCTGATGGGTCGCTCCCCATCTCTAAAAAAACAAACAAACAAAAAACAAAACCAAAAAAAAAAAACATTTGCCCTGGCGCCTAGAGGTTTCTGCCCCCCCTGGGGGCAGATCGGCCTAATAATAGGCCGATCTGCCCCCAGGGGGGGCAGAAATGGCCTAAAATAAATTTGCCCCCCCAAACCCCACCCACCCCCCCACCTCGGAGCGACCCTTGCCTACTGGGTCGCTCCCCCTGCGTGACATTGGCGCCAAAAAACGAATCCCCGGTGCCTAGTGGTTGCAGATTGACCTAAAATCGACCAATCTGCCCCCAAGGGGGGCAGAAATGGTCTAAACACAGTTTGCCCCCCAGGGGAGCGACCCTTGTCTGATGGGTCGCTCCCCATCTCTAAAAAAACAAACAAACTAAAAAAACAACACAAAAAAAAAATTTGCCCTGGCAACAAGAGGTTTCTGCCCCCAGGGGGGGCAGAAATGGCCTAAAATAAATTTGCCCCCGAACACCCCCCCCCGGAGCGACCCTTGCCTACGGGGTCGCTCCCCTTGCGTGACATTGGCGCCAAAAAACAAATCCCCGGTGCCTAGTGGTTTCTGCCCCCTTGGGGCAGATTGACCTAAAATTGACCAATCTGCAACCAAGGGGGGCAGAAATGGTCTAAATACAATTTGCCCCCCAGGGGAGCGACCCTTGCCTGATGGGTCGCTGCCCATCTCTAAAAAAAAAACCAAACCAAAAAAAAAACACAAAAAAAAAATGTGCCCTGGCGCCTAGAGGTTTCTGCCCCCCCTGGGGGTAGATCGGCCTAATACCAATAGGGCAATCTGCCCCCAGGGGGGGCAGAGATGGCCTAAAATAATTTGGCCCCCCTCACCCCCCAGCCCCCCGGGGAGCGACCCTTGACTACAAGGTCGCTCCCCTTGTGTGACGGCGCAAAAAAAAGATTCCTGGTGCCTAGTGGTTTCTGCCCCCCTTGGGGGCAGATTGACCTAAAATCGGCCGATCTGCCCCCAAAGCGGGCAGAAATGGCCTAAATACATTTTGCCCCTCCAGGGGAGCGACCCTTGTCCAAGGGGGTCGCTCCCCATCTGTAAAACAGAAAAAAACAAAAATCCCTGGTGCCTAGTGGTTTCTGCCCCCCTTGGGGGCAGATCAGCCGAATCAAAATAGGCTGATCTACCCCCCCCAGGGGGGCAAAAATGGCCTAAAATAATCCCCCCCCCCCCAGGGAGCGACCCTTGCCTAAGGGGTCGCTCCCCTTGCGTGAAATTCACGCAAAAAAAAAAAACTCCCTGGTGTCTAATGGTGACCTCATCAAAATAGGCCAATCTGCCCCCAAGGGGGGCAGAAATGGCCTAAATATAATTTGCCCCCTAGGGGAGCGACCCTTGCCTAAGGGGTCGCTCCCCACCTAAAAAAAAAAGAAAACATAACAAAAAGAAAAAAAAAAAAAAGATCCCTGGTGCCTAGAGGTTTCTGCCCCCCCTGGGGGCAGATCGGCCTAATAATAGGCCGATCTGTCCCCAGGGGGGGGCAGAAAAGGCCTTCCCAAAAAAAATGCCCCCCCTGGGAGCGACCCTTGCCAAAGGGGTCGCTCCTGTTGCGTGAAATTCGCGCGCAAAAACAAACTCCCTGGTGTCTAATGGTTTCTGCCCCCCTTGGGGGCAGATTGGCCTCATCAAAATAGGCCAATCTGCCCCCAAGGGGGGCAGAAATGGCCTAAATATATATTGCCCCATAGGGGAGCGACCCTTGCCTAAGGGATCGCTCCCCACCTAAACAAAAAAGAAATCATCACAAAAAAAAAAAAAAAAAAAAGGTCCCTGGTGCCTAGAGGTTTCTGCCCCCCCCCGGGGGCAGATCGGCCTAATAATAGGCCAATCTGCCCCCAGGGGGGGCAGAAAAGGCCTTCCTAAAAAAATGCCCACCCGGGAGCGACCCTTGCCCAAGGGGTCGCTCCCTTTTGCCAATTTCACTGAAAAAAAAAAAAATCCCTGGTGTCTAGTGGGGTTTCAAAAGCCGGATTGCAAGCAATCCGGCTTTTGAAACCTGTGAGAGACTTCAAAGGGAAGGAAATACATTTCCTTCCCTTTGAAGCCTCTCGGGCCTCCGCCATGGGATTGAAAAAGAAATGCAAAAGCATTTCTCAGAGCTTCCAGCGCGATGGGGGAGACCCTGTGACTAATCAGCGCGCGCTCGCGCGCTGACGTCACAGGGGGGGTTGGGGGGGGTCGGGGTGGGAGGGGAAGGGCTTCCCCTTCCATCCCTGACTTGGGGGGGTGGGGGGGAACCCCACAGAGGGAGCGAAAGCGCTCCCTCTGGGCTCTGTGCACAGGACGTAACGGTTACGTCCTGGGCACAGCAGCACTGTGCCTCAGGACGTAACCATTACGTCCTGGGCACAGAAGGGGTTAAGGGAAAAAAAAACATATGTTGTCTTGCCGAGTACTTTTTCCCCATTTTCAAAACAAAATGTTCAATCAATTTATTAATCAAGGAATTTGTAAAGCACACTACTCACCCATGAGGGTCTCAAGGCACTGAGGTGGGGGGAAGGTGCTGCTACTGCTCGAACATCCAAGTCTTGAGAAGTCTCCTGAAGGTAAGGATGTCTTTGGTCTGACGCAGGTGGGTAGGAAGAGTGTTTCATGTCTTGGCGGCGAGGTGCGAGAATGATCTGCCACCGGTTGTAGTTCTGCAGATGCGTAGGATGGTTGCGATGGTGAGGTCGGCAGAGCAGAATTGCTGGGTCGGAGTGTAGAAGGAGAGCCGTCTGTTGAAGTATTCTGGTCCGGTGTTGTGCAGTGCTTTGTGAGCGTGGGCGAGGAGTTTGAAGGTGATTCTCTTGTTGACAGGGAGCCAGTGCAAGTCTCTCAGATGGCTTGTGATGTGGCAGTGGCGGGGATGTCAAGGATGAGGCGTGCAGAGGGGTTCTCGATGCATTGCAGGCTCTTCTGGAGTTTGGCCGTGGTTCCTGCGTAGAGGGCATTGCCGTAGTCCAGTTTTCTACTTACGAGGGCTTGGGTGAGTGTTCTTCTGGTTTCGTGGGAATCCATTTGTAGATCTTTCGGAGCATGCAGAGGGTGTTGAAGCAGTAGGAGGAGATGGCTGTTGAAATGCTGGATCATGGATAATGAGGAGTCCAAGATGAATTCAAGGTTGCATGCGTGGTTGGTGGGAGTCTGAGCGGATCTGAGAGTGGTAGGCAACCAGGAGTTATCCCATGTGGAGGGGCTGGAGCTGAAGATGAGGACCTTCGTCTTGTCAGAATTGAGTTTGAGGCAGCTGTTCTTCATCCATTCGGCGATGGTCTTCATTCCTTCGTGGAGGTTGGTTTTGGGCGAGTCCTTGGTGAGGTAGAGGATCAGCTGGGTGTCATCGGCATATGAGATGATGTTGAAATTGTGGGGTCTGGCGATGTTTGCGAGCGACGCCATGTAGACGTTGAAGAGGGTCAGGCTGAGGGACGAACCCTGGGGGACGCCCCAGATGATTTTGGTGGCTTTGGAGCGGAATGGGGGAAGGCGGACTCTCCGGGTTCTGCTGGTGAGAAAGGAGGTGACCCAGTCCAGGGCTCTGTTGCGGATCCCTGCGTTGCTGAGGCGGGTGTGTAGGGTGTGGTGGCAGACGATGTTGAATGCGGCCGAGAGGTCCAGAAGGATGATGGCCGTGGTTTCGCCGCTGTCCAGTATGGTTCTGATGTTGTCGGTGGCAGCGATGAGGGCAGTTTTGGTACTGTGGTTGCTGCGGAATCTGGATTGGGAAGGGTCCAGGGTGCTGTTCTCCTCAAGGAATCAGGTTAGTTGTCTGTTGACAGCCTTCTCAATGACGTTTGCCGGGAAGGGGAGCAGGGAGATAGGCAAGATGTTCTTGAGGTCCTTTGGGTCCACCTAGGGTTTTTTGAGGAAGGCGTTGATCTCAGCAAGTTTGCAGCTCTTTGGGAAGGTGGTGGACTTGAAGGAGCTGTTGATGATCTCCTGTAGTTGGAGTGCAATGACAGAACTTGCTTTGTTGAGGGTGTGGTGAGGACAGGGGTCAGATGGAGAGCTGGAGTGGATGGTGTTCATGATTTTAATGGTGTCATTGTCATTGACGGGGGTCCAGGAGAGCAGGAGGCTGGTCGGTGGTGAGTCTGTGGTGTTGGTGGATGCCGGGGGGGGTCTGAGTGCTGAAGCTGTCATGGATATCTGCAATCTTGCAGTGGAAGTAGGAGACTAGGGAGTCATAGAGGTTTTGAGATGGCAGGATGTCGTTGGCATTGGAGCTTGGTTTGGAGGGCTCCTTCACGATGTTGAAGAGCACCTTGTGGCTGTGTGCGTTGTTGTTGATTCGGTCTTTGAAGGCGGTTCTCCTGGTGGTTCGGATGAGTTTGTGGTGTCTGCGGATGGTGTTTTTGAAGGCTGTGTGGTTGTCCAGTGTCTGATCTTGGCACCACTTCTTTTCGAGTCTTCGGCAGGTTCGCTTAGATTCGTTGAGGTCGGCGGTAAACCACAAGGCCTTTCTGTTGGTGCGTCTGTTGGAGGCATTCTTGATCGGGTGAGAGTGTTGGCACAGGTGTCGATCCATTGCCTGAAGTTGCGGGTAGCTGTGTCAGTGTTGGTGGAGTCGATGGGGGTGTTCCGGGAGAGGGTTGTGATAAGTCGGTCTTCGGTGACCTTGTTCCAACTGCTGTGTGGAATCCGTTGTGGGTGGTGGTGTTTTGTGGGTTTCTTGAAGGAGAAGTGGATGCAGCGGGGATCTGTCCAGTGGAGTTTGGTGGTGTGGCTGAAGGAGACGTGATTGCTGGCGGAGAAAATAGGGTAGCGTGTGTGTCCTGCAGAGTGGGTCGGTGTCGGGAAGAGCTATTTGAGGCCGAGGTTGGAGAGGTCGTCGAGCAGGGTGATGGTGTTGTTGTCGATGATGTTCTCGAGGTGGATGTTTATGTCCCCAAGGAGTATGTAGTGAGTGGATGCGAGAGCATGCTTGCTGATGACGTCAGTGATGGAGTCGCTGAACTGCTGTTGGGGGCCTGTAGACGAGGTTCCCTCGGAGGGTGGTGTTTGGGTCAGTGTGGATCTGGAAGTGCAGGTGTTCGGCGGTGCTGAGGGTATCTTCAGTGCTGGTCGTGATCCGGAGGGTGTTCTTGTGGATGATGGTGATGCCTCCTCCTGGTTTGTTGGAGCGGTCCCTGCAGGTGATCTTGTAGCTGTCCTAGATGGCAATGGGGATGTCAGGCGCTGAGGAGGGGTTCATCCAGGCCTCAGTCAGGAAGGCGATGTCTGGGGAAGTCGAGTAGATTCCATAGCTCTACTGTGTATTTGTGGACGGAGCAGGTGTTGAGGAGGATACATCTGAGAGGGCTGCGCCTGCCTTGGTGGGTGGGTCGTTGGCGTGGAGACTGGTGAAGGTGCAGTTCCGGTAGTAGAAGGGTCCACCTGCGATCTGCAGGAAGGCTTGAAGGCAGGCAGGAGAGTGGCCGGTGTTGGGGCACGGAGGGTGGCGTCATCAGAATGAAGACGTACGTGGTGGCAGTGGGGGGGATGAGAGCCAGGGGTTCCGGCATTGGGCGCGATTCAGGTGCGGACATCGGCGCGCCAGCTGGGAGGCGGGAGCGGGGGGGAAAACGTTGTGAAAAAATGTGGCGGGGCCACGGGGCAGCAACGGCGGGGGAGAGGGAGAGGATGGAGAGCGAGAGTGAGAGAGAGAGAGAGAGAGAGCGGAGTGGAGGGAAACAACAGAGAGAGAGTGTAAGCAAAGTCAAAAAGTAAAGAAAAAATCAAGCAGCAAAAGGGGCACAGAGGGGGCAGACACGGAAGAGAGAGCACACAAGGAGTGAAGGAGAGAAAAGGAGGAGAGAGGCAGCCTGGTAGGAAAGCAGAGCTCTCCCACTAGACACCAGGGATGAGGCACAAGCAGAAGCCTGTGGGCGGAGGAGGGCCTCGAACTCCTGACAGGAGTCACGAGTTTAGAGGAGCGAGGGATGAGGGCTCTACTTACGAGGTAAAGCCACGGGAAGCAGAGCAGTGCACTGACCAGGTCAGTGGTATTGTTCTCAAAGTTTTGCTAATTTCTCAGTTCTCTCCGGGAGAATTCACAAACCCTGGGTACCTTTAGAATTCTTAAGATGTGGGGAAAAATGATGTACATTTGACATGCATATCTTTTGTGGAAAAAGATGTCATGATGGCCTAAGCATGAAGTGCTCCACAAACATAAAAAAGGGCTCAGTACTTTTGGTGGAAAAGTTTAAGCAGATAAGGTGTTAAGGGCTAGAATAATGGTTCAGTGTGATCTCCTTTAGGCTGAGGAACCAGACCCCACTCTAGTATGTAAAGACTATGACGCTCATTATGAGTTTAGCAGGTGGTGGAGGCCACCCACCAAACTCATTTGCACAAAGACTGCTACGCTGGTCATCCACACGTCAGCTATATTAAACGTTCCCCGCTGGGCTGGTGTTTCAACCCACCAGCCCAATGGGAAACAGGGCCTTCACATTGACGCCGACTCATAATTGAGACGACAGCAATGTGGCAGTGTGTTGGGTGAGACAGCACTCGTCATGCTTTTCACTGCTTGTAATTCAGGCAGTAATAAATGTGACGGGTCTGTCCATGGGGGCCCATGCTAAGAGAAATGTGGAGTTTGAGGTCTCTGAACTCACAATTTAAAAACACATCTATTAGTGAAGTTGGGTTTTAGATTGTCAGTTTGAAAATTCCACTTTTAGAAAGTAGGCATTTTCTTGCTTAAACCATTCTATGACACTGCCTGTCTGTTGATCCCCTGTCTGGGTCCGTTTGGCAGTTGGGCTGTTTGTGAATCCCCTCTAGACAGTGAGACAAAGGGAGCTGGGGTGTATCCTACATATCCCCATGAGCCATGTGTGCTAGAGTGGAGGGAGGAGTGGTCACTTACACCTGAATGGGCTGTGCCTGCCCCCTCACAATGCAGTCTCCAACCCCCTGGTGTGTGCCTGGGGCCTGGCCTGGGCAAAGCAGGATCTTGTGAACAACAGAGACTTTCCTTTGATGTTCGCCTACTTCAAAGGCAGAAAGTGGTATAAGTAGTGGACCCAAAACCCCAGACTTTAGATCACTTCTGGAATCAAGTGGAACCGCTGCCAAGGAGAAGAGCTGAAGAGCTGAGGAGAAGTGCTGCCCTGGCCTGTGACTGTGTTTTGTTGGGCTACCCTGCAGTTGCTGCTTCTACCTTTGAAAGGGGACAAAGACTGGACTTTGTGGTATATTCCTGCTTGAGAAGAATCTCCAAGGGCTTGGACTGAGTTTCAGGGCCATCAAAGACTTTCTCTGCCAGCACCTGGACTCTCTGCTGAGACTCCTGCCCTGCCAAGTGGTGCCTAATCCAGACACTGGGCCCTTGAAAGGAGAAGCTGGTAGGAAACCAAGAAGATCCAAAAAAAACGACATCGGACGAGTCCGGACCAACGCCACTGCCGAACCCTGTGAAGCTGCCTGCAACCATAGCCGTGGTCCTCGCTGGGGTGTGACGACCTTGCAGGCCCGATGCCGCCTTAGCCTCGCTGAATTATGTGACTGAGTGGAAGTCACCACACCACACCGTGACAGCCAGACATCGACTCCACGGAAAGTGCGCAGATCCAACTTTTCGCACAGACGCCTCCCCCGCTCTGCAGGAAGGACCCGACTTCTCTTTGTGATGCCTCTGCTCCTTCGCTCCGCAGCACCGGAATCGACACCACCTCGGATCCAGCGGAACTGTGCTCCCTGACTCCATGCACCATCTTATTTTCTCATTTTCACAAGGTACTGTACATGGGGGGCCGTGTGACACCATGCCCGGCGCCACTTGCATCAGACTGTTGGGAATGACTCCGTCACAATGCCGGGATATCACATTGTTGACACATTTGGGTTTAAGCGCTATTTTTGTGTTTAATCTTTAAAAAATCATAACTTGAATTTTGTATGTTGAATTTTTGTTGTTTTGGTCTTGTTTTGTTCACATAAATATTGACTCTTTTTCTAACCTGGCATTGAGTCATTTTGTAGTGCTTTCACTGTAATATTGTGAGTGTTGGTACAAATACTTAGCAAATTGTTTCTGCTTGCTTGTGCTAAGCTACCAAGGGGGTTGGCCGAGGTTAACTGAGTGTGATTCTCCTTTACCCTGACTAGAGTGAGGGTCCTTGCTCGGACAGGAAGTAACCTGACTTTCAACCTAAGACCCAATTTCTAACACAAACCATTAATTAAAGTTCGATTTGATAAATGCAATGTGGTAGTCTCTCCTCTAGATACAAAGTTGGTGCACAAACTCCGATAAATCAAGGTTAGCTAGACACCTCTGTGAAATGCTCAGACACTAAGGCCCATAAATATGGGGAATTGGCATAGGACAGTGCTGCAATTCTTCTTGCAGCACTACCGTACGGCAATGTGAAAAGGCAGGAATTCATCATATACACACACATATATATATATATATATATATATATATATATATATATATATATATATATATAAATAAATAATATATATATATAAAATACGATGCATTTCTGTCCTTTCCTCCTGTGCCGGTGCACAGTTGGCTGCCTGCATTGTATGCAGGAATATTTTTGTGCAGGAAGGCACACTTTCCTGCAGCAATACGTATTTTCCTTATTCTATGTGTGCTGCAGAATGCAACACACATAGAAAAAGGAAAAAACAAGAAGAAATAAAAATATTTCTCCTTGTTATGCCTGCTCTGGTGAGGTGTAACGTTTTGACGCTGCCCCGGGTTTACGTGATTTTGTAAATATGGGGCAGCATCAAAATCTATGGGTGTTGTGTGGGACAACCCACCACAATGCCCATTGAATGCCTCCCTCGCAAAGAGTAAGGCAACACAGCGACTTGCGCTGCTTTGTTTTACTCAATATGTATGAGGCTATGCAAAGCCATGCAAAGCAGCTTTGTGTGGCTTATAGATATGGTTGAGAGGCTTGAGTAAAAAAAAAAAGTGATGTCCCGGTGGTGCAAGCCTCTCATAAATATGCTGCTATGTTTTCCCTCCTCCTTAGAAATAAAAGTAGCCAAACACGCCACTGACTTTTAGAAATCTCTCCACTTGTTTACATTGTTTGTTTTTGGTCTTGTTACCATTATCATAGCTACCTATTTCATTGCACAGATACATAAGACGCTTTGCATAGATAGTGCTTTGCATTATATATTATGGTGATGAATGTTGCTTTATCCACATTTTCTAGGGCTGATAATGCCCAGGTTATCATGTCATTTATTCACATATCTATCCACAAAGTCATTAATCCATCCATCATCCACCTGTGTCTGCATGTGTTCATTTGTATGTTTTCTGACAGTTGGCTGTTTTTGGGTACTCTATGGATGTTATCTTTGTTATTTGTTTGTACATTCAAACATATGACACTACAAGGAAAATCTATAATAGAGAATAAATATAAAAAACAAGCAACTCCAAAAGGCTTTAACATCGCATGTTATGTTCTGGTAATTAAAAAGAAAAGACTAATTTTACAATTAAATGGTCTGATCACTTGCCTTGTGCATGTGCAGTAAGCACCATTGTAAGCAAATTTACAAATTCATTTTAAAACTTAGGGCCATGTTTACAAGAAATGACGCATCACTGCGTTGCATCAGCGATGTGTCAAAAACAGTTGCACCCTCGTACGACAGAATCCTATGCCATGGATGCGTCGAATTTACAATATGGTGCACCATGGCGTATGGATCATGCTAGCTTTAAAAAAACTGATGCATCCATTTGGTTTTTAAATCTGAGGCTGCTGCTGCAAAAGTGATGCAAAGCTGACTTGCGGCACGTAAAGTGACGCAAATCGGCCCAGCGTCACTTTTGAGTGCGGAACACTTAAAAAGGTACAAAAAAAGGCATTTCATAGAAAAAAATGGCACACTTCACAGAAGGCAGCCATGGACTAAGCAACAGGCAGTAGCAGCAGAGACAACAACCACAGCACCAGCCAGGATGTTCAGACAGATTCCCAGGGGAAGAAAAAATGTAACTTAAGTGAGGAAGGGAATGACATCACTGAGATGACAGAGAACCAACATCAGCTCTTTGTCACATCAAAATTGCCACTACGGAGGAAAGAGGCAGTTCATCATGGAGAAAGTTAACAGTATGGGACAAGTGAAACTGCAAGAATCGCTCATATGACTATAAGTGCTGGACAAAGGAGAAACTGGGTAAGAACTTGAAGGCAGCAATGCAGCCAGAGAAGGGAGCCCTGTGCCCCAGAAGTAGCTGGATGGCTTGGAGGAGTGGGTGGCAACTGAAATCCCAGACAAGTTGGTGGCTGGAGTCCCCGGACAAGGCAGTGCAAAAAACGAGGAACTACCACAGAAACAGGGTAATTATTAATAAGGGGCAATGGGTGCAACAACTGTCAAGTTGTGCAGTTCAGCTAGCTATGTCCTAGTACTCCAATGAGGTATCTTCAGGGCATAGGGCAGGAATCTGGATCATGTCCCGTTGAATGCCACTGAAAAGTCTCTCACACTGCCCAGATATATGTCGCACAGCTCATTCAGGCTCCGTCACATGTATCCATAACCTTTGTCAAGTGCAGCACCAGTCCATCCTAACCTGTGTATCCTGGCACATTTAGTGCAATGCACAACATGTGTCACTGGAACTACAAGTCACACAATGCAACAGGGAAGCACTGCAAGCCCTCTTGCTGCACTGCCCTCCGTCAAAAGAAAAAGGCAGGAATGCATCATCTATGAGATATGGCACATTCCTGTCCTTTTCCCCTGCACTGACTCACAATGTGCTGCCATGCACCAACGCAGGCAACCTTGCACCATATTAATTGCATCACAAAAAAGTGACACACCAGTGGCACAGCAGTTTGCAAATATGCACAAGGGGCTCCTTCACAAGCAAAGTGGTGCAGGGCAGAAATGTAAGTAATCTTGCTTTCCTGCCCTGTGCCACATGGAAAGAAGAGGAATGCACTGTACCAACAATTTGACACATATCCCTGTTCACTCTCCCTACACTGATGCACTCTGGCATTCATGTTGCAAGGATGCATGCATTGAAGACATGATTGGTCCTGTGCAGGAAGGGACACCTTCCTGCTCAAAAACAATCATGTCAGGTTTTGTTCTCTTCCAAAGTGTGTGGCAGAATGCAGCAAACATTGAACAAAGAATAC
The DNA here is from genome assembly GCF_031143425.1 of Pleurodeles waltl. Classification (NCBI taxonomy): domain Eukaryota; kingdom Metazoa; phylum Chordata; class Amphibia; order Caudata; family Salamandridae; genus Pleurodeles; species Pleurodeles waltl. Next base: position 384,440,608 of record NC_090442.1, read on the forward strand.
AACTATGATAATAAAAGACAACACTCCTTGTTATGGCTCCCCAGAGTCACAAAACCTTTTAGGTGATGGCTGAGTAAGTGACACTGCCACTGTGTCTGAATGGGGGTAGCAAGGATATCAGAATGGATATGTGTTCCGAAAGGTAACCTAAACAATAAACATGCACTGCTGTGCCTGGCAGTGTCACACTTGTGTTGCATCTGGGAAGGAATGACAGAGTATAGTGCATTCGGTACAACATCCTACATGCCATATGGTCCTGGGTGAAGTTGTAGCATCTGGCAGGAGGGAGTCTGAAGGGAAATTGTATCACCTTGCCACATAATTCCTAATTGGAGGATGTAAAATATGGATCTGTCAAGGAACATGTAAAAATAGTCTGCCAACACAAAGGTCAGGTTGAAAAACCAGTTGGATACATGTCACCATTTCCAACACTCCTACCATGTGGTTACAGTTTGGACTATAGTCCATAACAAAAGACAGACATGTCAGTATATTGCACATGGTCAAACATATTGTTTGTGTTGCAGGCACAAGAAAATCAATGTATGACCCGAGTGACATCACTGTGTGGCAGTAAGTTGTGCCCCTGGGCCAAAATGAGAAGTGGCAGAGAAGGCATGTACATGTACAAGTGAGTTGACTTTAGTCGAAGAATGTGTCACCCTATGCAGACACTCAAATCTGGCAAATATCAACTCGGGTGAGTGCAGCAAACTAACAAGTGTGACATTGACCATAGCCTCTGATTTGGTACATAGTCCCCACTGTCCACAATGATGGACCCAAAAGTGTATTCTATTATTACAATGTGGAGACAGAAATAAGTGCTATATGGGAGGTATAAGCCCTCACACATTCCTGCAGTCTTTCACCTTTTTTATATGTGTAGGGCTGTGTAGGATAAGTGTAACAAAATCAACCCTTGAACACATATATGGATGATGTGCTTGGTAGCACAAAAAGGCAGAGTCCCGTAATGTACAGTGTGAAACCTAGATGGCAGGATTATAACAACATCATGAGCAGAGCCACATCACATGCACAGCAGCAATGGGATGAATACTCGAACAGGGAATATAGATACCCTGGGGGATAGGTGCAATCAGAGCAGTAGTGGGGTCAACATGTCAAAACAGAATCACTATAGGCATCATGTCAACCAATGCAAATCAACCTGACTGTCTTGGACAAGATTTCTTTACAAATGTCCAGGAATGCTAGGTCCAGGGACCTGTGTAACAGTGTTGCAATATGTGCCATGAGTCCAAACGTCTGTCTGGTCACACAGTGGATTTAGGGCCACATGTACGTATGTTTTCCGACTCGCAAAACGCAAAATGGTATGTACAAATGCCATTTCGGAGTCCCAAATAGCGATGCAACCAATTACCGAATAGCAAATATTTGCGACCAGATTTTGCGACTCGCAAATAGGAAATCACAATTTGCGACTTGCAAACTGAATGTACAAATTGCGATTAGTCGCAAATAGGCCATTTTGCACACCCAGATCAGCACTGATTCCAAACAGGAGGTTTGCAACATGTAACATGCAGTCAATGCTGAGGGTAAATTAAGTGACATAATTGGTGGGAAGTCCATCCACCTGCACTGTGCTGTGACAAGCAAATTATGGAAGACTTAGTGCATAAGGGCATGTCAATCAGTGTGTGACCACAGAGATCCCGAATTCATGCCAATGGCTTTATGTCACCACACCACCAGTGCATGTGGGATGACACACACACATAGAGCAATAAAGTAAGGAAACATGGTTTGGCCTGTCTCCTCTTTCACATTAAGAGAGCCACTCACAGAGCACAACTATGTTTGTCAATCCTAATGTCATTCTGTGCCTAATCTGACAGATTCCTCACCATAGGCGTTTCACCAAGTCACGCATGTCCAAAAACAATGCTAGCAAATTCAAATGCATCTAGTTAACATTATATAGGAACATTTGCTAACACCTACACAGTAAACATGAGCTAGACTCTAATGTAGAATTCAAACAGATTTAATGTACATATACAACTCAGCCTACATAAACATACCTAATCTAAACTACTCTCACCTACTTAAACTATACTTAACCTAATCTAAACCATACTATATAAATTACACTATCATCCTAAAACAATCTAAAAATACTGTATCCTAACTTAGCTCACTCTAAACACATAACACGACAGGTTAAACATCAACCCCACCCCTTAATACACATCTACATACAGAAACAACAGACAGCATACCTATACAAAAACTACCTATGGATATAATCCTAAACAAATACATACATTTTTGTATTTTTTTTTTTAATTTTATAGTTTTTGCTTTTTTATACAAAACAGCTCTACAACACAACAACACCTACCCACAAAAAGCCTAAGCCCCCCAACCTGCAAATACTTTACTCACCCCACCTAAAACTCTTAAAATAACTATACATACAATATATCTACACTAACTTACCCTAAACTAAGCTATGAAAACAATATTTGCTAAAAACAACAATATACATGTGGAATGGCAGAAAGGGTTCCTGTGTTTCATTGGGTGGGTGAAAGTCTATCCACAGCCTGCTGCAGATCCTGGAAGAAGCTAATAAATGTGTCCATCTTGTACTCCAGGCCAGGAGTTTGGTATTTGAGATCAGAAATGTCCTTCAAAATTAGCTGCTCAAAGGAGCTAACCTGACCTGGCGTCTGAGCCTGGGGTAATGCTTGTCCTGTGGGCTGGCTGGTTGAGGTACTGGCAACAGGGACTGCAGAACCACCCTGGTCTGCTGTGACATTCTGGGCTTTGCTAGGCTTGTCCTGTTTCAATGTTCCATGTGGTGTCACGACTTACGTGCTGCTTGCGCCAGGAAACCGCAGATCTAGTGGCGTGGGTCTTGAAGGTTCGGCTTTGGCCCAGAAAGGGGCGACTCTTTCTAGTAGCCACGGTGCTGTCGGCAATGGAACCGCTAAGAACAGACCGTGCCCTTTAGAAATAGTGCTAGAGGGAAAAAAACACAAAAAGTGGAAAAAACCTCCAAACAGTGGATTCCTGAAACAAGAACAAAAACAGGAATCAAAAAGATACAAAAATGCTGGTAGATACAAATTTGACAAGATCCAGAACCGAAGGCTAAGAATCAGGAGCGAAGACACAATCAGAGCAGATAGTGTTGCAGCGCAAGGAAAGGGAGAAAACAGAGCCCTTATATACCAAGAAACAGGAAGTGACCAACAGGAAGTAAAAAGACACCATCTTAGATAGGGAAGAGTACATAGGATAGAATAGAACAGGAACCATAGAAAATAGGGAACAAGGAATGCTGGGAAGAAAAAGGTAACATGGGAAGGGGGAAAGACATAAAGAAAGGACAGAAAAATGCCTCAGAAAGGAAAGAAGAAAAAGAAGAAGAAAAAGAAACAGGTAAGGAGGGGTCAGGGGAAAACGGGGACGCAACAGAAGGCAGAGCGAGGCCCCAAGTAAAATCTGGGGCCTCGCGCTGTGCAGAGAAGGCTCGGGGCGCGCCGCGTCCTGAGAACGCGCTGTGCGGCGCAAGCCGAATGCTCGGCTCGCGCCGCGCCAGGTCCAGGTTTGAAGGGAAACAAACGATGAAAACGAGAAATCAAAAGAGGGGCGTGGACAGAAGATGCATCTTCCCATGAGCATTCACTAAGAGGATAACCCTTCCAGTGAATCAAATACTGAAGACGTCGGTGAAAAAGGCGAGAGTCACAAATCTCCTGAACCTCATATTCAGGGACATCATTCACCAACACAGGAGGAGGACAAGGAAACTGACGAGAGAAAGGATCAGGGACATAAGGTTTGAGTTGGGATACATGAAAGACCAGATGAATTCTCCAAGTATGAGGCAAGCGAAGACGAACAGTGACAGGATTGATCAACTGAAGAATACGGAAAGGCCCATAATAGCGAGGCGTGAACTTATTTAGAGAAAGGCGAGAGGGCAAGAATTTGGAAGAAAGCCAGACTTTATCTTGAGGGTGATAATCTGGAGTGGGTCCACGTTTCTTATCAGCGATCTTCTTCATATATCTCTTGGTGTTCAATAAATTAGATCTAATTAGTTTATGGAGTTGCAGGAGACGTTTGGAAAAAGATGTAATTGCAGGCAGAGGAGAGGTAGATTGAGGAGAAGTAGGAAAAGAGGTAGGATGATAGCCATAGGAACAGAAAAAAGGAGTGACCTTAGAGGCACTATGGACAGTATTGTTGTAGGAATATTCAGCAATAGAAAGATAAGTGTTCCAGTTGCTTTGGGTGGAATTACAAAAGCAGCGAAGGTATTGTTCTAATCCTTGGTTCAAACGCTCGGTTTGCCCATTGGTCTGAGGATGGAAACCGGATGATAGTGCTATATTGATATTCAGTGTCTTGCAAAAATGTTTCCAAAACCGAGAAATATACTGAGGTCCCCTGTCAGACACAATGGTATGTGGAAGTCCATGGAGACGGAAAATATGGTCGATAAATATCTGGCTCAATTCTTGAGATGTAGGTAACTTCTTTAGGGCAGTGAAGTGAGCCATTTTAGTGAAAGAATCAACAGTGAGCATGATAACCTGGTTTCCAGCTGATGGTGGAAGCGAACACATGAAGTCAGTGGAAATAGTATGCCATGGAGTTGGTGGAACTGGCAAAGGCTGTAGTAATCCTGCAGGTCTCCTACGGGGAATCTTGACTTGAGCACATATGGGACAAGCCTGAACGTATCTTTCGACATCTGATTTCCAGGTAGGCCACCAGAAAGATCGTGAAAGAAGTTCTTGTGTGGCCTTGATACCTCTATGACCAGCAATCGGTGAATCATGGCACATCTGCAATGCCTTGTCTCGAACTCTGTTAGTAGGGAGGAATAACAGATTTTGATGATAATAGTATCCTTCCTTCTTGCATAAAAAGGTTCTTAATTTCTCTATTTCGCTATTAGACAGGCTGGAGTACTTCAGTTGTACCTCCTCCAGAAAAGATTGAGCAACTCCAATGATCTTACTAGGCTCCAGTAGAAACTGAGACGGGGAAGTAGTACACTCAGGATAACGGCGAGACAGAGCATCAGCCAGAATGTTTTGAGATCCAGGAATATAGGTGATGTAAAAGTCATACTGACTGAAGAAAAAGGCCCAACGGGCCTGGCGACTATTTTGGCATACAAAATTACGTAGACATTGCAGATTACGATGATCTGTTCTCACCTCGAAAGGCTCCTTGGAACCCATCAGAAACTGTCTCCATTTGATGTAGGCTGTCTTCAGAGCTAACAACTCTCTTTCTAGCACTGAGTAATGTTGTTCTGCTGAAGAGAGAATATGGGACAAATAGAAAACAGGATGTTCAAGACCATCCTCCTCTTGTAGTTGGAGTAAGACTGCTCCAATAGCTCTTTCGGAAGCATCGGTAACTACAATAAACTGTTTGTTTGTATCTGGGTGTCTTAAGATGGGAGCTTGAGTGAATGCCTTTTTTAAATCTTGAAAAGCTGTTTCAGCCGCCTTAGTCCAGACAAACCCCTGTTTAAGATTTTCCTTCTTTAAAGTATGGGTTATATGGCTGGTCTGTTTAGCAAAGTCTTGAATGAACTGCCGGTAAAAATTTGCTAATCCTAGGAAACATTGTGTTTCTTTAATAGAAGAGGGAGAAAGCCAATCGAGAATTGCTTGTACCTTTTCTTGGTCCATAGCTATGCCGGTGGGACTTAAATGATAACCCAGATACTTGACTTCCGTCTTATCGAACTCACACTTTTCGGGTTTACAGGATAGTTGACGTGCTCGGAGTATTTGAAGGACTTGTTTCACATGAGAAGAATGGAGTGCGGGATGTCTGGAAAAAATAAGGATGTCGTCTAAGTAAATTACGACTGTCTGGTTCAAGAGATCGGAAAATATGGAGTCCATAAATCTTTGAAATATTGCAGGGGCGTTCGTAAGACCAAAGGGCATGACTTTATACTCAAAATGACCAAACGGTGTCCTGAATGCTGTTTTCCACTCGTCTCCTTCTTTTATACGTAAAAGGTGGTAAGCTCCCCGAAGATCCAACTTGGTAAAACGTTGAGCCCCTCTGACTGCCTCTAGAATATACTTGATGAGGGGCAAAGGATAACGATCCTTGATAGTTATTTTGTTTAGGCCTCGAAAATCTAGGCAAGGACGAAGATCTTTGGTCTTCTTTGGTACAAAAAAGAGAGGAGCCCCTGCCGGAGAAGACGATGGAACAATGAGACCACTCTGTACATTTTCCTCCAGATACTCCTTAAGAACTTCCTTTTCAGGTTCCGTGAGAGAATACATCCTCCCAAAGGGGACGACTGTTCCAGGTTCCAAAGGAATAGCACAATCGTACTCTCGATGTGGAGGTAATACAGGTCTGGATGGTTTTAGAAACACGTCTTGGAACTCTAAATAATGTTCAGGAACTCCTTGGACAGTATTGATGGAATACTCCGTAGTACTCTTAATAGGTGTTAATCTGTTTGTTGACCAATATTTATCGGAAGCAAAGCAGTTTTCTTGACAAAACTGTGAGGATAAAGAAATTGTCCGGGTTACCCAGTTCACATATGGATTATGTCTTGCAAACCACGGAATTCCGAGAATAATGGTATGGTTGGGAGACGAAATGATATCAAAGGAGATGTGTTCTTGATGATTACCAAACTGTAAATTTAACATCAAGGTCGTAGTGTCGACTGGACCTGAGGATATCAAGGATCCATCCACGGTGTGCACTTGTTCAGGAATATCTTTGGGTTGTGTGGGAATCTGTTGCTTAGTGGCCCAAGTCTTATCCATGTATATACCACTAGCACCACAATCCAACAATGCCATAGTTCTTTCTTGGCGGCCATCAGGTAGTTGTAATATGACAGATAACACGAACAAGTATGTAGCATTGTCATTAAATGAACTGATGGAAGGTATAGCCGATGATCCCGTCCCCTCCCTTCTTACAGAGGACGGGAAGTGGCGTTTCCCGAGGGTCTAGGTGGACGTACAGGACAGGTACGAAGCATGTGACCAGCAGAACCACAGTATAGGCATAATCCTTTCTTCCGTCTGTCTTCCTTCTCACTAGCGGAGAGCGGCCCTCGAGTAGTATCTACTTGCATGGGTTCCCCTTCTGTGTCTCTAGCAGGGGGACGAGATTCCTCAGGACGAGGTAGATACATCCGTGAAGAGCTTGGCTGAGAAGATCCTCTACTCCTTCTCTTCTCCATTCGTCGTTCTTGAATACGATACTCAATGGAAAGTGCTTGATCCATCAAGCCACGAAGATCTTCAACTCTAGTGGAATGTACTAATTCATCCTTTATTTCTTCCTTAACTCCTCTGCGGAACAAAGTTACCAGGGTACGCTCCACCCAAGTGGTCTCTGCCGCTAACTGACGGAAACGTGTAATATATTGAAGGACATCTTGGGAACCTTGCTGGATATCACATAATGCTTCCTCTGCCGAGGCTTCCAATCCTGGACGACTAAACATTTGTTTGAAGCGGGTCACGAAGGCAGAATAGTCCGACAATACCGGATCGTTGGACGACACCATCGGGGTTGCCCAGGCCAAGGCAGGACCGGATAATGCACTAATAAGATATCCCACCTTTGTCCTGTCATGAGAGAATTGGGTAGGTCTGAAGGCGAAGTACACTGTTATTGCATCCAGGAATTCACGCAGTTTAGTTGGTTCACCAGAGAAGCGAGGAGTAGAGGCGGAGATAGTCGGAACATCGCCACTGCGGAGGGCCAAAGCCTGTCATAACACTGCATTCTCATTGCGCAATTGTTGCAATTCCTGAGCTTGTTGTTGAATGGTAGTCAAAAGAGATGGATCAGGATCTGCAGCCGCCGCCACTGTATCATCCATAGTGTCAGAAGACGTTGGAATGGTTTGGCGCTGCAATCTGTCACGACTTACGTGCTGCTTGCGCCAGGAAACCGCAGATCTAGTGGCGTGGGTCTTGAAGGTTCGGCTTTGGCCCAGAAAGGGGCGACTCTTTCTAGTAGCCACGGTGCTGTCGGCAATGGAACCACCAAGAACAGACCGTGCCCTTTAGAAATCGTGCCAGAGGGAAAAAAAAACAAAAAGGGGAAAAAACCTCCAAACAGTGGATTCCTGAAACAAGAACAAAAACAGGAATCAAAAAGATACAAAAATGCTGGTAGATACAAATTTGACAAGATCCATTGGCCTCTGGTCTGGCTAGTGCCGGGGGGGGGGGTCACAGAGCGGCCTGGCTCCGGCATGTAGGTACCCCCCATGGTATTCCCTTTGGAGTGAGTGTGACTACAAGGGAAACCCCCCCCCCCGGCACTAGCCAGACCAGAGGCCAATCGCCCCCGACTCCGGGGCCTACCCCACCGCGAACTACCTGTTCAGGTAGGCCATATTTTATCCACTTTGAGCACCCCACTTCTTACGTGTGCTCCGACCCTGACGAATGCCCCTGACCTACCAGCACTCAGTGAGGGCAGAAACATGTTGGTCTGATACACTTCTTTTATAGACTCAAAGAGACATTATTCTCTGAATGAGCCTCTCCCCCTTATTTTTAGTCTTACCAGCATGCACCACCATTAAAATGAGTAGCAATCACTGGTGACATGTTCGGTAATTTTACTTTATTATTCACCCATTCTGGATCCCTGTAAATTATCCAGGCAATCTAATTTCAGCACTCCCTCTGGTTCTTTTAACCAAGAGGTTGAGTCCGCCCAAGCAGTATCATCTTACTTGGGTGGGGCTAGGTGGTCAAATGATGAAGCAAGACACTATTATGTGTGTGAGACCACCTAGTCCGTAAAGGAAATTTCCCCCTTCCCCTGCAGGACTACACAGCACCCCCATGATTGGACAGTCTCCAACCATTACTATCCCATCTCAGGATTTTAGCATTCCAACCGACATCGGGCACTGAACAGAGACTAAACCAGTTCCACCCTCAGTTCCCACTATCCCACACCTTTAGTGTTTATATAGATTTCGTCTGGGAGGTGGTGTGGGCGAGTTACACTCCCATTGCTCTCCTTTTGTGTATTTGATCATCATGAGTTATTCACAAACATGCGGTAAAATACCCCGGCAGTGTGCATGAAGCATTAATATTCCAGCACTCCGTCATAAATGACCGATTCCAGGATGGACAATATGGGAATGGCTTTCTTGCAGGTAAGCAAAACTCAAGTACCTAGCAGACCCACTAACAATTAGAAATGGGTGACACAATACACATCTTAGGCTCATATTTACACTTTTTTAGCGCTGCATTTGTGTAATTTTTTTACGCAAAAGCGGCACATACTTACAACATACAATTATATTTTGCACGTTTGCACCACTTTTGCATAAAAAATGACACAAATGGGGCACTAAAAAAGTATAAATATGGGCCTCAGTTTCTGCCCACACAGATAGGGACTTCAGTATGAGGGTTGTTCCACATGCATGCACCATGCATCATGTTACATATGCAATGCAAATCTCCCAGCTATACATGTGAACACATCTAATGCCAGTTTTGCAGACATTGCATGGTGTAAAGTCAAAGAGCAATGCATGTCAGGCAGAAATGCTGGCTACCATCACTGGGTGCAAGGAAGTTGTTCCATGTCCATTGCAGGGGTGTCCATATGCGACTCTCACAGTCAATCAGGCAAGTCATGGATCCCACACCAGGATCTAGGTGCAAGGTCACAATACATGGCTCATGGCAGGTGATGTGTAACTGTCACATGAATAGTAATCATCGAAATCACTCCCAATGTGGCTCACAGCCATACTCACCATTCCTCTGAGGCAGCAGCCTTGGCTGGAAGGTGCTCTTTCACACACAAATACAATTCTGCATGCATTGTAGTTACTCCTACTATCCCTGATGAAAGTGTGAATGTATACTGCTAGTCAACTTGTGTGCAAGTGTATTTGGAAGGAACTTTAAAGTGCAGGATGCCCCAAATATTGTGTACTAATTTCCCTTCTCAGAGATGTCGTGCAGTGCAGGAAGTTCTGTAGCTGCATTACAGAGAACCATTTCCAAATCTTCAGGACCCATGTGTTGTGTGCACATATTGAACACAATGCTGTCATACATGTACACAATGTTCCCCTACTGTGACATGCTTCATGGATCTGACAAAGGCAGTTGTGACACCATGCCATTCAGTTGGTATGTGTGAATGCATTCTGTGTGGATGGTATCATGTCAACAGCCCTGGATAATATTTTACACTCAAGGGCCTATGTCAATGTGATGTAGGCCACCACCAACATCTGTGGATGACCATGGACTCATGCATGTGTCTGTGTAAGCCATGTCTGGTATGCCACTACCTACCTGGGGAGGACCTTCAAGAAATATCTCTTGTTCACATTCCATCTTTTCACATATGTAGGGTGAGCACATAAAATCAAGTGGACCAGAGTGGTAGCACATAGCCACCACCAAATTCTGCTGTATTTACAGGACAGTCAGGATGTAGAAGTGTATGATGTACTGGCCCATGCACTGCATTTGACATCACAAAGAGTGATGGAAGAGTCCCCTGTAAACATAAGTACACCAGTAGGAGTGACACATCATGTTCTTACATCTTGGAGAAGTGCATGACCATACCACTACATATAACACACATAGGCAGGGATGTACCCAATGCATGCATCCTAACCATTGACACTGTCTCTTATTTCCACTTTGAGCTGACCAAGGATATTGGGTGGAGCAGTAGGTAATGACCCCGTGTGGACACCCCCGAGAGATCCAGCGAAGGCATACAACCATGCATACAACAGGACCCATAATGTTGTGGAGCCGAGTTTTGGCCTGCTCAAGGGCAGGTTCCACTGCTTGGATATATCTAAGGGTAGATTGCTCTATTCACCCCCGGGTCTGCAAAATAATATTAATGTGTGCCATACTGCACAACAAATGTGTGTGCACGAATGTCCCCTTAGATGGGGAACATCAAATGTATCACCAAACCATGTATGACATAGCTTTCAGATCATAATAAATAACCAAAAAAAACATTTGTTTTTGTGTTTATGTCAGAGTTTCAGGAAACACCTACTCACACACATCTTGTAAAACAGAAGTAGGCCACAACAGTTGTCAATTAGTTTTGGACGTTGTCATCATCATCCTCAATTTACCAGACACAATGCACTGATCTTCATAATGTGTTGCATGTAACATGCGCATTGCCCATTGAACAATCATGTCACATTCAAAACACACACATCAGCACAAAATATGTCGCAACATCATAAAATCTGACAAATGTAAATGGCAATGTGACGTTTTAGGCTCAAATGTGATGCTTTTGTATGAAAAGTGACACAATCCCTGTAATCTTATTGCTTGAGTCAACAAATATGACACTATAGGCCCAAACATGATGCTTTTGTATGAAAAATAACGCAATTCCTGTAATCCTATTGCTTGATTAAAACAATGTGATGCTTTAGGCCCAAACATGACACTTTAGTATGAAAAGTGATGCAATTCCAGTAATCCAATTGCTTGAGTAAAAAAATATGACATTTTAGGTCCAAATGTGACGCTTTGGTATGATGCATCATAAAAAAAAGGTGCTTAAGTGGGGAAGATGATGCAGGTATTTAAAATGTGTCACATCAACACAGGATATGACGAAATGACTCAGCCATGCTGCAAAGTGTGACGTTCTTTACACTTTCACTTATAATCTCTTTGTCCTTGCTGGTTGGTGGAGGTGTTTTCTGAAAGGAGAAATAATGTGTGCTGAATTGTGGTGTTTTTCATGTCTGTGCAGTCTCACTATAGTCAGCCCTGAGCACACGGTGTAGGCAAGGCACTGTGTGTTGACAGAAAATTGGGCAGGTATACAAACTCAGAACTGTGTGGGCCCCTCCTCATGTATGTTGGCGGGGATTACACTCACACTTGATCCAGACACAGTTTGGACACAGTGTGTTGATGCCCACCCCCTCACTCATATGGTAACAATATGTAAGTATGTTACATGATGAGTAACTGAGCCACTATGTGCCTACAGTGGCCATAGACCATTACGTTTGCATATGTCACACACAAGCTAAGGGAAGAAGAAAAAGAAACATGGGAACTGTGTGATGTCTGTCGTGCATGAGAGCACACATGACTCATGATTGCACTATTGGCTTACAATGCTGAGTGTGCCACATCCAAATGGACTGTGGACACAGACCTGAAAACCTGGCATCCTTGACTCAGGTAGCAGGCTAGGCCAGGTCTTGTACTTGATCTGCACTCAGTGCTCCTCATAGGTAATATGGCTGGTATTTACTTATTTGAAAGCAACATGGCATGTCATTTAGCATCACCTACATCTGGAACTGTGGAACTGTGCCTCATGCTAGAAAAACCATAGTAAGACAGTAGTAGGCTTGTGTGAAGAGAATGTAATGTGCTTCATGTGTATAGTGTATTAATGTTTTGTGTTCGCAGATCAAATTTCCATTGTTTTTGTCACATAGGTGGACCCGAGCCGTACACGTGAGAAGTGGAACGATTCCAGGACCCTAATGCTATCAGTGAGTGTCAACTTATATCTTTAGTGCTCAGTAAGGATAGTAGTAATTTGTGCAGGAACTGTTAGCAGAAACATGTAAGGACTAACATCACTATGTGCAGAAAAGCTGTACCATACATGTGGCTTGCCATGCTATCTGGGAAAAATCAACATCTAAATTTAGCAAGGATATAATGTTCATCCCATCAAAATGCATTACATTCAGGAACACTTGAAGCATGCCTATTAATATGTAGTGAGTCTGTAGTGATTTGAATGTTGTGGATGTTCATGACGTGTACCAGCACATGCTCCTGTTACAACTGATGGTCTGGGGGTCTAGTGTATGTTGCACAAACCCTCACACCATTTTCATAGCCATATGTGACAGAAATGTGGCATGAAATGGCCAGTGACTTCACAGACAATGTATGTGTGGCCAAGTCCACATTATAGCACAGCATTCAACTCGTAAAAGTGAATCATGTGTTGCTGCACTTTCTCCCATCTGGTCTTCCTCTCCTTTGTTGAGTACCCTGTATGACACGTCCACCACTGGCTATAATTTTAGGTAGATACAGTTGTTTATGAGCCACAGGAAACCACCAAATTCCTGCTCATTCATATTCTGTGTCCCTCCCTTCTCAGACATGTCTCTCCCCAAACACAATCTGACCCCAAAATATCCTAGAATACCCCAAAATGACACAACTACCCCTAAGAACAATACAACCCCAAAGGACAGACACCTGACTATACACATCACAAAACACTACAATCGAGAAAAGGTTAAGCACAAATTAAACTTTAGGAACACTACAGGGACAGCACACATTACAATAATTGAAAAAAAACACCACAGTACTGTCCAGCACAGCCAAAGCACAGCCTCCACCAAACACAGGCAGAAAGACTGTGAGGCAAAGAGAAAGTAACTTCACATTTCCTGGTTTGCCGCATGTTAGAGCCATTGCATCATTTCCTGGACAGATGTGTCATGTTTTAAGCAAATGCATCAGTTTTTTTATGCATCCAATGGAAATATAGCCAATGCGTGAACTTCACACAAGAGCTGACAAGGCACCATGCTGTAAATCTAATGCATCCCACCATGAACAGAAAGTTATAGCATTTTTCTGAGTCTCCTTGCTCTGATGCAGTGCAGGCAGACTAGCTTCAACACATGCACCTTTGCAGCATGGTGCAACGGTGCATGGGTTATTTGCACAATTTTTTATGTGGCGGAAGGGACCCCTTTCTGTACAAAAGATAACAAATTGTGGTTGTTTACTTTTACCTAGGAGTGCTGCATAATACTGCACACATGACAATGTCATAAACAAATTTCTGTCATGGTCACGCCATCCTCCGTGATGCGTTGGTAAAGTTTCAATCCCTGGAGTACATACCTTGTCTAATCAGTAGTTGCATGTAGTCCATGGACAGATGTATGTTAATGCCTATGTTATCCACATATAACGGCTTCCAGAATGAGATGTAATGCATTGTATCACTTGACGCATATTTGTAGAAATGTATTTTAGGCACAAACAAGGGGTGTCAGATTGCCCCTTCACTGGTTTTGGATAGTGTTTGTACTTTTTGTCTAATGGATGCATAACAACAGTAGTGCAATGTGGGCACAAAATGGTAGGTGATCGAGGCAGGAATGTTCAACATTTGTTCACTTTATGCTGTTCATACACAAGGATCCTGCCCCATAGAAAATGTCCTTTCTTGAATGTTTTAGTGCACAGGACCCTCACTCATACTGTTTATGCAATGAAAAACAAGCATGCATAGCTGTGCTTGACCTCATGATCATTGGGTAAGGCAAGGAAGTGTGAACAACACCATAGTTTGAGTTCGTATCGAGGAGGTGTGACATGTGCATTTCAGTGAGTGTAAACAATCAAGACCCATGGAGATTACTCTTGACCCAGGTTCTTAGGCAACATGCAGCACACATGGTACATGACAAACAAAACCGTGTTTGGTTTATGGACATTGTTAGACTTGGCATCATTGGCATGGTCTCCCCTAACATTTTGCCTCTACTTCCCAGGTTGTTTTGGGTGCTGGACTCTGTTTTTGCTGTTTTGTTTGCTCTTGACACTTTACCACTGCTGACTAGTGCTAAAGTGTAAGTGTTCCCTGTATAAATTGTATGTGTACATTGGCTCATTCATGATTGGCATATTTGGTTTACTAGTAAGTCCCCAGTAAAGTACAATAGAGGTGCCCAGGGCCTGTAAATCAAATACTATTAGTGGGCATGCAGTACTGGTTGTGCCACCCTGTAAACATGGCTCACACCTGCCACTGTCTGTTGATAACTATATGTGTTGTCCGTCAAAACACCCTGCAAGCCCCATAGATTGCACACTTGACACAGAGTTGATCAAGACAGCCTAATAACGTGCCTTGATTTACATAATAGAAATGAGGCCAGGATGAGCCACACATGATGACTTAGCATGCCCTTTTGGATATGTTTAAGATGCATGTGCCTCCAGAGATCCATATTGATATGTGCATACCAATAGGTACTAGAGGGTCATGTCCAACAACCACATATCATGTCATGGTAGACATACATCTGTTGTATGAACTTAGGTCTGGAAGGATATGTGGTGCATTGGCACAGTGCCTTTAAACAATAGTTTTTGACTCATATTTTTCCTATCCATTTTCAGTTCACAAGGCCAGCTTGGCTAGCCAAAAAGTGGTATGAATTATTCCAAGGAGGGATCTGTTTGCTATTGGCAAGCATCACCATACGTTGAATTATTGCTGGGTAACTTGTACTTCGGATGTGGGTATGCAATCACACAAGTTGTTAAACTGTGCATTTATTGTCACATTCTGCCACTCTGACCTGGACTGCATTAGTGCATCGTACCATGGCTGGATTTAGCTTGCATTTAGTCTTTGCCTCTGTCTAAAGGTCACATGATAAGACTCTTTGGCCCTCATTCTGACCTTGGCGGGCGGCGGAGGCCGCCCGCCAAAGTCCCGCCGTCAGGTTACCATTCCGCGGTCGAAAGACCGCGGCGGTAATTCTGACTTTCCCGCTGGGCTGGCGGGCGGTCGCCTTCAGACCGCCCGCCAGCCCAGCGGGAAAGAGGCTTCCACGATGAAGCCGGCTCGGAATCGAGCCGGCGGAGTGGAAGCTGTGCGACGGGTGCAGTTGCACCCGTCGCGTATTTCACTGTCTGCGCAGCAGACAGTGAAATACATGTAGGGGCCCTCTTACGGGGGCCCCTGCAATGCCCATGCCAGTGGCATGGGCACTGCAGGGGCCCCCAGGGGCCCCGCGACCCCCCCTACCGCCATCCGGATCCCGGCGGTCGGACCGCCGGGATCTGGATGGCGGTAGGGGGGGTCGGAATCCCCGCGGCGGTGCAGCAAGCTGCGCCGCCGTGGAGGATTCAATGGGGCGGCGGTACACTGGCGGGAGCCCGCCAGTGGTGCCGGTCCGACCGCGGCTTTACCGCCGCGGTCGGAATCCCCATTGGAGCACCGCCGGCCTGTCGGCGGTGCTCCCGCGGTCCTCCGCCCTGGCGGTCTTTGACCGCCAGGGTCAGAATGAGGGCCTTTGTGTTGTCTTTTTATGTTCAAACATGAAATGTTGTAAGAGGAGTTAACATATTTTTTGTATCTGAGTGCAAAACAGGAACATGGTATGAGACATCCCCCCTCAGTACATTTCCAGAATCGCCTTGTGGGGCTAACAAGGCAGTATTGGTAGTAGATAGACAATCTTGTACTACCATCTTTGTGTATTTTCCAGTGCTATGTGTGTTGTGATATATCACAATGTATTTTATATATGACTGCACACATTGATGTAGCATATGTTAGAAATGGGATCTTTACTTGGCAGTGGTTTGCACCCTGTCCAAGTAGGGACCCTCACTCTAGTCAGGGTAAGGGAGTCACACAGATAAGATAACCCCTGCTAACCCACTTGGTAGCTTGGCACAAACAGTCAGGTTTATCTCAGAGGTAATTTGTAAAGTATTTGTACATACACACACACACACACACACACACATACAAAGAGTAACACAGTGAAAGCACCAGACAAGTACTTCATACCAGTTTAGAAAAATAGTCAATATTAATCTAAGCAAGACAAGATCAAAACGACAAAAAGCCAACTTACACAAGTAAAGATACAAATATTTAAAGATTAAGGCCCTCATTACAACCCTGGTTGTCGGTGATAAAGTGGTGGTAATACTGCCAACAGGCCGGCAGTAAAAAAGATGGGATCACGACCACAGTGGAAACTGCCAAAACATACAGCCACTTTAACACACCGACCGCAATGGCGGTAGCAACAAACACTGCAGCAGTAACCGCCAACAGACAGGCTGAAGACAATGTACCGCCCACTCTATTACAAGGCACCAATCCGCCAGCTTTTCCGGGGCTGTACTAATGACATCAAAAGCACGGCAGAAACAGTACTCTGAAGGGGAGCCACTCACCTTTTGACACTCAACGAAGAACCAGGACTCCATGGAGCCCGAACTACAGGTCCTGCCGATGCTGATAAAGTAACAATTGGAAACAACAGTATATACAATTATTTACAATATGTACAGAAGGCCGAACACTGTCGTTTGCAAATGTCTATGGCCCAGTGGGCCAAAAAACACATGGGCGAAGCCCACACTTGATTCATGCCTCAAAACGGAGAGAACACTGCAGGGGCATCAGGTCGAAAACACACAGCACCTCAGGGGAAGGGGAGGGGGGCACCTCAGCCGGAAGATGGTACCACGCCACTGCTCCTGGAGGGGGCAACATGCCCACAGCAATGTCCTGGGGAGTGCAAAGCCACAGTCTATCAAGTGGGTGGTTTGCCCACTGCTTGGTCCTGGGGAATGCAAGGCCACAGTCTCTCAAGTGGGTGGTTTGCCCACTGCTTGGTCCTGGGGAGTGCAAAGCCACAGTCTCTCAAGTAGGTGACATGTTCCACTGGTTCTGGAGGGGGCCTTGTGCCCAGTTTGCTTCATCCTGCCAAGGATCGTGATAGTGGATGCATATCGCCACTGGTTCTGGAGGGGGCCTTGTACCCAGTCTGCTTCATCCTGCCAAGGATAGTGATAGTGGATGCATATCTCCACTGGTTCTGGCCTTGTGCCCATTGATGCTGCAC
The DNA here is from genome assembly GCF_031143425.1 of Pleurodeles waltl. Taxonomy (NCBI): domain Eukaryota; kingdom Metazoa; phylum Chordata; class Amphibia; order Caudata; family Salamandridae; genus Pleurodeles; species Pleurodeles waltl. Next base: position 384,458,330 of record NC_090442.1, read on the forward strand.
CTGGGGTGTGGCAGTTCCCATTCCCTCATCTGGGTGTCTGAGGCACGAGATGTGCAGGTAACAGGTAGCATTATACTCCATGGAGGCAGAGCCAGACTCCATCCTGCGGCGACTTAGGCTGCAAACTGCTGGTAGTGCTGGTGGTGGTGATTCAAGTGGTGGGTGGAGGGTCCAAGCTGTCTCCTGCAGCCTCTGATGGCTACCCACTGGGGATGCTGCTGATGACAGATGTAGTGGCACTGGCTGGGAATGTGGGGGTGCATATGGTGGTGCAGGTGGCGGTAGTAGTGGAGGGAGACATCAAGCCGTCCTCTGCAGCCTCGGACATCTGCCCACTGGGGATGATGCTGCTGACTGTTGTTGTGGCAGCGGCGGTGCAGGTGGCGGTGCAGATGACGGTGCAGGTGGCGGTGCCTGCGGCGGTGCTTTCCACGGTACAGGTTGCTGGACTGTCAGGACTAATGGTGGGCACCAGTCCCTCACCTGGAGCCTTCAAGGCCTGAAGTGCCTTACCTGGGTTTTCTTGCCCTTCCTCACCTTGGCAGACGCTGCCGGGACCTTGACACTGGCAGATGCAGTTTTGGAGGAGGCCTTGCTGGGGGGGTCGTGCTTCTTGGCAGTGCTGCATGCTGGGCTCTTCTTCACCTTGGCAGGTGGCGGAATCGGTTGGCCCCTTGCATTGGTCAGTGGCACACTGCCAGCCCTAACGGGTGCCCCCTTTGATCCCTTGGGACTTACAGGTACCACAGCAGACGCCGACTTGGTGGCTGAGGTGCTGGCCTGCGATCTTGACACCCTGGCCATAGGGGAAGGACGGGGTGAAGCGTAGGGAAGAGGTCAATGTTAGCCAGGAAAATCTTTTCAGACACATTGGGACGGCAAGATGGAGAGGGTTTGGGAGTGGGGGAAGAGGAAGTGGTTGTAGGAGGTGTACGTCTGCTGAGTTTGGGTGAAGGTGCATGGGCTGGATGCTGTTGTGAGGTGGTTGGCTGTTGGGTGGGTGCCTGCGTTTGTGTACTTTGGGAGGAGGGGTCACAGACACACTGGGAGAGGACACAGGGGATGTGTGAATGGTTGTGGGGGTGTGTAGTGATGGGCGTGCTGGTGATGGAGGTAGTGGATGATGATGTAGTGCATGCAGGTGTGAGTGGAGATGCTACTGGGAGGGAGGTGGAGGAGGAGGAGGGGGACACAGTGGAGGCAGTGGATGTTGGCATGTTTGCATGGGTATGGTGCTTGTGTGAGTGCTTGTGAGATGATGTGTGGTGCTTGTGTTTTCCTGAGCCAATTTTGTGTGTTGATTTGTGTGCATGCTGGTCTGAAGGTGTGCTTGGGATAGGATGTGGTAGAGGGGATTGGGTCTGGGTAGTGGAAGTTGGAGGGGGGAGGCTGGACACAGGGCCAATGGCTGCCATCAGTGCTGAGGCCAGATCCTGAAATGCTCTCTGTTGGGCCGCCCTGCCAGAATGAATGCCCTCCTGGTATGCATTTGTTTCTTGCAAATGCCTCCAGACACCCTGGATGGCATTCAGAATGGTTGACTGCCCAACCGTGAGGGATCTCAGGAGGTCAATAGCCTCCTCACAGAGGGCAGCATGCCTGACTGGGGCAGGGCCTGAGGTGCCAAGGGTGAAGGAGATGCCCCCCATCCTGGGTGAGCGGGCACCGGAAACATGCTAAGGGGCTGCTGGGAGGGCGGCGCTGGTAGGGGGGGTGGCGGCTGTACCTGTTGTTGGGGTGGGCACAGAGGTGTCCACCACCACCAGGGAACTTCCATCGGAGGAGAAATCGATGTCACTGGCCTCCCCTCCTGTCGCCGTCATGGCGCTCCCCTCGCCCTCTGTCCCACTGGTGCCTTCACCCTCGGTGGATTCGGCCTCCAGGCCCATGTGGGATGCAGCTCCCTCCATCGCCGGTGCCTCTGCTCCTCTGCCAGATGATGCTAATGCGCACAAGGACAGGGTGACAAAACCAAAAGGGGGGGAGAGACAGAGGATACACTTAGTTGATGCCAGCACCACTACCGTTGGCGTACACAACACACTGGGAGCTGCCCTATGCACTAGGCCATGCCCAACCAGTCACTAAGGTAGTCACAAGCCCATGGGGTACAATGCCTAACGCCAGCATCTGCACACCTGACACCCACAGGACTCTGCCCAGTAGTAGTTGCCTACTAACACCATTGGGTTTGGAGTGCTTCAGAGCCTGCACACATGGGACCTGCCCTGCCATGATCGCCCTGGCCTAGGGGCAGCCACTGCCCCCATCCCCGACCCTGCTAGCTCCTAAAGCACGCAAAGTCAACTTTCAGAATCTGTACTCATCCCCTTGTGGCTGCTGTGATGCCCTCAAGCTCCCATCCAACTCCGGATATGCCACCGCCAGGATGCGGAACATCAGGGGGGTCATGGTGCGACGGGCACCCTTCCACCCCTTCCACTTTAGGAGGCCAGCCCTAGCTGGGCCTCCACCGTTTTCTTGGTACAGCAGCACAGGTCCTCCCATCTCTTGCAGCAGTGGGTGCTCCGCCTGTGACAGACCACCAGGGTCTGCACCTCCTTGGCGATGGCACGCCAAATACCCTTTTTCTGGTGGTTGCTGACCTAGAGGGAAAAGATAGTGGAAAAGAAAATTACTCACCTGTCCGGACTATCATACTTGCCCACCAGTTCCCACCCATGCCCTAATGCACATACACTGACCACCTCTCATGCAGCACTCAGGCCAGCACACCTCAGCACCCCCAAACATGTTGCTGACATCCACACCACTGCAAACATGCATTGCCTGTACATCATGCTCACAGTGTACTCACCTGTTTGTCTGGAGGACAGTAGAGTAACGTGTACTGGAGTAGGGCCCCATCCACCAGTTTCTCCAACTCCTCAGCGGTGAAGGCAGGGGCTCTTTCCCCAGACACTCTAGCCATTGTTGCTTCCAGACGCAGGTCACAGCAGCACATGCAGTGTAGGTTCTCTCCTGTTGATGATCAGGTATCAAGTGAGTGAATAGCTAGAAAATGGCGGTGGCATCCATGGCGGTGCATACCGTCACTGCCGGCGTACATCGCAATTAGCTCCTGGGACCCATAAGGCCCAATGATAATCAAGGCGAAGTTGCGCAGCGGTCATCGACTGCCTACTGCGACACAGCACAACACCAGCGCAGTTACCTCATTTCCCCTTGTCCCTCCTCACAGGTCAGGCAGCCGCCATCTCAGGGGGGCACATGGCATGGCACCTAACTGCATCACAGCAGACATTGGCACACCTACTGACTCTCGACTTCACTCACTGCTTCTGTGACGTAAATTCAACAACAGTTGCCATAGGCTACAACCAATGAGGCAGATGATGAGATGGCGCCATCCTCCGGTGGACCTGTCGACAATGGAGGACAGACACATTATCATCACATACAGACTTGATTGTGCCACAATCCAAGAACTGTGTGCCCAATTGGAGCCAGACCTGATCTCAGCTATCTGTCAGCCCACAGGAATACCCCCTCTAGTGCAGGTTCTGTCAGGGATCCATTTCCTGACAAGTGGTTCCTTTCAAACTACAGTGGCCATGGCATCAGCAATGTCTCGGCCAATGTTCTCCAACGTGTTGACCAGAATGTTGTCTGCCCTGCTGACGCACATGCGCAGCTACATCGTTTTCCCCCAGGTGGAGGATTTGGCCACAGTGAAAGCTGACTTCTATGCCCTGGGCCATATCCCCAACATCATTGGTGCCATTGATGGTACACATGTGGCATTTGTCACCCCCGAAGAAACAAACAGGTTTACAGGAATAGAAAAAGTTGTCATTCAATGAATATGCAAATGGTGTGTTTGGCGGACCAGTACATCTCCCATGTGAGTGCCAAATATCCTGGCTCTGTGCATGACGCCTAAATCTTGAGGAATAGCAGCATCCCATATGTGATGTGGCAACTCCAGAGGCACCGGGTGTGGCTAATAGGTGAGCCCAAGGTCCACACACAGTATAGGTAGGGGTCTGAGTATGGGGTTGTCCCTAAGGGTTAGTATGTGTATCTAACAGTTGTCCCTCAATATTTTCAGGTGACTCTGGTTACCCCAACCTCTCATGGCTACTGACCCCAGTGAGGAATCACAGGACGAGGGCAGAGGAACGTTACGATGAGGCACATGGGCGTACAAGGAGGATTATTGAGAGAAGCTTCGGCCTTCTGAAGGCCAGGTTCCGGTGCATCTGACAGGTGGATCCCTATACTACTCACCCAAGAAGATATGCCAGATCATCGTGGCATGTTGTATGTTGCACAACCTGGACTTGAGACGCCAGGTGCCTAGTCTGCAGGAGGATAAGCCTGGAGATGGTCTTGTGGCAGCTGTGGAGCTTGTGGACAGTGAGGAAGAGGAGGCAGACGAAGAAGATGTGGACAACAGAATAAACATTATACAGCAGTACTTTCAGTGACACACAGGTAAGAGACTGTAACACACATTAACATAACACTAATCTTTAGGACATTGTACATGGCAGGCTCTTACCCTCTGTCTATGGGCACTGACTGTTCCCTTTGGATTCTCTATTTTCAGATCTGTGTACCCCATTGTGGCTCCTGCTATATTTTCTGCTGCCCACCAAAGGTCCTCCTGTAGTATATTTCACTGAACATAGACGTATCAATGCTTTGCTAATGTTGTAATAATACATTTTTCTAATCATTACACTGACTCCAGTATAGATTATGTTTCAAGGGTGTTTATTTTTGTGCAAATAAGTATTGGGGTGAGTGCAAGGGGCTGGGGTGATGGTGGTGGAGAAATGTCCAGTTGGAGGCCAGTCTATTGGTATCACAGGTGCATTGTCCAAGGGGGCATTGGAAGTGGAGCAATGGCAGTTCAAGGTGGACAGGGTGACATAGTGGGACAGAAGGGTGACAATCAGAAGACTCTTATTTCCTGGCGGGGGTCTTGGCAATGCTCTCTGTCTTCTGCCTAGATCGCAGGGACCGTTTGCGGGGTGGTTCTCCTTCTGCAGGGGGTGGGGTGCTGGTGGCCTGCTGGTCCTGTGGTGGGGCCTCCTGTCCACTAGCGCCGGCGGAGGTGGAAGGCTGTTCATGAGTTTGGCTAGCGGCAGGGGCCCTTTGTTGTGCCACTGCGGCACTCATGGTCTTGCCCATGTCAGCCAGCACCCCTGCAATGGTGACCAGGATGGTGTATATTTTGGTTAGGTCCTCCCTGATCCCCAGGTACTGTCCCTCCTGGAGCCGTTGGGTCTCCTGTAACTTGGCCAGTACCTGGCCCATGGTATCCTGGGAATGGTGGTATGGTCCCATGATGTTTGAGAGTGCCTCGTGGAGGGTCAGTTCCCTGGGCCTGTCCTCCCCCCTGTCTTCCCCCTGTTGCACAGCAGTCCTCCCAGCTTCCCTGTTGTCCTGTGTCTCTGTCCCCTGAACGTGTGCCCACTGCCTCTGACCCCAGGTCCCTGATCGTCCTGGGTTTGTGGGGTTGCCTGGGGTCCCTGTAGTGGTGGACACACTTCTGATTGATGTGTCTTGGGAACAGAGGTACGGGCCCGCTGGGTGGGTGCTGTGGTGCTGTTTCCTGAGGGAGGAGGGTCTGTGGTGGTTTGGGACTGTGGCAGGGGGACCGACTGTCCAGAGGTCCCTGATGGGCCAGGTTGGTCATCATGATCCAGGCATGCAGAGCGGCTGTCATCTCTGCGGGCCTCTTCTCGGGGGGCTGGATGAAGCTGACACCTCCTCTCCGGTGACGTTGGGTAGGGGTCCTGTTGGGATGCAAATGCATTGTTAATGTATCTGCGTGTGCCATCATGTGCATGGGTGTGTTTCCCTGTATGATTGTGCTTTCCCTGTCGGCTTGGCCTTGTGTGAGTGGTGATTTCGTGGGCTGGGTGAGTCTCTCTATTGGGCATGCTGGGGTGATGGGTGCCCATGCAGGTCTGTGATGGGGGTCCATGCATTGTTGTTGAATGCAGGGCTTGTTATTGGGATTGGTTGGTTGTGAAAGTGGGATATATGTGAGTTGGTGAAGTGATGGGAGTGAGGGTAAGGGAGGGGGCATGTGATGGCTTGCAGGTAGGGTGGGGGATATAGTAATAGAGATTTGCCTTACCAAAGAGTCCAGTCCTCCTGCTACTCCTGCAAGGCCCTCAGGATGCATTATCGCCAAGACTTTGCTCCCCCATGTTGTTAGGTGTGGGGGAGGAGTTGGGGGTTCACGGCCAGTCCTCTGTACAGCAATCTGGTGTCTTGAAATCACGGAACGCACCTTTCCCCATAGGTCATTCCACCTCTTCCTGATGTCATTCCTTGTTTTTGGGTGCTGTCTCACGGCGTTGACCATGTCCACGATTCTCCGCCATAGCTCTATCTTCCTAGCAATGGACGTCTGCTGCACCTGTGATCCGAATAGCTGTGGCTCTACACAGATGAATTCCTCCACCATGACCCTTAGCTCCTCCTCTGAAAACCTGGGGTGTCTTTGGGGTGCCATGGATGTTGTGGGAGTGACATGTGTGAGGATGTGTCAGGTGATGTGTGGGGTGATGTGTTGGGTGTATACTGTGATGTGCGTGGAGGGTGTATGGGTGATGGTGTTCTGTGCCTCTAATTGAGTGGGTGCTCTTTGCTTTTCTCTCTGTGCTTGGTCTCTTTTTTTTCATTGTAAGGGGTGTGGCTAATTTGGGTGTGTGTTTTATAGTGGTATGAATGTGAGGGTGTGGTGTGTGTATGTGTGTCAGGTGTGTGTATTTTGAATTGACCAATGTGGTGTGGTTTTGCAAGTGTGTATGTATTTTGAGCATGGCGGTGTGTACCGCCAATGGTTTACCGCGGTTGAAAGACTGCCGTGTTGATTTGTGGGTCATGATACTGTGGGCGTATTCCTGTTGGCGTGACGGTGTGGGTTTTGCTATCGCCAGTTTATCACTGACCTTTGGTGTGACGGTCACGGTATGTTGGCGGCCGTCGACACGGCGGTGGGCGGCATTTATCGCCAGGGTTGTAATGAGGGCCTAAATCTTAATAAAGAGCTTAGAAACACAATAGCTTTAACTGGGGCTATCATGACATTTTGACTGAGATGTTCCCATTAGTCTGACACCACTTGTGAGAGAGTGTGGGCTGGTCATGGAGTCGCACGGACCCCAGGTACAGTACCTTGGAAAACAATGAGGGAACAAAAATGTAGCACAGAGTCAGGGAGGTGAGGTGTCGCTGAAGCCAGTGCAGCTTGGGTTCCTTACTGCTTCCGGGGAGGTGTGGCATCGGTTCCATATTGCTAGGCACAGGAGTTGAGGCATTTGTTCTTTATGGGTACAGGGGAGGTGATCTGACATTTGTAGGAAGGCATTATTTCCTTCTGACCAGGCAGTTTCAATGAATGTGGCAGGTCAAAATGTGAGGCGCAGACTTTGTGGTGTAACAATCACACTACAGGGCCACAGGTGCTGTGGCAGAGTCGGGTGTCAGACATGGCACTCAGGAGTCACTCTGTGGTGGTACTTCAGAGGCACGGTGGCCGCATCAGGCCTGCTGCAACGGTCACGGTTATTGCACTCAGTGGGGACCACAGACCTGGTACAGGCAGCGGCATGGAGTCGGACAGTGGTACCAGTTCCAAGTTGCTCAGGACATTCTTGATTTCTTCTTGGTTGCACCAGAACTAACTCCCAAGGGTCCAGCAACTAGATTTGGCACCACTTGGCAAGTCAGGCCTCTCAACAAAAGAGCCTAGCTGCTGGTGGATGAAGTCTTTGATGTCTCTGAGACTTCTTAACAGGATGCAAGCTTAATCCAAGCCCTTGGAGAACCTTTGGAAGCAGGATATAGAAAACAAAGTTCAGAACTTTTTTTTAACTCTGAGGACACAAATAGCAAGCAGCAGGCAGCACACCAAAGCAACAGGCAGAGTGGCAGTCCCTTCCACAGCATCCAGCTCTTCTTCCTGGCAGACTGTCCTCAGTCTAGAAGGATTCTATCTTTGTGGGGTCAGAGGTCCAGAACACATACCCCTTTTTTATCTTTGAAGTAGGCAAACTTCAAAAATATGTCTTTATTGTGCACAAGACCCTGCCCTTCCCTGTCCTGGCCCTCAGGTGCAAGTGTCAGCTCCTCCCACCACTCTAGCTGAAGAAGACCCCTCAACCTGGTAATGGGCCATCATGATATGCAGGGCACACCTCAGCTCCGTTTGTGTGACTGTCTAGAGTAAATACATAAACAGCCCAACTGCCATCCTGACCCAGACAGGAAGAGGCACATAATGGTTAAGCAACAAAATGCCCACTTTTTAAAAGTGGCATTTTCAAACTTACAATTAAAAAAACAACTCCACCAAAAGATGTATTTTTAAATTGTGAGTTTAGAGACCCCAAACTCCAAATCTTTATCTGCTCTCAATGGGAAATTACACTTAAAAGGTATTTCAAAGCAATCCACGTGCTACCCTATTGGAGAGATAGGTCTTGCAATAGTGAAAACCGAATTAGCAGTATTTCACTATCAGAACATGCAAAACCCATCAGTACATGTCATAGCATTTAAATATCCTACATCCTGCCCATGGGGCTGCCTAAGGCCTACCTTAGGGGTAACCTACATGTAGTAAATGGGGAGGTTTGGGTCTGTCAAGGGAGTGCACTTGCCAGGTCGACATGGCAGTTAAAAACTGTACACACAAGCACTGCAATGGCAGGCCTGAGACATGTTTAAAGGGCTACTCGTGGGTGCCACAATCAGTCCTGCAAGCCCATTAGTAGCATTTGATTTACAGTCCCTTGGCACACATGATGCACTACAATAGGTACTTACTAGTAAATCAATTATGCCAATCATGGATAAACAATCAGCAATACAATTTAAACAGACAGCATATGCACTTTAGCACTGATTAGCAGTGGTAAAATGATTTGAGTCTTCCTACAGCTAACCAAAACAAGTCATGAAAAATAAGAGGAAGAAGGCACAATGTTTGGGGATAACCCTGCAAAAAGGACTGGGTCCAACAGCAACTGTATGGGTTGGACTGAGTTCCAATGCACATACTATGAGCCTCAGCTGACAGGCACCAGACTATGAGTTGACTCTTCTATCCTTCACAAGTATGTGACTGTACAAATGTGTAGCTGAACAACACCCATATAGTATATGGACAATATTTACTTTTACACATATTTTTATAATTGTTTTGTTCTCTGACGTTATTTACACTGCAACATGACACATTATCATGAGCTTTACAGATTTGCCACATTACCATAGCTGTTTGTGGTCTGTATTCCCAACAGACCTGCATTTGCCACAGGTCATTTGCATGGATACTATTTTTGGATTACAAGATGTTGCCCAGCCCTGTTTGCTACACATTGCTACATACCTTTATTGTGGGCCAATGACTAGCAGATATGACTAGGGGGGTGAATCTAACCCTGGCGGTCGGTGATAAAGCGGCGGCCAACCCGCCAACAGGCCGGCGGTCGAAAAAATGGAATTCTGACCCTGGCGGGAACCGCCAACCCAGCCCGCCACATTAACACTCCGACCGCCGCGGCGGTGCAGACAAACAGCGTGGCGGTCACCGCCAACAGGCAGGCGGCAGACAATGTACCGCCCACAGTATCACAACTCACCATTCCGCCACCTTTTCCGGGGCGGGAGCCCCGCCGATAAAAACACGGCGGAAACAGCCTACGAACAGGAAAACGCGCACCAAAACACACTCCACGAGGAAGGAGGACAGCATGGAACCCGAATTAAACATCCTACCTGCTCTCGTCTACCTTCTCATCTACCACGAGTACGAACTCCGGCGCAGACGACAACGGTGAGTACTGCACCTACGACACACGGGAGGGGGGAGGAGGGAAGCTTACGGCACACACATATGCGACCCCCACCCCCCCAAACTATGTACACACTAATGCAGAGCAACAATGCACAGTGACACCACCCAAACCCCCCTTAAGAATGCAAAGACAGAAATAAATTGGGACGAAAAGTTTATATAAAAAATAGACTCTGATATGGAGCGTTCAACTATGCAAAATATCCATAACAAAATGATAATATTTACACTGCCATGGAGAACCGAGGCAATTAGTCCTGTACATGAAAGTTAAATGGAACAGTCCGTGGGCTACAGTGTAGCGGCACAAGGGCAAAGCCCACACAGGAGACCTGAGTCCTTTGGAGAGAACACTGCAGGGGCATCTGATGAAAAAATTACAGGCACCTCAGGGGGAAGGGAAGGGGGAGGCACCACAGCCACATGAGTCCACGACGCCAGATCCACGAAGGGGCCACCATGCCCGTTGATGTATCCTGGGGAGTGCAAAGCCACAGTCTCTCAAGTCTCTACAGTGGGTGGGTTGCCCACTTCACCATCCTGGGGAGTGCAAAGCCACAGTCTCTCAAGTCTCTACAGTGGGTGGGTTGCTCACTTCACCATCCTGGGGAGTGCAAAGCCACAGTCTCTCAAGTCTCTACAGTGGGTGGGTTGCCCACTTCACCATCCTGGGGAGTGCAAAGCCACAGTCTCTCAAGTCTCTACAGTGGGTGGGTTGCCCACTTCACCATCCTGGGGAGTGCAAAGCCACAGTCCATCTGGTGGATGACAGTGTCCACTGCTCAAGGAGGAGGCATGGTGGGCACAGTGAACCATAAACAGTGCTTGAGAGGAAGGGCCCAGCGGAGCGGTGCTTGAGATGAAGGGCCCAGCGTAGCAGTGCTTGAGACGGCGGGGCCCAGCGGAGCGGTGCTTGGAAGGAAGGGCCCAGCGGAGCGGTGCTTGAGAGGAAGGGCCCAGCGGAGCGGTGCTTGAGATGAAGGGCCCAGCGTAGCGGTGCTTGGAAGGAAGGGCCCAGCGGAGCGGTGCTTGGAATGAAGGGCCCAGCGGAGCGGTGCTTGAGACGGCGGGGCCCAGCGGAGCAGTGCTTGAGATGAAGGGCCCAGCGGAGCGGTGCTTGAGAGGAAGGGCCCAGCGGAGCGGTGCTTGAGACGGCGGGGCCCAGCAGAGCGGTGCTTGAGATGAAGGGCCCAGCGGAGCGGTGCTTGAGAGGAAGGGCCCAGCGGAGCGGTGCTTGAGACGGCGGGGCCCAGCGGAGCGGTGCTTGGAAGGAAGGGCCCAGCGGAGCGGTGCTTGAGATGAAGGGCCCAGCGGAGCGGTGCTTGAGATGAAGGGCCCAGCGGAGCGGTGCTTGGAAGGAAGGGCCCAGCGGAGCGGTGCTTGAGACGGCGGGGCCCAGCGAAGCGGTGCTTGAGACGGCGGGGCCCAGCGGAGCGGTGCTTGAGACGGCGGGGCCCAGCGGAGCGGTGCTTGGACGGCGGGGCCCAGCGGAGCGGTACTTGAGATTAAGGGCACAGCGTAGCGGTGCTTGGAAGGAAGGGCCCAGCGGAGCGGTGCTTGGAATGAAGGGCCCAGCGGAGCGGTGCTTGAGACAGCGGGGCCCAGCAGAGCGGTGCTTGAGATGAAGGGCCCAGCGGAGCGGTGCTTGACAGGAAGGGCCCAGCGTAGCGGTGCATGAGACGGCGGGGCCCAGCGGAGCGGTGCTTGGAAGGAAGGGCCCAGCGGAGCGGTGCTTGAGACGGCGGGGCCCAGCGGAGCAGTGCTTGGGAAGGCGGGGCCCAGCAGAGCGGTGCTTGGACGGCGGGGCCCAGCAGAGCGGTGCTTGAGATGAAGGGCCCAGCGTAGCGGTGCTTGGAAGGAAGGGCCCAGCGGAGCAGTGCTTGGAATGAAGGGCCCAGCGGAGCGGTGCTTGAGACGGCGGGGCCCAGCGGAGCGGTGCTTGGACGGCGGGGCCCAGCGGAGCGGTGCTTGGACGGCGGGGCCCAGCGGAGCGGTGCTTGACAGGAAGGGCCCAGCGTAGCGGTGCATGAGACGGCGGGGCCCAGCGGAGCGGTGCTTGGAAGGAAGGGCCCAGCGGAGCGGTGCTTGAGACGGCGGGGCCCAGCGGAGCGGTGCTTGAGACGGCGGGGCCCTGTTCAGCGGTGCTCTTCTGCACGGCGGGCCCTGTTCAGCGGTGCTCTTCTCCACAGCGAGCCCTGTTCAGCGGTGCTCTTCTCCACGGCGGGCCCTGTTCAGCGGTGCTCTTCTCCACGGCGGGCCCTGTTCAGCGGTGCTCTTCTCCACGGCGGGCCCTGTTCAGCGGTGCTCTTCTCCACGGCGGGCCCTGTTCAGCGGTGCTCTTCTCCACGGCGGGCCCTGTTCAGCGGTGCTCTTCTCCACGGTGGGCCCTGTTCAGCGGTGCTCTTCTGCACGGCGGGCCCTGTTCAGCGGTGCTCTTCTCCACGGCGGGCCCTGTTCAGCGGTGCTCTTCTGCACGGCGGGCCCTGTTCAGCGGTGCTCTTCTGCACGGCGGGCCCTGTTCAGCGGTGCTCTTCTGCACGGCGGGCCCTGTTCAGCGGTGCTCTTCTCCACGGAGGGCCCTGTTCAGCGGTGCTCTTCTCCACGGCGGGCCCTGTTCAGCGGTGCACATCCAGTAGGTTAAGGGAGCCAGACCTGGTCTGGACTCCCTGCTCAGTCGCCCTCTGACCGTGATGCTTCTGGACCCTTCGGGGACGGAGTCCTGGGCCCTTTGGTGTCCTCCTTTCCAGCTGGGATGTGGCATGTGGGGCCCACCTGCTCCGCGCTCCTGCTGCCTGACTTCTCCGCCCTGCTGCCCTTACGCTCCTTAGATGGGACCCTCGGGCCCTTGCCTCCCCTAGATGATGTGGCTGGTGAAGTGGGCGAACTTTGCTCCTTGGGGGCAGCCGTGTCAGTCCTCGCACGGCGGCCCTTGTGTTTCCTGGTCCTTTTGCCGGGGGGGGGGCTGGATGTGTCCTTGCTGCTGATTGAGGTGTCACTGCTGGCAAAGGGTGGGCTCCAGAACCCATGCACAACAGTGACACCCGAAGCTGTGCTGGTGGTGGCTGTGGTGCTCTTGGGACTCTTTGCAGATGGAGGGGGTAGGTCATCGGAGGGAAAGAGGTCAAGATTAGCCAGGAAAAGTTTTTTAGGGCCAAGGTAAAGGGTAGGAGAAGTGGTGATGGGAGTGGAGGAAGAGGATGTGGTTGTAGGAGAGTCAGGTGTGCTGTCATTGGGTGAAGGTGCTGGTGCTGTAGGCTGTCGTGAGGTGGATGGCTGTTGGGTGGGTGGCTGCCTGCGTTTGTGTGTCTTGGAAGAGGGGGTGACAGACACAGTGGGAGAGGACACAGGGGACGTGTAAATGGCAGTGGGGGTGGTGACTGCACGCGTGCGGACTGTACAGGAGGGTGTGGTGGTGATGGAAGCACTGGCTGATGTTGGTGTGCATGCAGGTGTGAGTGTAGACGTCACAGGGAGGGAGGAGGGAGATGAGGAGGAGGGGGACACAGGGGTGGCAGTGACTGTTGGAATGTCTGCATCTGGGTGTTGCTTGGGTGAGTGTTTGTGGGATCTGTGGTGCTTGTGTCTGGATGAGCTGCCCTTGGGTGTTGAGGTGTGTGCAGGCTGGTCAGATGGTGTGGATGGGATAGGCTGAGGAACAGGAGACAGAGACAGGCTGGAGGCAGTCAGAAGAGGGAGGCTGGAAACAGGGACAATGGCTGCCGTCATTGCTGAGGCCAGAGCAGTGAACGATCGTTGATGGGCAGCCTGACCCAAATGAATGCCCTCCAGGTAGGCATTGCTCCGATGCACCTCCCTTTCTACCCCCTGGATGGCATTCAAAAGGGTAGTCTGCCCAACAATGAGCGTCCTCCCAAGGTCAATGAGCTCCGCACTGAGGGCAGCAGGGGTGACAGGGGCAGGGGCTGAGGTGCCTGGGGCGAAGGAGACGCCCGCCTTCCTGGGCGAGCGGGCACGGAGCGTAGGCTGAGGGGCTGCAGGGAGGGCGGGGCTGGTGCACTGGGTGGCGGCTGTACCTGTAGAGGCGGGGGTCCCGGATGTTTCCGCCACCGCTGGGGAGCACCCATCCGAGGACGTGTCTGTGTCGCTGCTCTCACCACCGGTCCCCGTTGTGGTGCTCCCCTCGCCCTGCGGATCACTGGTGCCCTCGGTGTCTGTTCCTGGGCCCACCGGGGCCTTGTGACTTGCAGCCCCCTCGTGCTCCGATGCCAAATCTCCTCCGCCTGATGATGCTAATGCACACATGCACAAGAAGATGAAGAAGAAGGGTGGGGGGAGAAAAAAGAAGACCAGGTTGAGTGCATGCAATGTCAACACCGTTGGCGGAGAGGACAGACACAGGAGCCTCATGCACTAAGCCGCGCATTCGGGGTACACTACTCAGTACTTCTGACTAAGATAACAGGTCAAGAGACGACAAACGCGCAGATGTGTGAGGCTGGACCATCAATAGCTGTACTTGTCACCCTACAGAGGTGGGGGCCGGGAGCACAGGGCCTTGCCTAAGGGAGAGGACTACACTACAGAAAGCGCCCTGGCCTAATGTCACCCCCAACCCTCCTCCCCCACCCAGACGACTCCACTGCGCAGAAAGATAGCAGAATGTGCTGATACTCACCCCCTTGTGTCTGCTGTGATGCTCTCAAGCGCCCATCCAAATCAGGGTAGGCCACCGCCAGGATCCGGGACATCAGGGGGGTCAGGGTACGACTGGCACCCCTCCTAGGTTGGGAGGCCATCCCCAGCAGTGACTCGGCGGTCTTCCTGGTTCCGCAGCGGATGTCCTCCCACCTCTTGCGGCAGTGGGTGCCCCGTCTGACGTGGACCCCCAGGGCCCGGACTTCCTTGGCGATGGCACGCCAAATCTCGACTTTCTGATGGGCGCTGACCTATGTGACATGTACAGGGTGGGAAGGAAACATTCATCAACTTACTGCATGTTAGATGTGATTGGCCCCCCTCCCCAACCTTGCCATATGGCACATGCTCTCATCTGTCGTGCGTTGCACTCCTCATTCGCCCCCCCACCCCACCAACTTACATCCACCCCACTCCACACAGGCATCGCCCATTCCATGTGCACCCGGTGTACTTACCTGTTGGTCTGGAGGACCGTAGAGTAACGCATACTGGGGGAGGACCCCATCCACGAGCTTCTCCAACTCTTCAGACGTGAAGGCAGGGGCCCTTTCCCCAGTCGCAGCAGCCATTGTCACTTCCAGTCCGAGGTCACAGCAGCACTTGCAGTATAGGTCCTCTCCTGTGGATGATCAGGTCTCGAGTGATTAGGCAGATAGAAAATGGCGGTCACGCCCGCGGCGATGCGTACCGCGGCGGTGCGTACCGCTACCGCCGGCGCACCTCGTCATTGGCTCCTGAAACCCATAGGCTTCAATGTTAACCAATGCGGCTCCGTGTAGCGGTCTTCGACCGCCTACCGCCACGGTGTGCTCCGCCAGCGCATTGACCTCACATCCCATTGTCCCACTTCACAGGTCAGGCAGCCGCCATTTCAAGGGCCCACATGGCATAATTTCTACTGCAACACACAGGCCTAGGCCTTGCATTGCCACACATACACGCCTTTCAAAACATAGATAACCGTGTGCTATGCAAGCTGTGGTGAACGTACCAGTGATTGTCATTCCTAGGCACCGTCCGCTGGGACTTGCGAGGAGAAGGATGAATCCTCGCGTGTACCGACCGCTGGTGGACCTGTCGACAATGGAAGAACGCCACATCATACTACGATACCGACTGGACCGTGCCACTATCCATGAACTGTGTGCCCAGCTGGAGCCAGCCCTGATGTCCCCCATCCGCCAACCCACAAGAATTCCCCCTCTGGTGCAGGTTCTGTCAGTCCTCCATTTTCTTGCAAGTGGCTCATTCCAGACAACAGTGGCCATGTCATCTGGAATGTCTCAGCCTATGTTTTCCAAGGTTTTGTCTAGAGTGTTGTCTGCCCTGACGAAACACATGCGGAGTTACATTATATTCCCTGAGGAGGTTGATTTGGCCACTGTGAAGGGTGATTTTTATGCCCTTGGACATATTCCCAACATCATTGGTGCCATTGATGGGACCCATGTAGCCTTAGTCCCCCCAAAAGACGATGAGCAGGTGTACAGAAACAGGAAAAGTTACCATTCTATGAACGTCCAGGTGGTCTGTTTGGCTGACCAGTACATCTCCCATGTGAATGCCATGTTCCCTGGGTCAGTGCATGACGCGTATGTGATGCGTAATAGCAGCATCCCTTATGTGATGGAACAGCTACAGAGACAACGTGTGTGGCTAATAGGTGACTCTGGTTACCCCAACCTGCCTTGGCTATTGACCCCAGTGAGGAATCCCCGGACCAGGGCTGAGGAACGGTACAATGAGGCCCATGGGCGAACTAGGAGGATCATAGAAAGGACCTTTGGCCTCCTGAAGGCCAGATTTAGGTGCCTGCATATGACAGGGGGATCCCTGATGTACTCACCAAAGAAGGTGTGCCAGATCATCGTGGCCTGCTGTATGCTTCACAATCTGGCATTGCGACGTCAGGTGCCTTTCCTGCAGGAGGATGGTCCAGATGGTGGTGTTGAAGCAGCTGTGGAGCCTGCGGAGAGTGAAGAGGAGGAAGACTCAGAGGACGACACAGACAACAGGGACAGAGTTATCCAACAGTATTTTCAGTAGCACACAGGTAAGAGTCACCCACGCCATTTTACTTTTCCTGAAAGCCTCCTGCTTCTCAACTTTGTCTATGACCCCCCAGTTCTTTTAAATTGATGTTTGATTTTCCCTTCCCTTTTCAGTGCTGTATGACCCACTGCGTGACTTCTGCTTGGTTAGCCCATGGACTAATGCTTATTGATCTCGGTATGTGTTCAGCACAAAGTTAACAGAACATAATTGATCGGTAATGTGTTATACATTTGTAAATAATACAGCCTGACTCCTGTTTGATTTCAGTGCATTGAGTGATTTATTTTTTGTGCTAGATAATGGTACATGATATAAACACGGTGATGGGTGGGGGTGGAGTAATGGCCATGGCAGAGTCCAGTTCTCAGTCTCACAGGTGCATTGTCCATATGCCTGTGGAAGGATGGAGCAGGGGCAGTTCAAGGTTGGACAGGGTGGCAATGTGGGACAGTGGGATGACTTCAGGGGGTGTCTCATGCTGGCGGGGGTCTTGACATCCTACTCTGTCGATTTTCTTGATCTCAGGCTCCTCTTGCGGGGTGGTTGTTCTTCAGCAGGAGGTGGGGTTCTGGTGGCCTGTCGTTGTGGTGGGGCCTCCTGTCCACTAGCGCCGGCGGAGGTGGTAGGCTGTTCCTGGCTAGTGACAGGGGCCCTGTGTGGTGCCACATGGTCCCGCAACGTCTCTTCTATCCGGTTGAGGGCCTGGACTATGCTCCCCATAGCGGTAGAGATGTTGGTGAGTTGATTGGTGAACCCCATGTAGCGTTCCTCCTGCTGTGCCTGGATCTCCTGGAACCTGGCCAGTACCGTCGCCATCGTCTCTTGGGAGTGGTGGTAGGCTGCCATGATGGTGGTGAGGGCCTCTTGATGATGGTGGTGAGAGTGGGTTCCCTGGGCCTCTCCTCCCCCCCCTGTCGCACAGCAGCCCTCCGAGTTGCCCTGTTTCCCCCGGCCTCTGTCCCCTGGACGGTGTGCCCACTACCACTGCCCCCAGGTCCCTGTTGTTGTTGGGGTGGTGGGTTAGCCTGGGTGCCCTGTAGTGGCAGACACACCGCTGATTGACCTGTCCTAGAGACAGAGGCATGGGCCCGCTGGGTGGGAGCTGTGCTGTTGGTCCCAGAGGGGGTTGGGTCTGCTGTGGCCTGTGTGTGGGGAACCGACTGTCCAGAGGTCCCCGATGGTCCGGGCTGGTCATCAGGTTCCAGGTCGACAGAGCTGCTGTCATCACTGGGGGCCTCTTCCGGGGGGGGATGGACATTTCTGGACCCTCCTGGCCGGTGTGTTGGCGTTCGGGTCCTGCATGGGGTAAGAGAGTATGGTTATTGTTTCTGTGTGTGCTATTGAGTGCCATTGATTGGTGCCCTTGTCCCCCAGTGCTGCCATTCCCTTGGGGGAGGTGTTGTGTGGGTGTTTTGGGGGGGGGGGGGGTATGTGCAGTGGTCATGCTTGGGTGATGGGTGTCCATAGTTTGTGGTGGCATGCAGGGGTTGGTGTTGGGTGGGTTGTGCTGGTGAGACATTTGCAGGGAGGATGTGTGATGGGGGGTTGGGGGTGAGGGTGGTGGTGGGGGTTAGCATGCTGGGGGGGGTGAAGTAGTTGAGATTGTACTTACCAGAGTCCATTCCTCCGTGTACTCCAGCGAGGCCATCAGGATGCAGGATGTTTAGTACCTCTTGCTCCCATGCTGTGAATTCGGGTGGAGTGGGTGGGGGTCCCCCGCCAGTCTTCTGCACTGCGATGTTGTGTCGCGAGACCATCGAGCGCACCTTTCCCCTTAAGTCGTTCCAGCGTTTGCGGATGTCGTCTCGATTTCTGGGATGCTGTCCCACCGTGTTGACCCTGTCCACGATCCGCTGCCATAGCTCCGCCTTCCTGGCTATAGTGGTGTGCTGCACCTGTGAGCCGAAGAGCTGGGGTTCAACTCTTATGATTTCCTCCACCATGACCCGGAGTTCTTGGTCCAAAAAGCGTGGGTGCCTTTGGGGTGCCATGGGGTGGTGTGGATGAGGTGTGGGGTGGTGTATATGGTGATGAGTGTGTTGGTGTGTGGTGCTTTGTGCTTCTATGTGGTGTGTGTGATGGTGTAGTGTGCCTCTGTGTGATGTAGCTCTCTATTCTGTGATGTGTCTCTCTCTCCTTCGTCTCTGATCTTCGGTCGTAGGGGTTTGTGGGTGATGTGGGTGTGTGTTTTATAGTTGTATGGATGTGTGGGAGTGGTGTGTGTATGTGTATCAGGTGTGTGTATTTCAAATTGCCCAATGTGGCAGTGTTTTGGAGCTGTGTGTGTATTTTGACCGCGGCGGTGTGTACCGCCAATGGAATACCGTGGTTGAAAGACCGCCGCGTGGATTGGTGGGTCAGAATGGCATGGGCGTGTTTGTGTTGGCGTGGCGGTGGAGGTTTGGTCATCTCCAGTTTTCCGCGGCCCGCTGATGAGGCGGCCTTCCTTGGATGTCGGGTTTTTGGCGGATTCACAGTTGGTGGTCAGAATGACCGTGGCGGTTTACCGCGGCCGCGCGGTAGTATGGCGGAGTTCTGACCGGCGGTATAGGCCTTTTACCGCCAAGGTCAGAATGACCCCCTAGATGTTTTAGTAGTTTACATTAACTTGGAATAAAACATGCTTACACATTGTAAGTGTTACACATTATTTTTATTTTTATTATCCTTTTGTCAGGTAGACAATGCACTTGGTACTGGCTTGAATTGACTCATATCTCTGTAAAAAAACTGTTCACAAAATTGGTCTCTCCGCCATGTCCCAGTAATTGATGCAAAGTTTTGATGTTGGCCCTCATCTTCCTCTTCATCCTCAGGAGGGCCATCCTCCTGACACATTTTCCTCATCCCATGGGACATTGGTACACACACAGATATTATACAGAATGCAGTAGATTAGGATGATTTTACAGACCATATGGAGGTGTACAGCAATCTTCACCCCTGGACAAATCAAGAGATTTGAGTAGTCCAAAAGTCCACTCAACAATGGACCAGGTCCTCCTGAGGGCATAATTGTAGTTGTGCTGTGCTTTAGTCTGGGTGTGTGCATTTATGGTCATGACTCATGGCTGCAAACCATATCAGTGGTCAGCTGTAAAAACAGGAGGGGAACAATCTGACAATGTTCATGATGGTTGCTGTGCCAACATTCATTTATGTACTGTTTTATGTACTGATTGACTCAATCACTTTTCACACAGTGCGGGAGGTGTACTGACATTGTTTGGCATACACACACTTTCATTTTTGTTATGAATGACACTGTACAACACATACAAATATACTGGCCTTGGTATTACACTTACTATTTGTCTAGCTTGTGAGTGCCAATGCCATGACCATGGTAAGTCATTAATAGTATGGATAGTCAGTTAGCAAATTGAGCTGACAATTCTATCATACTTCTAAAGTATTTCTTTATGGGACAACTGTTGGCATTGCTGAACTCATACATGTCGGAATGTAAAAAATATGGCAAGTGCTGATGATGTTGTCCCATTCATTCGCACATATCTGTATTTGAATGTGACAGTAGTAGTCACTGTTGTTTATTAGCTATAACCATGTAGAGCTGATAAGTCTACACATGGCAGTGCACTGTGTCCTCTGTATTAACAGTACAAAAGATTAGAGACTTTTGGGAGTTTTGAGCAGGCACTACAGCTGTAAAACTTTCAAAACTACCCTGCCTCACTTACTGAATGTTGGAATTTTTTTTCTACATAATGCATTGTCATGGGTTTGCCACCTGCACTTGCAGACAGTGCAGCATTGGGCCAAGACAGACAAATTATGGAAATAGTTAGGCCCATATTTATACTCTGTTTGCGCTGAATGTGCGTAAAAAATTGACGCACATTCGGCACAAACTGTGTACCATCTTTGTACTTTGACGCCCGACCCTGCGGATGTCAAAATTCCTCCGTGTGCATAATTTTTGGGATGCGGGAAACTGCCTTGTGTTACTGACATGCAAGGTAGGCGTTCCCGCTCAAAAAATGACTTTAAAGCCTGTGCGTCTTATTTATACTCCAGCGTCATTTTGACGCACAGGAAGAGGAGGGCCTTAAAAAACGGCGCACAGCCTGATGTGCGTCATTTTTTAACTCCTGGGTGAGGGCTCTGCCTGGTTAGAGTAATTTCTTTTTACTCTGACCAGCCCGCAGCACTGACTAACGCCAATCCTTAAATAAGGTGCCCGCCTGGCGTGTATGAATGGCGTTAACCGGCGGTAAATCTTTTTAGGCAAACCAGCGCCAGCACTGGTTTGCGTCAAAAGGTATAAATATAGGCCTTAATGTATGGCTGCATGGTGTATGAGCTAAACTCTGTGCTGTGGGCCCACCTTCCTGAACGTTCTGAAGCCTTGAGTGACTGTTTGAATGTGTTTTTGTATTACAAAATGGAGCAGACACAGGATGGCAGTTGTGCTAATATGACAAGTGAAATAATTTCCTAGGGTGCACATGAGGTGGGTATGTTGAAATATTTGCACTTATATAAGTTTCACAGGTATTGGATACCTGACATGCTTCAAGGTCATAGGAGCTACCTGTATAGACACAGATATAAAAAATGGAGGCCCTTCCTCCAACCCAGGATTGTAACAGCATTTTACATGTTGCTGTATTGCTGAGGATCATTCCACAAATTTTAAACATGCACATACACATTTGCCTCATTTGCAGGTTGCTACCCCAGGGCAGCACATGGAGTCACTTAGCTGCACTGCTCTGCATTAAATGATAAGGTCATGACTGTGTCATATTATTTGAAAGTGGCACATTTGTGTTTCTTCTGCATGCACAATATCACCAATTGGTGAATGATTTCAACACATGCCCCCTTGCACCATGGCGCAGGCGTGTCTGCATTGTGGATTCACTTGTTTTTATGCCGTAAGGGATACAATCATGCATAGGGACAAACAAGGTAGGCTTAGGACACTTTGAATGCAGCACACATATGAAGAGTAAGTAACAATGAAAACGAAGTTATGTAGTCCTTGTTACACCTCCCCTGGACAAGCATATATGTGTTGAAAATGTGCAGTTCACCATGTCTTTATACATTTGGGAATGTATCAAGTGCATTAAATGCTGCATGGATAAACTCAACATGAGGCCAAGTGACACATCCTTGATGCAGGGTAAGGTAATGCAGCACTTTGCACTCCCTTGACTTTCTCCATATCTAGGAGCCCATGTAAAGGCACACAGGGTGATTTGGCGTAACCTCATATTTATGATTGGGATACCTGCCTCCCCAGAGCATCACTGGAATGGACACCCCAGCAATATAGGCTTCTGGTAAACGTCTTGACATGTGTGACTTGTAGAATCATATTGGCCACACACCATGTGTTAGTTTACAATAATAAGGCACACACCTGATACATATATATATTGTCTCAATCACCCAACCCGAATATGTCTAAAATGAGCAACATGATTGACTGTAATAAGGTGATTCACGTGCTAGACATGTACTTACCAACCAGGAGGCCATTCCAATATCTCCCATTCTGGAAGATGGAATGTCTGAAGATGTATGAATCATGAGCACTTCCAGGGTGCTTTACTAGTACATTTATGAACATCCCCAGATGGTCTATTATGGTCTGCACGTTGATTGAGTATGTGTGCTTCCGGTTTCTATACATGTGTTATATAGCAGCAGGAGGCACCAGTTGCACATGGGTGCAGTCTATTCTCTCCAAACATGTGGGAACCCAGCAATGGCATTGAAACCCTTCTTTTTTTCAGTTGTTTCTGCTGTGTGTTGAGGAGCATGAGGTACTGGGGTGATAGGCTGATGATGTCATCAAGGATGGAAGGGAAGAATGTGGAGAATAATGGCTATGATATTCCTGCCACTCTGGCTGAGGTGGTTTGGAACGGGACTGATGCCAGCATGTGTAATACTGCCATTAACTCGGCCAGTAGAGGGATGATGCTGGACCTCTGTGATGTTGTCTGCAGCCTTGGTGAACTCTGGTATACGACCGGGAAAATAGATTCCCTCCTGAGCCTGTAGTAGGTGATGATCTCCTACTCCCTGAGGTCAATGAAGGTAGTCCTCTGGTGGCATACCTGCTCCCTTCTCCTGCACTGCCTCTGTGGGGTAGAAGTGGTGGTGGCGATTGTGGCTGTCTTCATCTTGGTGCTCCAAGCTGGAGAAGGATTAGCTACATAATAAAGTTGCACTTGCAAGAATGTTTTAGGTATATTCTGCCTCTGTACCAGTGCCAATGCATAATATTCACCTCTGGGTTGCTGGTGTGCGTACATGTTGGCACATTTTGTAGTCTGTGTGTCATTTGCCAGTGAAGCATCACTTTCCTAAAATCCTGTTAATATGGATGCATCAGTTCTGCGTGTGTTTTTAAGTGGGAACCCCTACCGTGCATATGATTAATGTTACCTGATGCAGCCAGTTGTTGCACAAAACAAAACTGGCACAGGACAGGGAAAAGCGATGCATTTCACTGAATGGGTCACTTTGTGAATACGGAGAAGTGAATGCACGGTTGCTCCATCAAAAAAGGTGGCGCAAGCTCCTTGTAACTATGCCCCTTATTTTGTTCTTAAGACATGTTTTAATAGGCACATTTAGATACAAGAGACTTTGACATAAGGACAAAAATGCATTAGGCTTTTCTTCTTTAAATCATTTTTTTTGGGAAATGCATTAAAAAAACTCTTCGTAGATCCTGGTCTAATAGATTTATTGCTTCGTGCTGAGTGTTGTACTTAATCACTCCAGTGGCCTCACCATTATGATGTCACCCCAAGGAACCGCTTGCTATTTCAGCACTAAAGCCCCTGCACGGAAAACGAGACAGGTCTCGGATGCAATGTAGTCCCCGTGATCAATTTACTTGCGGATATTTAATAAAATCTCATATTTAATTCTTCTACGATATATGCAAGACGTGGTCTGTCTGGAGGATCAACCACGGGGCTGAAAGGTTGTCGCCAGGTTCTTTGCTTGAATCACTATCCCGTTCTCTGGGAGGGAACAGTTTGATCGGAGGTGACTACATCGACCGCCATAAGGGACTCTCTTCTGTTCACTCAACTCTACACGCGTGTTAATCAGTCTCCCAAGACCTGTCAACCCAAGGAACTATTAACTTCGACTCTAAAATATATGATTAAATACATTCTATAAAGGTCAGGAATCAAAATACCCTAAAGCACGCGCAGATGAGCTAAAAGGAGATAGAAATAAATGATGTTAATGCATCTGCAAAGGAAGCTTTCACGAATGCCTGGGTAGCAAGTGCAACTTGCAATAACGCAATACAGGGCGATATTAAAAGAATTACTGATACAGCTAATATTTCTGAAAGAGGCGTCTGTATGAAGTAAAAGAGAACTGATTAAATCACTAGCGACCCTCACAATGTCTCTGATAGTGTTGCTATTACTGCAGAATTTACTTACAGTATTGACAAGGTATATACAATTTAAAGTGTCAAGGGTGATGATTCCAGTGTTAAAATGTTCCTTAAACAAAAGAATGTAAGGTATAATTAGCAAGAACCAGAGGCGTAGCTTCGGTGTGTGGGATGCTGGACCCGCCTAATAAATGTATTATCCAGTTTGGTACAGTTGCTTTCATTCGAGGATGGTGAGGTAGCTGTTGGATTTCACCTAGCATTTTTACATGCACACGCAGGTAAAAACATGCGCACACTCTCTCTCCTCTCTGGTTTGCAGCTCTTAAAACTGTTGGTTATGCATCCTAGCTAGCACTGCTGACCCTCATGTATCCAAACTAAATGATTCAGCAGATATAGCGTCTCCAGTAAGGAAACCGAATTACCTATGCAGCACACATAATGAAACCTGTGCATTTCATCAATAACTGTTTGACTTGACGGGTGGTATGAGAAAATGTTTCCCCATAAAGAACAAATCTAAACTATCAGGGAGCTGCAATAGTCACTAAAACAGTCATTGATATTCATGCAAATTCTGTGAAGGCATGTGTACAGACACGTTTCTGAATTCCATAACAATAGAAATTTAACTACCGCTCCTTTTTCTGTGACATTATTTCTTTTACATTCAACGTAGTCATGCAATTTAACATCGAATTGATACACCGAACGCACAAACTTCCGTCTGACACTTTCACTTTTATAAAGTATTCATCAGTAAAATAAACAATTTGTAAGAGCTTAGTACTGTTTTCTGAGGAAAAAACACAAGAAAAAAGACAGTATCTATATTTTCTCCCGTCTATTCCTGATGATGTTGGTGTTGCCTCAGTACCTAATATTAATATCAAATGTGACTCTGCAGTGAGGCACGTGACAGCAGCTCAAAGCCCGTTGGTATTTTATTTCCATTTCTTCACAACAGTGGTGATCATCTCTTAAGCAAATGTAAAGGCCCCCCAGCCAGTGATGATTGAAATGTTTAGGTTTGCTAGCAAATGAGCTGCAGCATTTATCAGCATTTTCAAGGAAGCAAAGCCCTGGGGTGTGGCCCCATGGAAGAGTCTTCTGAAGTAGAAGCCAAATGTGCTCATTTTTATTGTATATGTAGCATCAAACATATGTATTCATGCGCTGCATTTCAACAAGATGGAGCGTTTTCACTGCGTTCTCAGTATTTTACTTACCATCAATATGTCTGTCTCGTGTCTTTCCCTCCCCAAAGCTTCCACGAAACATGGCATGTACTGTGCGCAAATGAGGCTGACAGCATATTGCTAAACACACAAATGAGCAAAACAATTTTGCGTGAATTAATAATTCAATTGGAGCAGTGGTGTCACTGTGGAGTGGGGGCAGATAGGACAAGTAGCACACCAGTAATTGTCCTGCACCACCCTCATGTCACCACTGGCAGCCAGTAAAAACAAACAGACACCTCCTGGAAGGTCTAGATTGGCTCTTTTGAACACCAGCCACTTTTGGAATCTTCTGTGAAGGTCCATAAAAGAATGCTGGGACCGACAAAAGTGAAGAACAAAGTGGAGCTGCAAATTAGCACCCCTGTAAAATAGCCACCAAGATTGAAGTAAGCTAACAGAACCAGACACAAGTTCCCCGAAAACATTTAGCAACATAGGCCCATATTTATCATTATTTCATGCAATGCTGCAAGACACCTTGATGCGTTGCATGAAAGGGAGAGGGAGGAATTCACAATGTTTATCAAATTATGATGCATTCCTGCTCACTGACCACTCTAGCGTTCAAAATGCTTCTTAGAGTTAAAGCAGACACCCTTCCACCACGGTGCAAAGGTGCCTACATTACATGTAGGATTCTTTTTGTGTAAGAAAAGTTACCTTCCCGTTCAAAACAAATCCTCTTAGGCCTTTTCCTCTTTCTATGTGTGCTGCAGAATACAGCACACATGGAAAGAAGAAAAAACTAAGAGATATTTCTACTTGTTGCAACTCCACTGAAAAAGCATAGCATTTTGACGCATTCCCAGGCCTTTCAGTATTGGTAGATCTGGGAATGCATCAGAATATATGTGTGGATGGAAGGGGAACATACATGCTCCATCCATGGAATGCCTTCCCAGGGCAGAGTAACACAAAGCAGTGCCTCGCATTACTCCAGATTTCCCTCACAATGAAGGGCCACACAAGATGGCCTCGGGTGGCTTGGTAAATCTCATTCTAGGTTTTCATCACCTTCCAACCCATTATGTAGCACAAGGGTGATGTGTAACCATTGATAAATATGCCCCATAGGTTTTCTTTTGGGTGCAAGTCCTCCTAGGGTGCCATAGTGGTTGGCTGTATAATTCAATCACTCGTGAGACTGGTAAGCACTTGGTGCTCTCCCTTCCTAATTCAGGCATGTCACTTCCTATTCGGCAGTCGGAAAACAGCATGCCTCCTAATTAGATAATTTCATTAAGAGGTTACTCATGCAACTTTCAGCACAAGCAGGTGTTTATTCTTCCAGATTACTACCCGATATACATGACAATGCCAGCAGTGCTGTGCACGTGCTGCAGAGCCTCCTCAGCCTACCATGGCATAATAGATATACTCTTCAAGGCGATTGGTAAGTGACGGTTGCTAAGTAAACTTACAAGGGGAAGCGTATAGGTCGATGAATCTTTTGGATCGCATTGAGTATCCTAGTTAAGCGGTAACCAATGGAACATCAATAAGCATCGTAATCAACAAGTAACCATCATGAAAAAAAAGCCTTATCTAATAAGAAAATACCTTCACTCTCAATATTTTTATTCCCTATTAGTTACAATTCTAATCAAAAACCTTTATTTCGAACTTTATTTGTTAATCAAACTTTATTAGCATCATGAGCAACTATTCACCAAGAGTTTATTGATAAGCAAAAACTAAAATCAACATAAAGTCAGCAAATCCTTTAACATTGAATAATTCAGCAAAGCAATTCAGTCAGTCAACCATCACCATTAAGTCACCCTTGTCAGCCTACCTATCTCAAATTAGCATCAGCATGTGGGTCTTCATGCAAAAACAATTTAGTCAAAAATCATTAATTTGGAAAATTCTATGTGAGAGAGAAAAACATATTTAAACAGCGCATTTGGTACCTAGAAGAAAAAGCACATGTTAGTCAGTCACATTGTTATAGCTACCTGTCCAAGATAGATCAGCAACAAGTCAGTCTTCATCTGCAGGTCATCAGTCATCAGCAAGTATCAGACTCACTGAGAGCAAGCCCAATTATCAGCACTTCGGACAGCGTCTCCTGACGTCATCAACTTTCGCCTCTCCGCTCTGAATTTCCTTCCCTTGTCATGACTTTTTATTAGAGTCTCTCAGTCCCACAAATTGCTAATTGGTCAACCTCATCAGGGGTTACGATTCTAACCTATAATTTTTGTTTACCACTTGTTTGCATCGGTTCAAGCATCAAGTTCCATTAATATGATTGGTCCTTCTGTCGATGAGAACATCATCCGCCTCTTCAGGTAACAAAATTGTTGCCCACAGTGTTTTAGTCAGTGCTTCCATTGTTCAAGTCCTAGGAAAGTATATTTAGCCTACTCTACACATAACTGTATCAATTTGTTCTGATCATCTCCTGTCCTCTGGTACATTTGCAAACATTTCTAGCAGAGCCCGTCTGAACTCTGTACAATTCAAGGTCCTTTTCTCCAGTTCCAGTTCTCGGCAGCTCATCGCGTCTCCACGTTTAAGCAAGCAAGGCCCAGCGCCGACCAGGCCTCTAGTTCGGCTACGTTAAAGATATGAAGCATCATAAAACATAGATTATACCATCACATATGACATATTAATACATCATTGTTTATGTTTCACATTATTTTAGTATTGTTATCACACATGGTGACCACTCCCCGTGGACACATTTTACTCATTACACCTTATTTCAATTATTGGTTTCTTTTATCAATATTTCTCATTAGTATGTATATGCAAATCATTAGAATATTCTCATATTAGCGTATCTGCTCCAACAGTCCCTCCTTTGATGACTAAATATGTCATTACACCTTTCCCTTGTCAATCATTTTACAAATTACTTTCAGCTACATTTTAATCTCTTCTCCTTACATTTTCCCTATAGATTCTTCTTCTGGTTTGTTCTTCCCTCCTCTGATCATTTTTAGCCATATTTAATTGAATTTTCTGCCATAATTTACATGCCCCCCATAATTCTAATATAGCAATGATCACAATTAATATTCCTTGGGCTATTTTCCACAGCATCCCACCCCAAATTTGACTAAACCAATTTCCCACAGTAACAAATCTATTTCCAACCTTTTCCCAAACTCCTGGTTCCTTCAGCTCTTTCAAATTCTTACTTGCATTAGTTAAATTAGTAAGCAAATCTTTTATCTCTTTCTTGTTTTCAGGTATATATGAACAACAGTGCCTTGCATTAATCATTTTA
Organism: Pleurodeles waltl; assembly: GCF_031143425.1. Classification (NCBI taxonomy): domain Eukaryota; kingdom Metazoa; phylum Chordata; class Amphibia; order Caudata; family Salamandridae; genus Pleurodeles; species Pleurodeles waltl. Next base: position 384,486,784 of record NC_090442.1, read on the forward strand.
CAGACTCCTCCATCCTTCACCAATATTATGTCTAAAGCAAGCCTATTTTGAAGTGTCATAGCTCTATTCGCAGCTAATTCAGTGTTTAGTAAAAGTATAGCTCCTGTAAAATTAGTTAACATATTATCTACTATTGTTGATAGTCTTTGTATCTTATTTGCATTTAATATAACTCCTACAGAAGGAATTACTGCTCCAAAAATATCTCCTACTACTGCAGAGGCTGTCTCTCATCTTTGTCTTATTTGTAATTTTTGGTATCTTTTTCAAATCATCTATTTGATAAATCTTAGGAAAAACTATTCCAAAGTAACATGTCCTATACCATCCCTTAGGAAGACGGTAATAAGCATTAAGTCCACAAATATATTAAATTACAGGAATCACAGGGTCTGCACCGTTCAGCATAAATGTCCACTTACTCTGAAACAAAAACACAGGCCTACATTCACTCGCTTCCACAAATAAAGTGTCAGTGCGTGATTTTGGCCTATATATACAACGCTTCCCTACATGTAATGCATCTGAGGCTAATTTCCCTTGTGTTTTAATAGCAGTGTAAGCATAACCATTCTTGTAAGTTCTTTTTTCTAACCCTTTCTCTAGTTTCTCTTTTAGTGCTTTTCTCCTGTCGTCTATATGCCCAATAAAGCTCTTTTCTATAGGTGTTAATAAGCAAGTCAAATTGTTACGATGCGCATAAGCCGTGCAAAAGGTCAGTGTAGGCTCAAAGAATCCTCTCACTAATACTATATGATGACCTTTAGCTATCTTACTCAAATATCTAATTATAGGAACGAAAGAAAATACCATGTCATAATTCAAATAAAAGTATTGCCTATACTCCTGATTATAGAATCAAGTTAGTAGCAAACTACAAGCTATACCGTAAGTCAGAGATAGACTATGGTAAGTGACCCCTTCTTCCACAGAGGAAGGTATTTGCGTACATACAAGAATATTGTATACTATATATACTAAAATATACTTCTTTACACTCTTCAGCTTCACTCAACAATACCCTTTATCTTCTTTTGTCAAAATTGCAGCTGGTCATCTCCGGGATTATAAGTGCCATATCAGGCTATAGGTGTCTTTTTGGGTAAAATCAATAAACTCAGTTTCTTTTCTTTTTGCTCAACGACTCAGTCTACTGATTTTCTCCTTCAGGTTGCATCAAAATACTGATTGGGGATTTCTCTGTCGAAGCAAAAAGACATAAACTTGTTTTGCCAATCACTTGCTGCGGCATATGCCCACTCTGGTCCTGCATATCTTCGACTTGCTACTCTCTTTCTTTTCAACTTTCTTTCTCCTGTCAGTTCTCCATCACTCAATTCGTCTTTCTTTGTGGTGTCTACTTCTTCCTCTATTATCTCATTTATAACCAAGTCCTTTTTCTTGCCTAATTGAGACTCAGGCCAGGGATCTCCTTTTCTTGCCCCTTCTGTCAACAATCTCTTCAAGATTGGACTCTTCTCCTTCACCTTATCGGTAGTGCGGTCTCTTGATGGCCCTGCAACGGGTTCATGAGGAGTCAGATCACTTTGGCTTTGACCTGTCTCAACTCTTTCCCCCTCAGGCTCTGGCACTTGGGGGGTCATTCTTACTTTGGCGGGCGGCAGAGGCCGCCCGCCAAAGTTACCCCGTCAGAACACCGCACCGCGGTCGAAAGACCGCTGCGGTGATTCTGAGATTTGCCCTGGGCTGGCGGGCGGCCGCCAAAAGGCCGCCCGCCAGCCCAGGGCAAATCAACCTTCCCACGAGGACGCCGGCTTAGAATTGAGCCGGCGTAGTGGGAAGGTGCGACGGGTGCAGTGGCACCCGTCGCGTATTTCAGTGTCTGCATAGCAGACACTGAAATACTTTGCGGGCCCTCTTACGGGGGCCCCTGCAGTGCCCATGCCATTGGCATGGGCACTGCAGGGGCCCCCAGAGGCCCCGCGGCACCCCCTACCGCCATCCTGTTCATGGCGGGTTTCCCGCCATGAACAGGATGGCGGTAGGGGGTGTCTGAATCCCCATGGCGGCGGAGCGCGCTCCGCCGCCATGGAGGATTCAGAAGGGCAGAGGTAAATCGGCGGGTGACCGCCGGTTTACCCTTTCTGACTGCGGCTGAACCGCCGTGGTCAGAATGCCCTTCGGAGCACCGCCAGCCTGTCGGCGGTGCTCCCGTGGCCGGTGACCCTGGCGGTCACCGGCCGCCAGGGTCAGAATGAGGCCCTTGGTCTCTTTGCGGTTCAGCGCTCTTTGTTTTTGTGAGAACCTCTCCTGTGCATGGATCTCTTGTTACTTCTGTTGGGTTGATCTCTCGTTCTGCCTCCTGAATTTCCACACCCTCATCTCTTACTGGGGTGATCGATCCTTCTTCTGCCAATTCTGGATCTACTTCCTGCTCAACCTGGTCTGGTTCTGGTTCAGGTAGAACTATTTGTTTTGCTGTTGCTGACATCCTCAACAACACTTCTTCATGATCCTGAGGACTCCCCACTTTCTTTGTATGGCTTGCATGTATCCAGTTAGGCAAACCTGCACACTTCACAGCTGTTGTAGTTGTCAGCACCACTTGATATGGACCTCTCCCACATGGCTCTAGGCAAGTCTTTCGCACATGCTTTTTGATCATGACCCAGTCTCCTGCTCTTAAAAGTGGCTTTTACTGCCAATGTTGTAATGACCCCCATTGTCTTTTACAAATGATTATCCCAGATTGAGGGAGAAGCCAGTTGAATGCTATCAACAGACTGAGAGGTTCGTTAAACTCTCTAAGTGTTTGTGGGAAAATTTAAATACCTTATTCGAGATAGTTGTGCCAGCCGACTTATGGGTTGAATGTAAGAGGGCAGTAGACTGGCCAACGAGTGAACCTGAAAGGAACAAGATTACAGGCGCATCATCACCTGAGGTAATGAAAAATTACTATAAGGTGATTGAGTTTCTGAAAACTAGGATTTCTCCTAAAAACATTGATTGGCAAAGGATTGACAGGACAGTCCAGGAAACAAAAGAGTCAATACATACTTATTATGAAAGGTTGTTAAAGGCTTTCAAGGAGTACAGTGGCAATGAAGCGGTCGAACCAAAAGACATGTTGGATTTCATGTTTAGATTTGTTGAAGGGTTAACACCTCAAGTAGGGCAGATGATTAAGAATCATTTGATTTGCTGGCAGGCATAGCCGATTGATGAGGTGTTGCAGTATGCTAAATATTGAAGTGATGAGATCGAATTGAAACAAAAGAAGTTGAAAGAAAAGGCAATGGTGATGCAGGTTAAGGCAGCCCAATCAGGAGTACAAGGAGCTTTAGTTCAGCTGATGCTGCCGCAACAGAGAGTTGTCATGTTTCAACCTCAAGTGGGGGGTACAGGATGTGGGATGGATATGATGTGTTGCCCTGATCGAAGCACTGTGGTTGTTCAGAATGACATGCAGGGCCTGAAAAGGATGTTGCCATGGCATTTGTGTGGAAACATGAACACTGGAAGCGGGAGTGCCCATTGATGGTTCAGGAAGGAATGGTTCAGCAAAGCAATGTTGGTACAGCTCAAACTGTAAGGGTCCCAAGAATGAGGGCATAGTTCCAAATGCTCAAAATCGAGGTCAGAATTTCTTGCCTGTACAACAGTTGCAGGTGCCTCGAGCACGAATTACTTCCTTAACACCAGTACAGCAGCAGGTTTCTATGATGCCTAGACAGCAAATGCACATACCCCAAGCACCAATGGAGCAGCAACGATTTATGCTTACTCAACAGGTCACAGGTCAGAGACCAGACAATAGTAACAATATAGTACACCAGTTCCCATTTCACAGTGAGGATGAAATAAACAATGAATGGATGAGTGACAGTTCGGATGAAGGAGCTTGCATTCTTGCTGCATCCCTAGAGGTAGATCAGAGATGGCCTTTTGTGAAGGGAAAAGTAATGGGACATAAGGTCTTGTTCCTGGTTGAAACTGGAGCTACGCGCTCCACAGTGAGGAGTGTGGAAGTACTGAATTTACCCCTTTCCGGCAGGACAGTTCAGGTCATGGGAGTGGAGAATAGGCAGTTAATGAACCCTATAACAGAACCAGTGCAAGTTGAAATCGGAAATTATTTGGGACTGCACAGATTTGTGGTGTGTGACTCAAGTCCTGTGTCTTTGTTAGGGAGGGATTTATTTTGCAAGACCAAATGTTCCATAAATTGCACAGATGCAGGAATAGAAGTCCAGACAAATAGTGATGATGAGGAGGAACAGGCGTCAGATTGTTCAATCAGATTCTGAAGAAGAATTTGGAGTCATTGGAATTACCCTGCCAATCAGCTCTTGTGCAGTACATTGATGACATATTGATTGCCTCCAGAACAAGGGACGGGTGTAAGCATGACTCGATTGCCCTGTTGAATCATTTGGGAGACTTTGGACACAAGGTCTCACCTGCGAAATTGCAGCATTGCCAGAAGTCTGTCAAATACCTGGGTCATCAAATTGAAAAAGGGCTGAGAAGAATTTCCCGAGAAAGGATATACAATGATTTTGCAGAAAAATCCCCCAACGTCCCAGAAAGATGTGCGCATGTTTTTGGGAATGGTAGGGTACTGTAGACAATGGATTCCGAATTTTGCTGAGATAGGACAACCCCTACAGCAGTTGACACACAAAGGAGTTACAGATCCCATTAGTCAAGATGAAGATCAAATAGGGGCTTTCACTGAATTGAGAGAGAGTTTGTGCAGAGCTCCAGCATTGGGAATGCCTGATTACACAAAGCCTTTCACATTGTTTTGTCATGAACATGATGCTTGTTCTTTGTCTGTTTTGACACAGGTCCATGGAGGTGCTTATTGCCCAGTAGCTTATTTTTCAGCTAACTTGGATCCGGTTGCATCAGCTTTACCAGGTTGTCTGCAAGCAGCAGCCGCAGTTGGTCAAAGTCTTTACCAATGTGAAGGGGTGGTCATGGGATACCCAGTGATAGTAATGGTACCACATTCTATTGAAATTTTACTGACAAGGACGAAAACACAACATTTGACGGGGCCAGACTGACAAGGTATGAGACAAGCATATTGGGTTCTCCAAATGTAACTTTAAAAAGATGTACAGTGTTGAATCCAGCAGCGTTATTGCCAAGTGATACTGTTGAAATTGAAAAGGAGGAGTATATAGAACATGATTGTCTCGAAGTGACTGAGTTATGTACAAAGCCTAGACCTGATATCAGAGATACTCGATTAGAAGAAAATGACCAAATTGTCTTTGTTGATGGTTCATGCCTTAGAGACTGGCACTTTGAGAGCAGGATATGCTGTATGTACTATTACAGGAACCCTAGAAGCATCTTGGCTTCCTGGTGTATATTCTGCACAAGTAGCAGAACTGGTGGCTCTTACCAGAGCTTGTTATGTTTCCACCAGGCTGCGAGTGACAATATACACTGATAGTCAGTACGGATTTGGAATTGTTCATGATTTTGGTCAATTGTGATCGCAAAGAGGTTTTATGACCTCAAGTGGAACCCCAGTACGAAATGGTGACAGGATAAAAAAATTTAAGTATGCAATTCAATTACCTGAGGAGATTGCTGTGGTAAAATGCAGTGCACATCAAAAAATGCCAGATTACATTTCCTTGGGAAAAGGGTATGCAGATCAGGTTGCAAGGTTTTGTGCCCTGAACTGTATATCGTTTAAAGACAAGTGGGAATTGATGCCAGAATAAGAGACCAGTTGTACAAGTTTTGCATTGAAAATAATCGATACTCTAGAAGAATTAAAAACATTACAGGAGAATGCAGACAAAGAAGAGAAAAAGCTGTGGGCAAAGCTGAAATGTGTACAGAGACCAGATGAGACCTGGGTATCTGAGGAGGGTCAGATGGTATTGCTGAATTGTCTGCTGACTCAGATGGCTCGGTGTTACCATGATCAGGCACACATTGGAAGAGATGCCATGATTAGGTTGTTCAAGGTTGATTGGTTCAATCCAAAATTTAGGCAAGCAGCTGAAGCAGTGTGTCACAGATGTGTGATCTGTCAGCAACTAAACGTGGGAAAAGGGACAGTGGAAAATCTGAGCCACATTGGAAGAGCAGGAGGACCATTCAGCAGAATGGAATTGGATTTCATTGAGATGCCTGCATGTGGTGGACTGAAGTACATGTTGGTGATTGTGTGTGTGTTTAGCCATTGGAGTGAAGCATAACCCACACGCAGAAATGATAGTCTTAATGTTGCAAAGTTGCTACTTAGACAGTTAATACCAAGGTTCGGATTTCCGATCTCTTTAGAATCAGATAGGGGAATGCACTTCAATTACGAAGTGATTACGCTCTCATGTGCAGCATTAAACATTGAACAGAAGCTCCACTGCAGCTATCGTCCAGAGGCGTCAGGACTTGTAGAGCAAATGGATGGTACACTGAAATCAAGAATTGCCTAAATGTGCGCTGCCACAAATCTGAAATGGCCGGATGCATTGCCTTTAGTGTTGATGTCAATGAGAAATATACCTGACAGAAAGACAGGGCTGTCCCCACATGAGATTCTTATGGGAAGAACAATGAGGTTGCCAGCAATACCAGCCAATGCTCTTGTCAATAATACAGATGATATGGTGTTGGACTACTGCAAGGGTCTAGCTGATGTGGTTCGATCTTTTTCTCAGCAGGTACAAGCGGTTACCCTTGTACCTGCCATGCAGAAGACCGCCAACACACGGCCGCGGCCACGGAATTCAGCCACGGTCATTATGACCCACAGCTTGGAATCTGCCAAAATCCAGACACCCACACAAGTCCGCCACACCAAAGGTCAGTGATAAACTGGCAATAACAAAACCGACACCGTCACACCAACAGGAATACGCCCACACTATCACGACCCATGAATCCACGCGGTGGTCTTTCAACCGCAGTATTCCATTGGTGGTACACACCGCCACGCTCAGAATACACACACATTTACAAAATACAACCACATTGGACAAATCGAAATACACACACCTGATACACATACACACACCACTCCCACACACCCAATACAATATAAAACACACACCCACATCACCCAAAAACCCTTATGTCAAAAATTGCGATTGAGGGCCAGAGAGAGACACCACCATCTACAAACTAGCATCCACAGATACTCCACACCATCACTCACACAACATCCACGCACCTCACACAACACACCTCTAACTATCACCCCACACATCACAACACACACCACCCCACACATCACCCACACCACCTCATGGCACTGCAAAGACACCCCAGGTTCTCTGAGGAGGAGCTCAGGGTCATGGTGGAGGAAATCATCCGAGTAGATCCACAGCTATTCGTATCACAGGTGCAGCACACCACCATAGTTAGGAAGATGTAGCTATGGCGAAGAATCGTGGGCAAGGTCAGCGCAGTGGGACAGCACCCAAGAACTAGGGATGACATCAGGAAGAGGTGGAACGACCTACAGGGGAAGGTGCGTTCCGTGGTCTCAAGACACCACATCATGGTTCAGAGGACTGGCGGCGGACCCCCATCTCCTCCCCCCCAACTAACAACATGGGATGAGCAGGTCTTGGCTATACTGCATCCTGAGGGCCTCGCAGGAGTAGCTGGAGAAATGGACTCTGGTAAGTCAAATCTTAACTATTACATCCCCCACCCACCTGCATGCTATCACATACCCCCACCCTCGCCCGCACCCCATTCACTCCAACTCCTCAAGTATGTCCCAATATCACAAACCACACATCCCAAACTCAAGCCCTGCATGTAACACCAAAGCATGGACACCCTTCACCAATGCATGGCCACTACACATACCCATACACCCCCGTAAACCATTATCACACAAGGTCCTACACAGGAATGCAATCACTGGGGTACACGGTCATCCACCCATTGCACACCATGACACACACTGATGCAATAATCATGCCTTTACACCCCTGCAGGACCCCTACCCAATGTCACCGGACAGGAGGGTCCAGATATATCCACTGCACCCACAGAAGAGGGCCACAGTGATGACAGCAGCTCTGTCCAACTGGATATAGATGACCAGCCCAGCCCATCTGGGACCTCGGGACAGTCGGTTCCCCTCACACTAGCACAGGCCACTACAGAGCTTGCCCCCTCTGGAAACACCAGCGCAGCACCCCCCCAGTGGGCCCATACCTCTATCCCCAGGACACGTCAATCATCAGTGCGTCCACCACTACAGGGAACCCAGGCTAACCCACCAACCCAACAACACCAGGGACCTGGGGGCAGTGGTAGTGGGCACATGGTTCAGGGGACAGAGGCCCAGGAACACAGAGGAACTGGGAGGGCTGCTGTGCAACAGGGGAAGGACAGGCCCAGGGAACCCACTCTCCACGAGGCCCTCTCCAACATCATGAGAGCCTACCACCATTCCCAGGAGACGATGGCAACGGTATTGGCCAAGTTTCAGGAGACCCAGCGGCTGCAGGAGGAACAGTATTTGGGGTTCAGGGAGGAACTCAAATCCATCAATTCCACCCTGGGCACCATTGTAAGGGTGCTGAAGGAACTCATCAAAACCAGGAGGGACACTGTGGCACAACAATGGGCCCCTGACACTAGCCTGGACGACGAACTACCCACCACCTCCTCCGGCGCTAGTGGACAGGAGGCACCGCCACAGCACCCCACCCCCTGCAGATGGAGAACCACCCCGCAAACGGTCCCTGAGATCCAGGACAAAGACAGAGAACAATGCCAAGACCACCGCCAAGAAATGTGACCACCCTGATTGTCATCCTTCTGTCCCACTTTGTCACCCTGTCCATACTTAAACTGCCCCAGCTCCACTTCCTATGCCCCTTTGGACAATGCACCTGTGAGACTAATAGACTGGACTCTGCCATGGACATTCATCCACCATCACCCCTGACCATTTTACAACCCCCTCCACTATTGAGGACTTAAATAAACACCCTTAAACCAAAAAACAATGTGGAGTCAGTCTGTGCTTTTGAAAATGTGTATTTGCAATAACAGTGGCAAAATGCTATATCAAATGTAATGTCAACATACCTATGTCACACAGCACTAGTCCATGCGGAAACTAAGCAGATGTCACACAGTGAGACCCACATCTGTGAAATCGTAAGGGAAAGTGACAACTCAGTGACCATACACTGGGTGAAAATGACAGACAGATGAGAGGTAGTAGAATTAAATCAGATGTAGCAGGCTGTGTTATCTTCTTACCTGTGTCTCACTGGAAGTATTGCAGGATCACCGTGTTCCTGTTGTCTATGTCCTCTTCTTCTGCTTCCTCATCTTCACTGTCCACAGGCTCCACAGCTGCCACAAGACCTCCATCTGGACCATTCTCCTGCAGAAAAGGCACCTGTCGTCGCAAAGCCAAGTTGTGAAACATACAGCAGGCCACGATGACCTGGCACACCTTCTTTGGTGAGTAGAATAGGGAACCACCTGTCATATGGAGGCACCGAACCTGGCCTTCAGGAGGCAGAAGGTCCTCTCTATAACTCCCCTAGTTCGCCTATGGGCCTCATTGTAGCGTTCCTCTGCCCTTGTCCTGGGATTCCTCACTGGGGTCAGTAGCCATGAAAGGTTGGGGTACTCAGAGTCACCTGCAAATGTCAAGGGACAATTGTTAGACACACACTAACCCTTAGGGACAACCCCAGACCCAGACACCTAGTCACACTGTATAGGGTCCATGTCCTCACCTAATAGCCACACACGGTGCCTCTCGAGTTGCCCCATCACATAAGGGATGCTGCTATTTCTCAAAATGTAAGCGTCATGCAATGAGCCGGGGAATTTGGCGTTCACATGGGAGATGTACTGGTCTGCCAAACACACCATCGAATGGTGACTCTTCCGGTTTCTGTACACCTGTTCACTCCTGCGGGGGGACCAAGGCCACATGTGTCCCATCAATGACACCTATGATGTTGGGGATCTGTCCCAGGGCATAGAAATCACCTTTCACTGTAGGCAAATCCTCCACCTGAGGGAAAACGATGTAGCTCCGCATGTGTTTCAGCAGGTCAGACAACACTCTAGACAACATGTTGGAAAACATAGGCTGGGACATCCCTGATGCAATGGCCACTGTAGTTTGAAATGACCCACTTGCTAGGAAATGGAGTACTGACATCACCTGCACTTGAGGGGGGATTCCTGTGGGATTGTGGATAGCTCCAACTGGGCACACAGTTCCTGGATTGTGGCACGATCAAGTGTGTAGGTGATGATCACATGCCGCTCCTCCATTGTCGACAGGTCCACCAGCGGACTGTACACCGGCGGATGCCTCCATCTCCTCACATCCCCCAGTGGACGGTGCCTATGGAGGAGAACAGCGAGCAGGGAGTCAACCAACTCTGAGGTATGTAAACACAGCACACTCTGAAATATTAGCAAATCGACATATGACTGTATGAGTGCTTAGGTAAGGCCTAGATATGTGTGACATAGTCCAAAATAATGCCATGTGGGCCCATGAAATGGCGGCTGCCTGACCTGTAAAGTGGGACAATGGGTTATGAGGTAACTGCGCTGGCGTTGTACACCATCGCGGTAGGCGGTCGAAGACCGCGGCGCAATACTGCATTGGTTAACATTGGACCCTATGGATCCCAGGAGCCAATGACGATGTACGCCGGCGGTGACTGTACGCACCACCATGGACGTGACCGCCATTTTCTCTCTGTTCAATCACTTGATACCTGATCTTCGACAGGAGGAGACCTACCCTGCAAGTGCTGCTGTGACCTCAGTCTGGAAGAGACAATGGCTCGTGTGTCTGCGGAAAGGGCCCCTGCCTTCAGCACGGAGGAGTTGGAGAAACTCGTGGATGGGGTCCTCCCCCAGCTACTCTACGGTCCTCCAGACAAACAGGTAAGTACACTGTGAGCATGCTGTATGGGCAATGCCTGTGTGAAGTGGTGTGGATGAATGATGGGGGGCGAGAATGAGGCGTGCATGAAACGACGGTGAGTGCATGTGCGTCATGGCAAGGGTAGGGATGTGGGCCAATGACTGTGACGGTGCGGACAGTAATACCTTCTCTTTTTCCCCTGTACTATTCCTATAGGTCAGCGCCCACCAGAAGAAGGACATTTGGCGTGCCATCGCCAAGGAAGTCCGGACCCTGGGGGCGTATCACAGACGGAGCACCCACTGCCGGAAATGATGGGAGGACATTCGCCGCTGGAGCAAGAAGATGGCGGAGGCCCACCTGGGGATGGTCTCCCAACGTGGGAGGGGTGCCCGTCGCACCATGACCCCACTGATGTTCAGAATCCTGGCGGTGGCATATGCGAAGGGGCACAGTAAAACCGGCAAGTCTGGGAAGATCTGCACGGCGGACAAGACCGCCAGCAGCCCCGCTGCTCAGGACACCGCCGCCAGCAGCACCGCTACCCAGGACACCGCCGCCACCAGCCCCGCTGCCCAGGACACCGCCGCCAGCAGCACCGCTGCCCAGGACACAGCCGCCACCAGCACCACTGCCCAGGACACTGCTGCCAGCAGCACCGCTGCCCAGGACACCGCCGCCAGCAGCACCGCAGGCCAGTGAGCGCCAATGATTCCAATGCTACTGAGGCCGCCACAGGCAGGATGAAGCACTCTGCGCACAAAGCCCCCTCCAGAACCAGTGGAGTATCACATCCACTCACACAGTCCTTGGCAGGAAGAAGCATTCTGGGCACAAAGCCCCCTCCAGAACCAGTGGAGTGTAACATCCACTACCTCCGTCCTTGGCAGGAAGAAGCACTCTGGGCACAAAGCCCCCTCCAGAACCAGTGAAGTATCACATTCACTCACACAGTCCTTGGCAGGATGAAGCACTCTGGGCACAAAGCCCCCTCCAGAACCAGTGGAGTATCACATCCACTCACACAGTCCTTGGCAGGAGGAAGCACTCTGGGCACAAAGCCCCCTCCAGAACCAGTGGAGTATCACATCCACTACCTCTGTCCTTGGCAGGATGAAGCACTCTGGGCACAAAGCCCCCTCCAGAACCAGTGGAGTATCACATCCACTCACACAGTCCTTAGCAGGATGAAGCACTCTGGGCACAAAGCCCCCTCCAAAAACCAGTGGAGAATGTTATCCACTTGAGAGACTGTGGCTTTGCACGCCCCAGGATTGAACAGTGGGCAAACCACCCACTGTAGAGACTTGAGAGACTGTGGCTTTGCACTCCCCAGGATTGAACAGTGGGCAAACCACCCACTGTAGAGACTTGAGAGGCTGTGGTTTTGCACTCCCCAGGATATAGCAGTGGGCAAACCACCCACTGTAGAGACTTGAGAGACTGTGGCTTTGCACTCCCCAGGATATAGCAGTGGGCAAACCACCCACTGTAGAGACTTGAGAGACTGTGGCTTTGCACTCCCCAGGATTGAACAGTGGGCATGGAGCCCCCTCGTGGATCTGGCATAGTGCACACATCCGGCTGAGGTGCCCCTCCTTTCCCTTCCCCCTGAGGTGCCTGTTTTATTTCTATCTGATGCCCCAGCAGTGTTCTCTCCGTCTTGTTCAGGTATTGAGTGTGGACCTCGCCCATGCCTTTTGGGCCCAGTGGTCCACGGACTATGATAGTGGAATACCTTGGACTTGGATTCTTGGTGTATATATTTGTTTATAGTGTGAATATCTTAATATATGTATATATTTTTGATTACTGTCTTCGTATATATTACAATCATTCGACTCATTTCCTTTTGTCCTTGCATTCTTCCAGGGGGGCCTAGGGGGTGTAACTGCGATGTATCATGATTTATTAGTGTGTGTGTTGTCGTGGGTGAGGGTGGGGGTGGGAGCGTTGCGTGTTGCGTGTGTGTGTCACTGTTTTTTCCCTCCCCCCTCCCGTGTGTCGTAGGTGAAGTACTCACTGTGGTCTTCGCCGCCGGCGTTCGTGCTCCTGGTAGAGGAGCAGGAAGATAAGGGCTGAAAGAATCTGAAATTCCGGTTCCATGGCGTCCTGGTTCCTCGTGGGATATGTAGAGGTGAGCGTTTTCCCTTCTAAGTCCTGTTTCTGTTGTGTTTTTGTTCGCGGTGTATCCGCCCCAGAAAAGGTGGCGGATTGGTGGCTTGTAATATTGTGGGCGGTACATTGACTTCCGCCTGTCTGTTGGCAGTTACCGCCGCAGTGTTTGTACCGCCGTGGTGGTCGGAGTGTTAAAGTGGCTGTCTCTTTTGGCGGTTTCCGCCACTGTCGTAATTCCATTTTTTTTTCCACTGGCCAGTTGGCAGTTTTACCGCCGCTTTAACACCGACCGCCTGGGTTGTAATGACCACCAATATGTCACTTCTGTGCCATGGGACATGAATAAACTGACCCCCTGGAATCTCTCTTATCAGAAGCATTTTAACTGATTCCCCTTTCTCTGCTCCTTCTGTTTCTTCTTGAGAATCTCGTTCTCGTTTCTCTTTCTTCCTTGCCTATCTGCCTTCCCACTTCTCCAATGCTCCCCAAATTTGCGCACTCTGCAGCAAGTCCCTCAAATGTGCTTTCATTCCTGCTGATCTCATGTGTTCAAAATGTTTTTCCTCGAAATCTAATCTGTAAATTCGCCTCAAATGCTTCGTTGTTTTAAGATCAATGTCATGCTTCTCTGCTACTTCTGCTGATTTCTGGTGTATTTTCCCTACCTCTTTTGTAATTTTTGGGCACAAATACCTCAGCTCCTCTTCAGTGTAGGATTCAAACCTATTTAATCCCATTGTTCCCTCGACTAATTCATTTGCTTCAAAATTTAGTCCCACTTGGTTCAACTGATCTTCCCCTTTTGATGCACCTTGTGAAGAATTTAAACTATCCAGCCAGCTAGTTAACTGCTGAGCTGTTAACCCTTGTAATGAGATATTAGTCGCATTAGTCACTGGCAGCTGCTGTGCCACTGTACCCAAGGCTTGTGGTGTCAAGAGTCTCAAGCTCTGATTTGCATTAGAGATGTTTGACGCATCCGGCAGTGTTACAAGAGGACTAAAACCCGTAGGAGATCTAAGCTCACCAGGACAAGGTCCTGCAGATGATGTTGATTGTACTGAATCTCCCACTCCCCTTCTCACCAAACTCTGTGACATCTCAGTCTGTCCCCCTGCTTCTGTTTTCTTGTGTGCATATAAAGGTACCGCTGGACCAACAGTGATTGGTAGCGATATCGCATCTGGGGCTGCCCTAGCACCTGCACCCAGTGTAAGTGGTACTCCCATTGCCTGATTCATAACTGGTGTGAGATCCACCGAAGTCCCTGTCAACGGGTTAAACTTCATCATACCCTGTGTCTGTGCTGGTGGTAATAACATTGGTGTCGGTTTAGTCTGGACCAATATTGGTTTCAGAAGCACCTGCTCCCTCGGCACTACGATATTTGAAACAGTCCCAAGAACTGGCACATCTGGATAAACCCTTGTTACTGAAGGTGTATGTACCTGCGCCTGAGCTACCGTACTAGTTCCTGTGACAGGTGTACTCTGTACTGCCCCTGGCAACTTCGGCTTGTACAGCTCCCACAGCTCCCTGGGATGTTCCAGGAGTAGCATGAGGGGCTGTAGCACTAGCCCCTCGACCCCCTGCATAGGTCATCATAGGTGAAGGTCTATCTCTCAGCAACTGTGTAATAAGATCCTCAACATCAGAATCATCATCATCCACATAAGACTTCTTTCTTTTCTTTTTCTCCTCACTCCCTCTGTGAGTGCTGGGAACATCTTAATCTCTTTCATAGTTGCCATCCTCCATTACTTTTGCTCCCAATCCCATCTAGCTTCTGCTAGTGACTTTTCTATCTTCTTCATCCTTCTATTGAACGTCAGCTCTTGCTGCTGTCTGGCCACTAACTCCCAAACTGCTAAAGCCTCAAACTATGCCGGTCTCGGTAACGGCATCATGTCATACAATAATAATCACAACTGGTCCAAAATTCTCAAATTGAACATCCCATGCTGCGGAAAAGCTACTGTCCCTTAATTCTTAGTCAATTTACTCCATTGCTTTAACCACAGACACAAAGCTATGCCTTTCTCTGTCATGACAAGATGTGCAGGAGTATCCTCCGGGGGGGGTTGGCTCCCCCACTGATGCCTTGAAGTATGAATCACCCTTCATTGCTTAAATGCCTTGAAAAACTTCATTTTACCTTTTTTGTGTACTACAAATTCAATAAATAAAATTACTTTTACTCCCAAGATTCCCTTCACCCGTTTACTCAACCAATTGCCTCTCACGGACAGCGGCCAATCCGGTTGCAGCTCTTCTCACTAACCAACCTATCACAGCACGGCACAAACTGATGTCACACTGACACACAGCGGCTGACAAAGTCTTGCGGCTTGTCTTCCTCAACTCGATTCCACTCAACTAATGTAATTTATTGTGAGCATCTCCACCAAATAATAACTAAAACAAACCTGCTGGTTTAATACAGGAAGGGACACAATCGCTTCAGGGACCTTACGGATTTTCACTAATGGCTCTTTTTGGCTCTTTAGCTATTCCTCTTTCTCAGTCCCCCACATTCGCAAGTAAAATTCGACCTGCAAACTTTACTCTTAACTGATCAATGGGTCTGTCCTGGTGCACATAAGACTCACCAAATCTCTGTTAAAGCATCTTTTATTCATCATTCACTCCGACTTGTTGGCCATGCCTGATCAGCCTACTAAACCAGATAGATTATAACATATAACCAAGTGTCTCCTACACTTTTCAATATACTCCGGAGTCTTAGACCACGCAGGGTCCGTACATCACCAACAACCACGTGGACAATTTTTAAGCACAAAGCGCCACACACATATGAAGTCCGACGACTTCCCTACTCTCAAATTTTGGAGTATGCACACTTCTACTAACCCTGAACTGGAGTATGCAGACTCCCTACTTTTACCTCTCATACATCACAAATCAACTGCGATTTGCTTTAGCTTGTGCAAGCACAATCTACTACTCTCATACTATTTCAAAACACGGCGAGAACATACTCAATCTTACTAACAGGATCCAGGGTCTAGGAAAGTCATTTCTGGGTTTAAGGGGACATCATCTTTGCTACTCTTGACATTTCAGAAAAACAAAATTCAAACCTCATAAAAATTCAAACAATTGTACCTAACTTAAACTACTAGCATAACCACTAGTCACAACCTAACTAGTTCCCTAAGGAAACTAACCATCCTCTGCTACTAAAAACTGCTAGCGCGCCTAGTCCTTAGTAAGTAAACTTACAAGGGGACGCGTATAGGTCGATTAATCTTTTGGAACGCATAGAGTATCCTAGTTAAGCGGTAACCAATGGATCATCAATAAACATCAAAATCAGCAATTAAACATGATGATAAAAAAGCCTTATCTAATAAGAAAATACCATCACTCTCAATAAGGTTAATCATTTTTATTCCCCATTAGTTACAATTCTAATCAAAAACCTTCATTTCAAACATTATTTGTTAATCAAACTTTATTAGCATCATGAGCAACTATTCACCAAGAGTTTATTGATAAGCAAAAACTAGCATCAACATAAGTCAGCAAATCCTTAACATTGAATAATTCAGCAATGCAAGTCAGTAAGTCAACCGTCACCGTTAAGTCACCCTTGTCAGCCTACATATCTCAAATTAGCATCAGCATGTGGGTCTTCATGCAAAAACAATTTAGTCAAAAATCATTAATTTAGAAAAATCTATCTAAGAGAGAAAAACATTTTTAAACAGCGCAGTTGGTACCTAGAAGAAAAAGCACATGTTAGTCAGTCACATTTTTATAGCTACCTATCCAAGATAGATCAGCAACAAGTCAGTCTTTGTCTCCAGGTCATCAGTCATCAGCAAGTATCAGGCTCACTGAGAGCAAACCCAATTATCAGCACTTCAGACAGCATCTCCTGACATCATCAACTTTCGCTTCTCCGCTCTGAATTCCCTTCCCTTGTCATGACTTTTTATTAGGGTCTCTCAGTTCATCCCACAAATTGCTAATTGGTCAACCTCATCAGGGGTTACGATTCTAACCTATAGTTTTTGTTTACCACTTGTTTGCATCGGTTCAAGCATCAAGTTCCATTAATATGATTGGTCCTTCTGTCGATGAGAACATCATCCGGCTCTTCAGGTGACGAAATTGTTGCCCACAGTCTTTTAGTCAGTGCTTCCATTGTTGATGTCCAGGGAAAGTACATTTAGTCTATTCAACGCATAATTGTATCAATTTGTTCTGATCATCTCCTGTCCTCTGGTACATTTGCAGAAATTTCCAGCAGAGCCTGTCTGAACTCTGTACAGTTCAAGGTCCTTTTCTCCAGTTCCAGTCCTCGGCAGCTCATCGCGTCTCCACGTTTAAGCAAGCAAGGCCCAGCGCCGACCAGGCCTTTAGTTCGGCTATCATAAAACATAGATTATACCATCAAATATGACATATTAATACATAATTGTTTATGTTTCACATTATTTTAGTATTGTTAACACACATGGTGACCAACCCCTGTTGGCACATTTGACTCATTACACGTTTTCAATTATTGGTTTCTTTTATCAATATTTCTCATTAGTATGTATACGCAAATCATTAGAATATTCTCATATTAGCATATCTGCTCCAACACGGTGGCTTGCCCATTTCAAGTTTGTGTTTCACTTCTGTCCGTGACACTCATGACCCAGCTCTACTCCCTCGAGCAGTTGCACTCTAAAATCACAGCCACAGCCCAAAGTGACTTTATTTTTTTGACACTAGCATTCATGGCAAAAGACCGAATGCAGGTAGGTAACTCCCTTAATTTTTAAGCCCAAAACGGCTTAATTCTAGGTGTCTCTCTCACCTCAGCTTCCATGTAAGAAAACGGGTAAAATAATTTCCCACAATTACTTCTATCAAAATCTAACCCTTTCCACGTTCACATTGTTGGCATGAATGCGCAAGGTTCTCTGAGTTATGTTGCTGTTTTTTCAGTACAGGCCACACAATCGGACATTCCTGTGTTCTTCTCTTCAGTCAGCAGCTCCTGGCAGTCACATCTTTCACCAGTAAAGATTAATGAAAGTACATGGGGGCACCATGGGCCAGATGTAGCAACCCTTTTGCGAGTCGCAAACGGCGAAAATCGCCGTTTGCGACTCGCAAACGTGGGTTTGCAATGCAGAAATGCATATTGCGAGTCGTTACCAACTCGCAATATGCATTTGCGACTCGCAAATAGGAAGGGGTGTTCCTTTCCTATTTGCGAGTCGGAGTGGTATGCAACTCCATTTGCGACCGCGTACGCGGTCGCGAATGGAGTCGCAGTTACCATCCACTTGAAGTGGATGGTAACCCACCCGCAAACGGGAAGGGGTCCCCATGGGACCCCTTCCCCTTTGTGAATGGACCCCAAATTATTTTTTCAGGGCAGGGAGTGGTCCAAGGGACCACTCCCTGCCCTGAAAAAACCGAAACAAAAGGTTTCGGATGTTTTTGAAATGCAGCTCGTTTTCCTGTGAGGAAAACGGGCTGCACTTCAAAAAAAAAAAAAACCTTTATTTAAAAGGCAGGTCGCTAACATGGAGGCCTGCTGACGTCAGCAGGCCTCCATGTTAGCGAGTGCCTATACTCGCAATGGGGTCGCAAACTGCGACCCACCTCATAAATATTTATGAGGTGGGTGTTTGCGACCCCATTGCGAGTTGCAGAAGGTGTCTGAGACACCTTTCTGCATGTCAAATTGCGACTTGCAATTTGCGAGTCGCACAGAGTCGCAAATTGCAAGTCGCAATTTGATTTTTTCCTACATCTGGCCCCAAGTGAATTGATGTGTGGGTCTAGCTCGCCTTTGGTTTCTTCTACAAAGAACAACTCGGAAGAATTTGTTGCACCTTTAGCTCCCCTCTCAGCTTTGTCGATGTTGCCTAGTCCTGTTATACCAAATACTCAGCCTTTACACTATTGACATAAGGAAGAACAAATGAGAAGAGGCTTAGCTTTTTAACAAGCAAAGATCTTTTTAATCAATATATGCAGCACAATACATGCAATCTAACAAACCCTATGTGAAGTACATTTGGTAAATGAAACTTGTTAGAAATTGGGTCATTTGTTAAGACGAGTTTAGACCCCACCTGAAGTAATAATCACAGTTTTTGTTAGGAGGAACCACACTAATCACTTAATAAACCTGTGCTTAACTCTCTGGTAGATTGGCAGAAAGTAGTTGGCTTAATTTAGAGGAATGTGTAAAATATATGCAGTGCTGACCAGTGATAAAGTGAAAACATAACACAAGAACAAGCCCAAACCAATTGACAAGAAAGAGGACATTTTAATAAACAAAATGACATAAAAATGACAAAAATCAGGAGAATCAAAGTTCTGAATTTTTAAAGGTTTAGGTAAAAATAGCACGAAGAGGCATAAAGTGCCAACCGTGGGTATCTGATTGTGCCAGACCAGGGCAAAGTCACAAGTTCAGTCTGAACACAAAATAGTACAGGACCAGTTCACCCTGCAGGATGTTGTACCTTTTGCCCATAGTGTGAGATTGTGTGGTGCTGGAAGGTGAGACTCTGCGTTGTTCTGTGATGGGTCCATTGAAGCAATGATCAGGAGCAGCGCAGTGCTGTGATGCAACACTCTGCATACCTCTGTGTTGGGTCGGGTGAAGTCACCATTCAGGAGCTGTGCAATGCGAGTTAATGTGTTGGTCTGCACCACTCGACTTCAGGTCCGGTGAGACTACTGCTTAAGTAGAAAGAAGTACACTCTGACTCCAGACGAGGATCCAGGACCTTACAGGGAGCACTTGGGGTCAGGACTCACTCCCACAGAGGCCAGCAGAGGGAACCAGGTCAGGTGAGTTGGGTCAGGCAAGTTGGAAAGCAGGAAAGGTCTCTAGAAGCTTGTTGTATCCACGTAGTTCACACAGACAGTCAGCCAATTGGCCTTTGGAGTCACTTCCAATGTC
The DNA here is from genome assembly GCF_031143425.1 of Pleurodeles waltl. Lineage (NCBI taxonomy): Eukaryota > Metazoa > Chordata > Amphibia > Caudata > Salamandridae > Pleurodeles > Pleurodeles waltl. The sequence continues at coordinate 384,506,721 of NC_090442.1, forward strand.
CTGGGTTCAAGGCAAGCAGGTACAATCTACTTACTTCAAACAGCAAGTCAGTCTTTCTTCTGAATCTTGTCTGGTGTAGGAATGTTATAATTTCAAGTTGTGAGGGTGCCACTTTTATACCCTGTGCCAGCATGTTGGTGGGGGACAATTCCTTATTAACCTCCAAAATTAGCTCTAGTCAGTTCTCTCCTCTTCCCTGGGTTTGTCTCAAGCCTGGCTAGGGAAACAAAAGGCAGAGGCAGGCTGGGCGACAGGTTCCTTTTTTTTGTGGTGGGGCAGGTTCCTTTGAAGGTTGATCAGGGCAGGGCACAGCTCCTCCCCAGCCATTGTGTCAGGAAGACCCACTCCCCTCTAGAACCAGGTCCCTTTGTCCACTGTCTGTTCCCACTACGCATTTCCAAGATGGCGGAGCCATCACCAGCCCAAGAAAAACTAGCCACTCACAGAAAGTGGCCTAGAAACTGTAGGTGGGTAGATGGCAACTTCCTAAAAGTGGCATTCCCACAATAATTAAAATCTGAGGTTATCATTAGAAAGGATTTAAGATTTCAATTAAAATGATTGGAAGACGTATTTCTCTTGCTGCTCCCAAACTGAATTTATCACTTATCAAATCTAAAAAGTTAAACCAGTGTTAGTCTATGGGAGGCTAAATTTAGCCTCCCATAGATTAACACTGGTTCAGAAAATGCATATTCAAAAAACCTTCATGCCAGGACATGTAAAACATTAAGGATATGTGTCCTACTTCTTTTTTAAATACTATGCACCTTGCTCTATGAACATTAAGGGACCAACTTAGGGACAATTTAAAAGGAAGGCTTCAACCTGGCAAAAGGTTTATTTTACCAGGTTGAAATGGTAGTTTAATATTGTCCTACAGGCTGCAGTGGCAGGACTAAGATGTGTTTTAGGAAAAAGAATTAGTGAGTGTCTCAATGAGTGCTGCAGCCCACTAGTAATATGTGATTTACATGTCCTTGGCACAGGTAGTACCATATACTAGGGACTTAAAAGTTAATTAAATGTGCCAAACATGCATATGACAATTTTACTATGTTTAAGGGAAAATCACTTGCACTTTACCGTTGTGAAGCAGGGATAAAGGGCACAGAGTCCTATGGCCAATCAAAAAATGGATCAGCAGCACAAGGAAAATTTCTGAGAAGACCCTACAGAAAAAGGTAAATTTTCAATAGAAATCAATACTTGAATGACTTATGTAGTTTTCAGATTTTGCTGTCATGGAAAAAGAGACACAGTTAAGTTATTGTTTCGCTGAGGATTATACAGTTTGGTCAGGTAGAGAATGTGGGGTTTGATTCTGTAATCCAGCCACTGAATTTAATTGTACCCTTCCAATTTCCTCATATATTTAAGTTAAATCTTAATCTTTTTCCAAGGAGCTGAAGAAACACCATGGCAATGTTGATAGACGGCACAGAAGAAAGGGTACTGGTAGAAGGTGTAGAATTTATACCCACACACAATTTTCATGATTGCCCATTGTAGATGGCCCTATCAATTTTTTCTCTTGCCCCTTGTGAGCCTCTCCTTAAAAATCTCTTCAAGGGACATCACTGAATCTGAGAAGATCAAGATAGACATCCAATTGAATATTTCGCAAACCAAGCAATTTCCCTGCACAAGCTAATTTTGAGAAATAGGACTTAATTAGGCATTTTAATTGAGGCACTAAATAGTACACAAGATCATTATTTTTCTGGAGGGGCAGTACTGGCCAACATTCAACAGTTCTCAATGAATCCTTCCGCTTTCACTTGCAGCTTAAAACAGCTAACCTATTGGCATGCTGGTGTTGCACACCAGGAAAAAATCACTTATGTGAAATAAATGACCAGTTAATACTAATAAAGGGAGGAGGTGTAAGACATTGGGTTATTAGTTGAAAGGTTGAAAGCTCCACTCAAATAATGAACACAATTTTAGATGTCAAAGTAATGTGGTGAACCACAAAAGCCACCAAATAAACCTATGCTTAACCCTCTTGCAGGTTGGCACAGAAGCATTCAGGCTTAACTTAGAGGCCATGTATAAAGAACTAATGCAGCACTCAAACAATAACAAAGAGAAAAAATAACACAATAAATCTCCCACACCAATTTAGGCAAATAGTGTACAATTCAATAAATAAAATGAACCAAAGCAACAAAAATCAAATTAGTAGAACTAGAGTTATGAGTTTTTGAAGCTTTGTGTGAAAATAGTGCAAAAAAGCACAAAGTCAGTTTCACATTAGCGGAGGTCCAGCAGTGTTCTGATGAGAGGTTCCGAAAGTGCCACACTTATACCTAGTTCCAGCCTTTGTGTGGGGGGCAATCCCTAGCCTACTCCAAAACTGGTTCTGGACAGATCATCCCCTTTCCCTGGGTTTAGCTTCAAACTGACTGGGGCGACAAAGGAAATGGCAGGTCTAGTGTCAGGTTCTTTTCAGGAAGACCCAAAACATAACTGTCAAGTGTAGTTGTTTTTTATGAGGTTGGCCACAGTGTGTGTGAGTAATCCATAAAACACAACCGAACTCCATGTTTTTGACATTTTAACTTTCAGCCTTTGTCACAGGGATACCATTGAGAAACCAATAATAAGAATATTAAACCACTGGGAGGTAAGTCAGTATGTGGTGTGGGTTGTATAACTGAACTTTACTTAAGCTCTGCCTCCAGATGCAGGGTGCCTTGCCTATCCACCTGCTTATTCCATGGTAGACCATCTCCGAAATAGCATACAGATTTGAGCACCCACTGAAGTGATTTATGTGTAACATCCTTTAAAACTGAATAGTGGGTTAAAACACTGGCCGCAAAGATGTATGCGCAACCTGCAGGTGAGAGATGCAATCTAGGTGAGCTAGCTCAATGGGTTGAATATTCGGCAACATAGTTCATTGTTTAGTTTTCAGGCTGAAATCCTGGTTAAAACACCTCAGTGGATTAGAGGTTAATATTCATGGTGCTAAGATTTGTTTAGAAGCCTTATGTCACAGGCTTCTATCCCTCCACATTTCCCAAAGCTTGTCAACCTTGACAAGTCTTTAAAATAAATGAAACTGGTACCAAAACACCAAACCAACACACCTAAGTACCAAAGTCACAGGTTAATTAGTAGTATGCAACACTGCCCACTGCAGAGGTCTATATTTACTTGCATACTAGTATTTTGAGTCCCACTAGAACAGTTCATTTAGCTTTAGGTCTTCAGAAATAAGTGTGAACCATCAAAGTCAGGGTTTGACAAACAGTGAAATAGTTCAGTGGGATAATGCACTTTCTGTAAGGATTTGTACATACATTACAAACTCCAGTTTTATAATACCTCAAGATGTTGACATACCTACAGAACACACAAAGTGTGGGCCACAGGGGTGAACCCCGGTAGCGCCTTATGACCTTATGTTGAAGATCTGTCTGGTAACATGGTTGTCAGGTCTCTCCCAGCATTGAGAACACCAAGTATTCTGTAGTCTTGGACTTTCCTTTGACAAATTAATTATTACTGATAGGTGTGGTGGTCCAAATGTTTCAGTCACAACAACAAGGAGAAATAAATGATTTGTTAAATCAAAGTCCATAGCTAGGTACAAGGGCCAATATTCATGACAACACTAGAAAAGGTGTGGGCAAAGTTTTGCATCCCTGATTGAGAGTACTTTTACCATTCACAAAGTTTCCTAGACGTACACCTGGAAAGCCACATCAGTTTTGAAACTTTTCCTAATGGCACGTATTCTGCTGTGGTGGATTTCATTAAAGCAGAGTGTTTGGCACAGGGGAATGCCACCTCCTGTGCAAATGCACACTTTTTAAATTATTGTGTCTCAGAGGGGGAATCATTCTTCTCCATGGAGAACTAGCCTTGCCTGCATCAGCAAATCATGGGGTGAGGGGCGATCCATTCCCCTTTCTATTATAGAAAGGAAGTTACTCCAGGTCTTGGCTTGAGTAAGTGTCTGATTAGTTCCAGGTTGGAAGGGGGTTGAAGAGGAGTTTGGAAATGCTCACTACTATATGTGTTTGTAGGCATTTCCAAACCTCAAAGGCAAACTATGCCTTGGAATGCCCATTCCCCATCCCTTGAGGAGGATTTACTAGTGCAGATTTCTCTGCACTTTTGGCAGAGAAATACACTAAAATATTTGCATTTGTACCAGCCAGAAATCCCTTGATGGATTCCTAGCAATAGTAAACAAGGTAACTTCAGTCTTAAACTTTCATTTACAACTTATAATAACTTTGTAAATAGGGCCCAAGATTTACAAGGTACCTAGAGCACCTCATCAAACTTAATCAAGGATTAAAGTATGACTTCATGTCATGCAACCACCTCACTTCTAATACTAATATGTTTTGGTTTGTTTATACAGTTGTGTGTGCTACAAACTAGGCCTCCCGGGGCATCAGAGAGCTAATAGATAATACATGTTTTTCACCATATATAGAGTTTCTAGAATAAAAGCATGAACTTTTTGATTTAACAAACTTTGTTATCCCCATATGGATGTGAGATGTGAGACGTGGTTCGATGTGGTTAGAGGAGGAGGAGCTTGGAAGTCGAACACTTGAGCTTGGTGCTGTGTTTGCTCCTCTCCGCGTCTGAGGTACTGGGTTTTTCAGAACCGGTACTGATCTGGTAACCCAGCGGTGCCAGGGTACACCCAAAGACCTCGGGTACTTTCCTGATTCAGACTACAGAAACTCAGAGTCTTCTAGGTGAAGTCAAAGATCGAATTTATTGGCTGCAACCAATTGACAAGTGTCCTAGAAGTACAACAGCACGATTTGTATGTTCTCAGGAGACTGTGTTTCAATGCAAAGTCAGGTTTCCTTATATACAGTTTTTTAAGCTTCAGGCAAACATTCTTGACATTTTGGTTGGTCATTCACATGTTTTCACTACAAAGGAAAAAACAGTGTCATGATGAAACCTCATATTTCATGTCATCCAACCCATAATAAATTACCCGGCAAGGCCTAGTATTTTACATCAGATAAGTGTGGACCCCCAATAAAAATGGGCACCTCCCCCTCGTAAAGTAAGAGGAAGAAAAGAGCAGGTGCAGGTGTGAGCAAGATTAGGTAGGGTATGTGAGCGATAATAAGGGTTTTATGGCATGGTGTGCCTTGATGCTATCTGATTCGGCCACTGGGAGAGGGACTGACCAAACAGGTTTGGCCTGAGGCAATGGTTCCAGCTTGCCCAGGTCAGAGAAAAGTCAATCAAGGTGTACGTGTCCTTGGAATCAAATCTGACTGTATTATAAGCCTATGTGAGGGCAACTTTTAAAATGGCTGCCGTGTACAAAATGGGAGCGACGAGTGCAGGACGAAAATGGCGATTTCGAGGTGAAAACGCTGCTGGAATTGAGCGAAAATGCTCATGCTTAGTGTACTAGTCATTATCGGTCTTTTGATACTAAAATCGTACTGCTGTGGCAAAGTAAATTACATGGGTCCAGAATTTTTAGAACCACAAACCCTCCTTTTGCCCTTACATAGGCAATAAACCTATTCTCATGCTAATCTGAGTCCAGGTCTATGTTTATAAGGCCATGGAGATGTTGCTGGAGCAAAATTCTAGTACTTGGTAACTCTCTCTGGACAGGTCTCCTCGAACATGAAGTAGCACAAAAGGCCACATATGGCAGGACAAAATAAGGAATACCTCTATCTGCAGTAGGTGGCATAAGATCACACACCCAACAATTAGTGATGTTCACTACTAACTAGTGTTGATGCAGAAGCTGTACAAAAGAATTGCTTACAAATTCTGATCTTCTAACCTGCTCATGTTCAGGAAAAGGGTGAAAAGAGTGCAAAGAAACAATAGTAGGAAAAGACATAGGTTGGGAAGTGGGTGCAGAAGTCAATTGAGTAGAGAAAAACAATCCCACCCATAAATGACAACGTCATGTTTAAAAGACACTAGAAAACACGTTATTAAGAACATATAGACAACGGGAGAAAGTAGTGACCACTATTTACAAATGAAATAATAATTTTTCACAACCCTAACCAAAAAGCAAATCCTAAAATTATCTAGTAACATTTTTAGGGCTCCTCTGCATTTCAGTAATTTTTGTATGTTCAGGTGGAACAGTGGTGACTCTCATCAATGCTCTAAGGTGAAAAGGGGGTACTCTTTCCACAGAAAATGGACTTTATTCTGCTTTTACTAAACAGAATAGTATTTTAAAACAATGCCAGCAAAACAATCAGTCTCCTAACACCTAGTCTATACAATCACACGGAAACCTCTTGTGAAACCAACTATGCCCAGAGTCCGTTCAAAAAGCCTCTCTGGCAGGCTTCTATTGTCCATCAAATTTTCTTTTGTTGTTTTCTTTCGCATGGGCCTCTCAATTCAGGCCTCTTCGTGAGAAAAGTACTGCTTAGTTGGAGTGCCCTCCTGGCAAACACCCACAGCTCACTCGAAAGTCTCAATGTCTTAAAGCAATGCACCAGTGTCTCTCCTCTGTGGCAGATAATACAAACAATGTGCTCTTCATTGATCAAGGGCACAAATCATCTTGTGCAGACCCAAGCACCATTAATTGGGAAATAGCTCAAGCTCAGCAGCACTTTCAGACTCCAACACTCATTATTTAGTGTCAGAGGATGCTCAAGCTGCTCTTTCATGGGCACCACAATATAGTGCCTTTTTCCAAACTTGAAATCTCGGGTGCACTGCCCTTCTTCCGTTGGAGCAAAGAAAAGGGGGTGTGTGGCCAAAACTCAGGCCAAGGGGCTCAAGGGATTGCACACTGTCAGAGGTTACCAGCACATGACAGGTAGAGAAATGAAACCTCAAAACAGCTCTGCCATCAACAACAGGAATCCTTCTCTTTAGCTCTTTTACACTGAAACGTTGGTTTTGTGATGTCCAACGCCGTCTGATGGAGCAAGTACGATACCATGCGCTGGCGATCGCTGTCCAGCTTTGCTACTTCCTGGGTGCTGAGACTGTAGGGCCAAGACGTCCGTCTTTCATCTGTAGCTGTCACTGATGGGAATTAGGCTTAAATCAATGTCCTGCAGGTTATTATGACTTGATACCCGCAGAATCTAGTGACGTAGGAAGTGTGCCACAGCTGTTAGTTTCCTTCAATTTAGTACAAAAACAGTTCATGGTTTTTAACAAGGGGACTGCAAGCAGGTGGTCTGCAATCTTCAAAGGAGTAGCCATACACCATGGGCATAAAATACAAAGACAAAGGCAGAAGGGCAAAACAGGGTCTGTAGCATCTTTAATTCAGTTCTCTCCATTATTCTCTGCCATCTATAGCTACATGCGAATTCTATCTGAATGGATTTCCTCACACAGTGGCATTGTCTAATGGGGTAAACACATATTTTCCTCAATGATTAAGTCTAGGTGTTCCTCCTTACCTTAGAACATCTCAATAGAGAAATCACATGATACCGATTATCAGGGACATGTAGAAACCTTCCTTTAAAAACTGTGCATCAGGTGCACTATGCAATACACAGGCTAATAGTCAAATGTGCAAACAAAAAGACAAGAACTAGAGGGTCCTGATATTTGCATGATTAGGACACATCTGATCCCACAAAAAATTAAAGTAGCATTAACAGAAGGGAACCGAAAACCAAATTAAAATAGACATTGAAAATTCGTCATGTTCAAAAAGGTAAACATAAGATATCTCCTATTGAAATGGAAAACTTGTCTTACTATAATATTGAGTCAGTTAACCAGTCTATCGCTACCCTGACAGTCAGGCTGGAAAACATTGAAGCAGGCAAATTCTTGAAAACCAGTCTGGCCATACCAAAGGGAATGATACATAACATGGGGGTCCCTGGTACATCACTGCAGTCTGGAAATGTGAACCTGAACAATACATCAATAATAATAAAAGGGCTGACTGGTGAAAGGAATTAAAAAGAGAAATGGGACTAGGACATAGCTAAAATCTCAATAACTAAGCATGATGCGACATTGGTCAGGGGAAGTAACAAAAGAAAAAAAATCTATAGGAAGAACAAAAAAAATTATTTGGGTGATAGTCAGGCATGTGACACAACACCGAGAGTACGGGTGATACACAAAGGCCAAAGTTACGCAAATTTTAACTCTGCCGTTGGCGACTACACCATATACGGTACTCCTAGCTAATGTTTCAGTTCCTTCTTCAGGAAAAAATTAAAACCTGGTTTTCTTTTAAGGAACGAAAGCCATATGCTACTTAGGAAACAGATCATCATTAACTAATGTAATATAGAAATTAGGCCACCTTGAGTCACAGATCTATAATTTCATCCTTAGGTCCAATCAAGGATACATAAATGTAGGGCTGCCTGTTCCTTTAAGGGAAGGGGCAGTAACGTGACTAACTGCAGGTGACACACTTTGATCCTGTATATCTCTTTTTATTTTCCTTCAATACCATTATAGCCAAATAGACATGCACTGGTGAAGTGTTATCTTTTATGTTCACAGCATGAAATATCATTATCTGTGGAATTTAGTAACCAGAACAAGTTCAACCAACTGTTGCGTAGCGATGGGCATCGTCATGACCATCCCCTCACAACACAGGGGAGCTTGTAATAGTATCAAAAGCAGCAACAAACATGCAAAAAACAAATAAAAAAAATAATAAAAACGCACAAAACGTCAAGCCATCAGATATACTTGCTGTGTATCAAGCACAAAAAGCATAGACAAAACAATAGCATGTGTGAATAAGCGGTGACACAAAACACCATGTCATGTACTTTATGCACTGTAAACCTGCGGCCCAAAACCCAATATTTGGGCCTGTTTAATTTGTCAGGTTTAAAATCCTTACCCTCCTTTTGACAGTAGATCACCAGGCAATGGACATCTGCTGTCAAATATAACTTTACTGTTTCTCTTCTATCATACAGGACCAGCAAGAACAATTCATGATAGGACCAAATACATGAAAATAAATTTCCATTACTTAACTGTTACCCTCTTGTCAGTTACTTCACAACATCAAGCCACCTTAGTTTTACCTTTCTAAAAGTAAAAATTGTTACACTGACACTCCATATTAATTTGGCACCTACAATTTCCACTGTGAAAAATAAGTCTTAATTGGCAAATCGTTCTCATTAAGGCATGTAGCCTTCAAATTTTTAGAAAAGGGCTGCATCTTATTTTCTGTCTAAGACTTAATGCAACACTTCGTTTTCTGTCAAATAAAAGCAACTAGCAGGCATCATTTTATTTTTTTAGAGCGGAGACACAAATGTATCCGTTCTGCAAAGCATTTAACATGATGTTGGGACTTTCGAAGAAACCCCCTTTTTTTATATTTTCCCTTTGGAATTAAGTTCTTTAATTGTATTGATGTTCTTCTGGAGAAACCAGAAATCCCACTTTTAAAGGCCCATAGGGTCATTCTGCATTTCACAGAGACAAGGCCCTAATTTAAAAGGTCACAAGTGTCAACATGACAGCCTCCTCCATTGTTTATGAGAAATCTAAAGATAGCATCTCAGCAGCATGACTTGAGCCAGCCTCTGTAGCTCTCCTAGCTTCTGCCACTCTGAATCTGTCAAAGACAGTAGGCCTTCTTATTTTCCTTCTAACCTGCAATAATTCACTCTATTTTGAAAAAAATAATTTTTCCTTTTTAGGCGCTAAAAAAATTATCTCTATTTCCAGATTATTAAACTACATTTACTGTGAATAATTCACAAACCTTAATAACACACATACCAGTTGTTAGAATAAATGCTTGTTGCAATCCCATGCAATGGTACATATTCCATCAACCTCGAATGAATGAACGTCTCAGTAGGCCCAGCTGAAGTTAGAACCTTCAACCTTGATATTAAAACAAGCCTTTGTACTGGCACATTGACTCATTGAATCATAAGAAGGCACAACCTGCAAATATATATCAAACCTAAATGTATGCATTTACTGAAGCCTGAGACACTTTAAAAAGTACTCTGAATGAAAGAAAATGCAGTTTAAACAGTGCTTTTGCCCCAAATCGACTTTGATAATTTAGGCATTAAAAAATCAATATCCTACAATTTTCTTGCATAATATGCATTACCAGAATGTCTATTACACAATCCATGAGTCAGCCATTGAAAATATTACTTATACTTTATAGAAATGAGCTTGTTTGCTCCTGCGCCAAGGGAAAATTGCACATACAAATGTCATTTTAGCGGTGCAACATAACTTAAATTAAAGTTTAATGTTAGGAGGTCATAGTATAGGTATTAAGCTTTATAAATATAAAAAAACGATTTTGAAAGGCACTTATTTTTTAAATAATTTATCCATAATTAATAATTTTCTTTTTTTTAAAAAAAAAAAACCCAATTATTCTTTTTTTGTGATAATTCCACATATAAAAGCAAGCTGCATCCCTTGCCTATTATTTGGGATACATTAACTCACAAGCCTAAGCGCATAAGCCTAACTTGAAATGCGTCACATTTTTGCGCCACTTTCATTTAAAAGGAAGGTTATGCAAAATTCCACCCATGTTTAACTGGGAAAGTGCTGGCTGAATTGAACATTCCTATCAAATAGACTGCAGCTGAAAAGTTTGCCTGTGAACATCTAATACAATGCATCTAAGAAAAATGCTGTAAATTTATTTATTTTTTTGGCAAAAATTGATAATTTCGTTTTTTTTTTTTTTTTGGGGCCCTATTTATATCTATTGAATGTGTTTTCTAATTTATTAAGCATTTAACGGCAGTTTTGTATATGTGCACAATTGCTCATTCTATAAATTAGAGAGCAACATATAGCTATGTTAGCACATCACATGGTTCATTTCTGGATTTTTTCTAAGTTTCTACTTAATATTAATTAACCAACATTTTACTTAACAAACTGTAAACATCAAGAAGACCCACAAACACACATTGAGCTCATTTCAGATATAAAAAGAAAACACTCAGTACACATAATACAGCGCGCTTTAGCCATTTTTCATAAATAGCGCCGTCGCAATTTACTTACAGAACCGTTTGCAGATCCTAGTTGTAAGTCATATTTACAAGAAAAAAAAAGAAAACTTTTCTCAATTATTTCCAAGAATAGCGGACCCATACTTTATTAAACGTGATGGGGCCCACTCCGTGCTTCACATATAGTTCATAGGTTGGAGTTCCAATCGGAGGAACCGGACATGAGTCCTCCAACCGGGAGTCCCTTTTACAACCAAGACAAAACAAATTTCCAAGTCTGCTAAGACCAGGCATCTTCGCTCACTAGTCTAGCTTCAAACTTCAAAGGATTATCGTTTACGATAGTCTCGTGAATACACGAGTCCTTCGGCTTTGGTACTTGGAAGTTCCAAATCAAAGTGATCCCAAAGGGATACCAAACCAAATGTCCAACTAAGGACCAAACCAAGTGTCCAACTAAGGACCAAACCAAGTGTCCAACTAAGGACCAAACCAAGTGTCCAACTAAGGACCAAACCAAGTGTCCAACTAAGGACTGGGAGACGCTCCACTTATACTTAACTGAAAATATCAATGACGTCACCAGAAGACTCGTCTTATTGTTTCGCTCTACCAAAAATCAAGGGTCCAAATCAGGGCGATAGCCAGGGCAGCAGTCCTTCATAGCCGTCGGGAAGCGGGGAACCTCGCAACAAAGACTTTCGGACCACGTCGACATGCAGGGGTCGATGAAGTGGCGGCCTTCCTCCAGAATTTTCACACGAAGCTCCCCACGGACCTCAGGCTTGGACCGGTACCGCTGGTATCGTCCCACGTTGGGCGCCAACTGAGGTACTGGGTTTTTCAGAACCGGTACTGATCCGGTAACCCAGCGGTGCCAGGGTACACCCAAAGACCTCGGGTACTTTCCTGATTCAGACTACAGAAACTCAGAGTCTTCTAGGTGAAGTCAAAGATCGAATTTATTGGCTGCAACCAATTGACAAGTGTCCTAGAAGTACAACAGCACGATTTGTATGTTCTCAAGAGACTGTGTTTCAATGCAAAGTCAGGTTTCCTTATATACAGTTTTTTAAGCTTCAGGCAAACATTCTTGACATTTTGGTTGGTCATTCACATGTTTTCACTACAAAGGAAAAAACAGTGTCATGATGAAACCTCATATTTCATGTCATCCAACCCATAATAAATTACCCGGCAAGGCCTAGTATTTTACATCAGATAAGTGTGGACCCCCAATAAAAATGGGCACCTCCCCCTCGTAAAGTAAGAGGAAGAAAAGAGCAGGTGCAGGTGTGAGCAAGATTAGGTAGGGTGTGTGAGCGATAATAAGGGTTTTATGGCATGGTGTGCCTTGATGCTATCTGATTCGGCCACTGGGAGAGGGACTGACCAAACAGGTTTGGCCTGAGGCAATGGTTCCAGCTTGCCCAGGTCAGAGAAAAGTCAATCAAGGTGTACGTGTCCTTGGAATCAAATCTGACTGTATTATAAGCCTATGTGAGGGCAACTTTTAAAATGGCTGCCGTGTATAAAATGGGAGCCATGAGTGCAGGACGAAAATGGCGATTTCGAGGTGAAAACACTGCTGGAATTGAGCGAAAATGCTCATGCTTAGTGTACTAGTCATCATCGGTCTTTTGATACTAAAATCGTACTGCTGTGGCAAAGTAAATTACATGGGTCCAGAATTTTTAGAACCACACGTCCTTGCTCTGATACAGATACCCAGCCTCGCTGGCCCTCTCAGGCCCCACAGGTCCCATTGGTTTTACACCCCAGTTTGGAGCTTGTTGTCTGCCTCCTGCCACCTGCCTCTGCTCCCTGAGCTGCTCACTTGGCAGCAGAGTGGCAGTGGAGCAGAGTAGAGCAGAGTGTGACGTGAGCAGCGAGGCAGTGGGGGTGACATGTGGAAGACCTGAGATGGTAGGAGCTGTCGGATTGGCCTTCGTGCTGGAGTCTTGTGTCCTGTGGTGCCCCGGCTCTGGCTCCTCTGAGTGTTTGAAGTGGCAGCTTACAGTCTCAAGACAAGACTCAGGCAAGTAGAGGCGTGGGGCGGGCAGAAAGCTTAGGCTGCAGGCAGCTCGTGCTGGGCGGAGGTGGCTGGCATTAGGCCAATGGGGTTTGCATGGGCTGAGCCATCCTGCTCTGTCTTGCCCCTATCTGATCCCCATAAAAAATAAAAAATAAATTACGACCTTTTATTCCCCCTCATTCACCTGGCTTGCAGGTTGTGCTGCGATATCGCCATTTAAAAAAAAAAAAAATCTTGGGGGATCACCTTTTGGAGAAATCTGCAGTGTGTTTGAGCCTCCCTTCGTAGTTTATTGACTAAGTCCAGAAGGGGAATGAAGGGAAAGAACCTTGAGGACCACGCAGTCAGGCAAAACAAGAAGGGAACCAGCAATTACTCAAAAGCGCAAGAAGTGCAGACGGGATGATATTGTGTACAATGCCATGGACCAGCCAATGCTGGATCAAGGGGATGGGCTCCAACCTTCAATCTTAAGCCCCATTGTGTCAGTGAGCCCCCGGTCTTCTGCACTAGATGTTGCACTGTTAAATACAGCAGCCTTGAAACCTTTAGGTCACGTTTGGCACTGTGTTCAACTATGTCCCGCGAATCACCCTTGTTGGCTTACTTTAAAAAAACTTGGTCCAAACGCTTTGCTGATGCTCCCCGATTATAGAAAGTCTGTCATCCCTTCCAGCTTTTGGAAGCTCAGTTTTGTCTGAAATTAAGAGGTTTTCATCTTGTTTAGAGTCATCAGCCACAAATTGGCACAGAAAAAAACTAAAACGCTGGACAATTTTTCCTGTTAATAGCTTAATAAATAACAAATTGGGCCAGCATGTTGTTTGAGTTCTTTAGCAAGGTACTTCGGTCAGCCCAGATTGCCAAAAGACACATTTTTCTGGAGTTTAGGCTACGGAAACAGTTTAGTAGCCTCATCATCACTGTGTTCCATAAGCTGACTCATTAAAATCATCTCCATCAGTGGCCGTTCCACTGGCACAGTGCACATTAAGTAAGAGAGAAAGGAAAATACACCGTAAACAGTGGGGTAAAAAGTGGAATAAAAGGCAGAGTCTCTCTTTAGTTGGAAATGTAAATAAATGTCAACAATTGGTCCAACATGACTCATACCAGTATCAGGAGTTGGTAAATCTAACTGTGCCAATTGGTCTATCTCCCGTTCATCTTTGTGGTCTGCAACCATCAAGCGAGTCTGTGCAAAGCTTATGGGCCAATACCCAAACCAGGGGAGATGGAATCATACCTGAAGAGCATTGGGTCCCTCTATAAAAAGTAAAATCGATGGCTTCGCAATATCAATTGATATCATTCTTGTGGGGGATAGTCATGTAAATATCCTAGAAATGTCAATAAACCATATCACGGTTAGCTAAACAATCAGTTGTGACATAGTAAGACAGAGAATTAATACCTCTTCTGTGATGCCAGCTAAGATCCAAAGCAGCTTGCCTCAGCCAGCAGATCCAATTTATCAAGATAATACCTCTCTTGATCGATTGGAATCGAGGGGAGAGCGATCTAGGGGTGATTTTCAACCAACCCCTCTTCCTGAGTGCTTAACCACAAAGTTACTTTTCAATCCAGAATATAATTGGAGAGGTGCTCATGACATTTTGAATAGGGGGAACATTTTCAGACTATTCAAGGCTATTCAGGAGTTGTGGGGGTATTGGATCTGGTGATGTTGTCTCCATTGAATTAATTTCTTTAAAAGGATCCCAGACAGGGGAAGCCACTGTGGTGACATTAGTGAAGGTAATTCTCGCTAGGGAAGATATATTTTATTCTTGGGTATTACGATCAGCCCCTTCAAGAATCCTGGCTGAAGCCATTCTCAGTTTTGAAGTTGCCTAGGGTAGTTCCATCACACACAGCTGTATAAGAAGGACTGAAGCTGGTAACCCATTGTGGACAAACTGGGAGTGGTTGCCCCCACCCTTATTTCATCGGCAGCCTGAATGAATTTCGCTGGCGGTGCCTTTAAAGCCAAAGTGTGAATCTTTGACATTATGCTCTTGGAACATCAATGGAGTTGCTCAGAATATTCTATCTGTGAACTTAATGTCACTTCTAAACTGCTATGATATATTTGTTCTGCAGGAAACCTGGGAGGAGGCAAGCTGTCCTCTGCTAGGATTTTTGGAACTCTGGAAAGCTGTGTGTGGAGGGTACAAAAGTGGTTATGGTAGGGGTGGGTTATCCATTTATGTTGCTGTCAAATTAAAAGGTTGTTTCACCACTTATCCTGGTGGAGAACTGGGCACAGGTCATTAAGACCAGTAATTGGAGATTGCAAAAAACCCTGTTTTTGATATATATCTATATTAGTCCTCGAGCAAAGGAAAAGGGGGAGGGGAGTTGAACTATCTGATACAGATTTTGGGTGACCTAGTTGGTGATCAGCCTCATGCTGATTGTTTGGTAACAGAGGCCTTTAACACAAATGTGTTTCAAGATACCTCTGACGTTCTTGAGGGACCCGATCTTTGTGATTATTTGCTGGTACCTGAACAGTGGAAGCCAAGGGTTTGCCCCCGCAGCTCCTTGGGTGAACTTGCAGTACTGCATTTAAATTTAAACGGCATGGGATATAAAGTGACAGGCCGTCTACCGCAAGACACTCCCCTGCGTTGGACGAGATCTGATAAGCGGGCATGTTCCTTGTTAGATTACACCATCTGCAATACGGAAATGTTCCCTTTCATTGAAAACTTCCTGATATGAACTCGGGCTGAGAGTGACCATCACTCCCAAACCATTGCTTTAAAATCCAGCCTTTATCACCATGCTGTGGCTTGGATTGTTGGTGGTGTAGCATGTACTGAGAATTAAAAGTGCATTAAATGGAGCTCCACCATTAGTGGAGCAGTAATGGCTGAATGTGTCAACTACTGTCAACACCAGGGCAGTACGCGCTCTATTGGCGACAAAAATGCAAAAACCAGCACTCTCAAAACAACTTAATTTATGCATTGTGCTGATATGTTGTGGTTTAACCTTTTGCAATGTAGAGTTCAATCCTGAAAACATATTTTTAATATGCTTACAAATACTGTTCCTGTCCCAGAGTCTTTCCCTGCAACATGCCTGGGGGTGGTTCTGGGCTGGGCCAAGACTTTATAAAAGAGAGCCAGCCCAACTCCCAGGGCTCACTATTCAGAGGTCCCGGTGCAGAGCAGCAGCTTCTTCCTGAGCTCCTGTCCCTGCGGCTTTTTGGATCTTCCAGTCTTCGGCCCTTCATCCTTCATTGGTGATCATTGTTCCAGGTGGTAAGACAGTGTTTGGACTGTTCCGACACCGTTATTGAGAATTTTCATATTCTTGGTTTAATTCTTAAATGAGTAACAGATTACTTGCGCGCTACCATTTCTTGACATTTATATGGTAGTTTACAAATAGGCAAGATGCATGATTTGTTTCATAAAGGTTTGACTTTGTTATTCATTGTGTGCTACCATTTCTTGACATTGGCATGGTGGCTTAAGAATCTGCAAGATGCGCGATTCGTTTTATGGTGTTTAAACATTGTTGTCCATTGCGCGTTACTATTTCTCGACATTCACATGATGTTTTACGAATTGGCAAGACGCGCAACTCGTTTCATGAGGATTTAACTTTGTTGTTCATTGCGCGCTACCATTTCTTGACATTTACATGGTGGCTTAAGAATCGGCAAAAGAAGCGCGATTCGTTTCATTGTACTTTGATCTTGTTATTTATTGTGAGCTGTTATTTCTTGACATTTACATTGTGTTTTACGAATCGGCAAGACGCACGATTCAATTAATGATGATTTGACTTTGATATACATTGCGTGCTACCATTTCTTGGTATTTTACATGGTGACACTCGATTCGGCAAGACGCACGATTCTCTCCTCAAGTTTATTTCATGCTGTTTATTGTATGCCACTATTCTAAGATATTTATTATGTAATATTCGAGTTGACAAGTTATGTGATTTGTTTCCTGAATCCATATTGTGTTATTCATGGTGCACAATCCTTTTATGGTGTTTACTATATATATATATATATATATATATATATATAAATATATATCTGCAATATGCACAATTTGTGTTGAAACATTTTAAGAGTACACAGAAGGCCAGAGTTTCTAGATGCAATATTGTATGGTCCTAGTATACATTCTCAAAACAGGATTTATATGACTGGTTTAAAATTTACTTCAAACAAAAGGAGGGGATAGGAGGATTAATGGTCCAGTGTATATCCTCCAAAGAACCTAATAATAGAATATGATACACTGTTCCAAAGGAATAGGGAGAAGGAGTAAAAGAGTCCTGATCATCAGGAGCAAGAGTCCTCACACACCATACTCGGTGTCATGCTTCATCATCAGACAGCTCCTCGTCAGACCAGCGCTGCAATGTCTGACGGGCTCCCCCCAAAGGGGGGCTCTTTGCCGGAGATCTTTTGTTTTGCCGATGATGCAGCGGAGCCAAGTATGGGTCCGTGGGGAAAGAAAACACAAGAGTAAAGGATAAAATTGGCTCAGGACCCTCACTAATTATTTTATTCTTTGATGTTGGGAAATGGCCAAGATTAAAAAATGGCAAGAGAGTGAAAATCGAGATAATGCTCAAACACTCACACAAGACAATCGAATAGAGGAAGTCGGTAATTATCCGAAATTCCTTAATATGCGGTCGACATGTTTCGCGTCTTCTTATGGTCCCAAAAGGATCCTATGACGCTTTTTCAGGACCTATTAAATAATTGGACTTCTTCAATTGAAACCAAGGTGAAAAAAAATATATAGACTCCTGCAATCTATCGTTCACAGTCAAGACGTCATCAGTCACTTACTAGGATGAAACAGGACTGGCTTTTTCCTATCAGTCACCCTGAATACAAAAAGAACAGAGGTTAAAATTGTATAATCTCTTCGTTGAACATGAAAGAGTAGTTCGATCAAGTCAATGATAAAATAGTGACAAACTGTGCAACACAACGTGATGGAGTGGAAGATAGCAACCCATGCTGATAGTATATTGGTTGGGCTTACCATCTCCACTAGAGAAAGGGCTCCATGGGATCACGTAGGCCTGTTGCCCGATTCACAACAAATCTGGTCAAGGTAAACAGAGATACATAACAAGGAGAACACAAAAGTGAGTAAAAAAGTAAACAACAAAGTGTCTGTTGCTAAATAGTAAACCAAACCATTCGTACTGTACCTGAAAACAAGTAAGACGTACTTTAAAATGCAAGTCAGATGAAAAAAAGGCTACATAATATGTTCTAATATGCGCAGAGAAACAGCATTCACATAATCACGGAGTAAACAATGGTAGAGGCAATTACCCCGGGTTCTAGATGCATGTACGTGTAATCCGTATCGCAGTCACATTCAGACAAATGCTCAAAAATAGTGAGACGTGTCCTCGAGAGGCCCTGGTCATATAACAGGGATCAATATGTCAGAGCTATTGTAAAGCATAACGTAAGGGCTCGGTGTTTAAATGCATTCTCGGTCCCTCCCTCTTGTTGCCAAATTCAGCTGAGCGGTTAAGCAGACAGATTCAGAGTAACTATCAGTTAACGGATCACTTTTAAAAGCGTGCCGACGGAAGAGACATGCGTCCCCCCTATGGGACCGATATCTCGTAGTGAAAAAGACGGCATTTTGTCCAGAGTTATTTATCAAGACGCGGAGGCACTTACTTGTATATGTGTCGGTGTCCTAACGCAGCACCTACCCTCAGGCTCCGTTCCCGAATGAGGACGAAGCCGGGTGCTCAAGGGGCATAAATAGTACGCGTGCAGAGCGCGCGGAAGTCAATTATTCAATTCGTTGCCTAGCATCACCTCCCTCCACACAAGACGAGATCAGGACAGTAAAAATAGAAGAGGGGGCTGTAATTTTTTAATCTTGGCCATTTCCCAACATCAAAGAATAAAATAATTAGTGAGGGTCCTGAGCCAATTTTATCCTTTACTCTTGTGTTTTCTTTCCCCACGGACCCATACTTGGCTCCGCGGCATCATCGGCAAAACAAAAGATCTCCGGCAAAGAGCCCCCCTTCGGGGGGAGCCCGTCAGACATTGCAGCGCCGGTCTGACGAGGAGCTGTCCGATGATGAAGCATGACACCGAGTATGGTGTGTGAGGACTCTTGCTCCTGATGATCAGGATTCTTTTACTCCTTCTCCCTATTCCTTTGTAACAGTGTATCATGGTTTAAAATTTAGTCAGAATGTTTTTTTCTGATTCTAATGTAAAGGAAAGTACTTGAATAAGAAAGTTTTCATTTATTTCATCTTGATTCCCTTACAGGTATCCGGCCATCTTGAAACTTAATCATTTTAAACTTAACTCTTAGATTGTTCATGTTTTCAGAGTGACTAGGCTTAGAATCATAGTCTAGTATTGATTTCAGGAGATATAATTTTCATATCGTGTGTTCTAACCTTTTTCTTACTATAGGTCTCCTTCCCAGCTGTTCCCTTCCTAATCCCCTCTTCCCCACTTGAACTCTCGCAGTCTCTGTGATTTATCTATCAGAGTCTTGGAGCTGTTCAGTGGTGGACGCGTTGGGAACGTGCACAGACCCCAAGGATCTGGTGACTCTGACAGAATAGTGAACCCACAAATTATTATCCTCCTGTCTTTTGTATGTTCTCAGCATGGCCACGCTAGACGAGTTAGTGAAGGCTATCACCCAGCTCCAAGCAAAGGTGGTATCATCCAAAGAATTGACAACTAGCTTAGCAGAGAGAGTGAGTCAGTTGCAAGATAAGGTAGAGAAGAAGGAATAAAGTCCCACAGGTGTGTCTTGGCCAGGTACTTCTTCTCAGGCTTCTGGAAGTACTCCGATTTCCCTAAATGTTCCTTCTGCAATTCCTTTAGCTCCCCCAGAACGTTTCTCAGGTGACCCTTTGAAAGCGCAATCTTTCCTGGTTCAAGTGGAACTAAACTTCACCTGCAGACCAAATACTTTCCCCGATGCCCAGTCCAAAGTTGCTTTCTTGTTATCATATCTGTCTGGGGATGCAGCTACTTGGGAACTACACTTCACCTGCAGACCAAATACTTTCCCCGATGCCCAGTCCAAAGTTGCTTTCTTGTTATCATATCTGTCTGGGGATGCAGCTACTTGGGCACTTCCTCTTGTGCGTAAAAATAGTCCCTTGTTGTACAACTGGAGAAATTTTGTTCGTGAATTTGAGAGAGTTTTTTTTCGTAGAACTGTAACATAGTCAGCAGATCGTGAATTATTAGATTTACGCCAAGGGAATCAAGACCTAGTGTCGTATTTAGCCAACTTTAACCGGCTGGTTGCCGAGACATCCTGGCCTGAAGAAAAACAAGCGGTCTTGTTTTACAAGGGACTCAAAGAGGAATTAAAAGATATCTTAGCGCAAATCGACCCACAACCTACAGACTGTCAAGAATTAATAAATCTTGTCTTGAGACTTGATCATCATTTAGCAGAACGTAAAGGAACGCGCAAAAAGATTGAAAAATATTCATGGCGCGTTCATGATAACAGAGACTCAAGAACTCCAAAAGAAAGAACCCCGGAACCGATAGAAATTGGAATCATCAGAAGACCTTTAACCAAAGATGAAAAGGACCTACACAGAAAAAATTGACAATGTCTTTATTGTGGGCGAAAAGGTAATTTTGCCAAAGATTGTCCAATCAAACCAAAGAACAAGCAATGTCCAGTTCAGAAGGTCGCAGCCAATGCACCAGTCGATTTGGAAAACTAAAACACCCAAGATGCAGAGAAGGGTTGCTCTTGGGTGTCACCGTGGATCTTAAACTGGAAATAAGAGTTCAGGTCAAGAAAAAGATCTATTTCAAAAAAGCTCTGGTCGATTCTGGGGCAACTGGGAACTTTGTTGATGTCCAATTGGTTCGTGCATGGGGGATCCCATGTATTGAAAAGAAGACCCCAGAAATCATCCAGGCAGTCGATGGAAAACTCTTGACTGGAGGTCCTGTAACTCTTCAGACTATCCCCTTGTCGATGATTTGTGAAGATAAGAATCAAAGAAAGAAACATAAAGAGAAAATCATCCTTGACGTGATCCATGCTCCCCAATATGGGATTATCCTCGGCTTGCCATGGTTAACTCATCACAATCCGGAGATCAATTCGGCAGAACGAAAAATCGTGTTCTCATCTGCTCTATGTAACGAACAATGTCGCCAAAAGATTCAAGTACCAAAAGTTTGCAACTCTTACATAGCTACTGCCACGGAGAAAGAAAGTCAGCTGCCCAAACAGTATTCATCTTACAAAGATGTATTTGATGAGAAAGGAAAGTACTTGAATAAGAAAGCTTTCATTTAATTCATCTTGATTCCCTTACAGGTATCCGGCCATCTTGAAACTTAGTCATTTTTAACTTAACTCTTAGATTGTTCATGTTTTCAGAGTGACTAGGCTTAGAATCATAGTCTAGTATTGATTTCAGCAGATATAATTTTCATATCGTGTGTTCTAACCTTTTTCTTACTACAGGTCTCCTTCCCAGCTGTTCCCTTCCTAATCCCCTCTTCCCCTCTTGAACTCTCTCAGTCTCTGTGATTTATCTATCAGAGTCTTGGAGCTGTTCAGTGGTGGACGTGTTGGGAACGTGCACAGACCCTGAGTATCTGGTGACTCTGACAACTACCTAGACTCTGATGTGTCTGGCAGTGTGTCTCCAACTAACTTATGGGCTAATTTTGCCTCCTTCTTATGGTTTCATCAACCTGCAATAATTATATTTCAACCACGCAACCTGCCATTTCGAGGCAGACTCAGGGGTTAAAGAAAGCCCATAATAGAGCTGCTAGGACTTCCAGAAAGAGTCCAGGATCAAAGGTCTTATTGACTATATTCAAGGAAACCCCATTTATGAGGCGAAACTGAGAAGTTCTGACGTCTTTTGGGATAAGCTTGTTAGTGCCAGTAAGGACTCAAACTCAAGAAATTTTGGTCCCTTATTAATGCATCAGCAAATGGTCAAAGGAGGTTTGGTAGCATTAACATCTCAGAGGGTGAATGGACACCCTTCCTGGCCATCCACTTTTCTGCAAGCATGCTCGAAGATCTGTTGGGCAAGGGGGTGCAGAGTCCCATTGTAGTCCTGTCTAAATGCTTACACTTAACCTTGGAGCTTTTGCATTCTCAGTCTGAAGCTATGACTTTTTCACCACATCGACTTCATAGTATCATCTCCAAGGCAAAATGGAACAGCGGGACCCCATGCCCCAATGGTTATATGTTGAAACCACAAGTGCTTCTAGCACCTATGCCTCAACAACGAGTTCGGAACAACAAACTCCTTGCTACGGTTCCAGCATGCTTCCCCCCTAGTCCCCCACCCCTAGAAATTATCGCGACCTCCCACCCCCACAACCACCCCAAACCCCCACCCCCAAAATTACCACAACCCCCTCCCCTAAAACCTAAAGCACCCCAACCCCCAACCCAACCTAAACCCTGACCCCCCTAAAACCCTAATCACCCCGAGCCCCCACCCCACCCCACCTCCAAAAAAACAGCCACAGTCCCAGCCCAACTTACCTCCTCCTTCACCGCGTCGACTCCCTTCTTCTGTGCCTTAACCACGCATGCATGCGTGGTTAAGGCTAAAAAACCAGGAAGTCGTGGAAAACAAAACTGTTGTTTCGCTTTCATTTTCCACGACTTAGTGGTTTAGGAGTAGTTGTTCCGGGTGTTTCCCTGTCCCAATAGCCTCCCACAGGCGCTGTTTAAGCAAGACATAACATTTTGTGTGAATTGCCTCACAAACCTCTTTGACTATTGTGTGATGGCCTCCAGTATTCCTGAGTCATGTCATGGTGCTATAATTCATCCATTACATAAAGGTGGCTCAAGGTTGGATCCAGCCACCTATAGGCTAATAGCACTATTTGATGATGAGAATAAGTATCATGCTAGTCTCCTCTGAGAAGACCTGCAAACTTGGGCTGACATGAAGGGGTTAATTTCAATATGTCAAACTGCTGAATCTGGTAGATCAACCAATTTATTGCGTAACCAACTATCACTTTGTACAGCTTTGAATAATTTGGAAGTGACTTTGTTAAAAACAAATGTGGTTTCGTTTGGTAGGAAAATACTTTTGGGAAGCAGCTGGTATTATAAGGGCACTTCAGATCATTGCTATCATTATTTAGGGGTGCATCTTGATGCCAGGGGAAGCTTTGTTAAGCAGAGAAAGGAGTTCGATGTAAAAGCTGTGGCCCAGCAGGTGTCTCTTTTGAAACTTTCTAAAAGTCTCAGGGAACCAAATCTGTTACCATTGTTGAAAGTTATGAGAGCAAAGATTATTCCCTCACTGACCTATGGCCAGGAAGTCATGTTGGGTAGAGACACTTATTTGTTGAATAGCTTGGCCACTAAGATTTATAAGGGGTCTCCCACCTGTCAAATTCTTCATCTCCTGCAAAGGTTCGGCTTGAATTTGGTCTCTTAGATCACTGGGCAGTAGGTGCTGGTGCCTTTTTGAAATTATGTCAGAAGCTATGAAGGGCAAAAATGGGCAGTCTGGAATCATTTTCATGACTCAAAATCAGTGCTACTGACTCAAAAAGGTCACACTCTTGTTTTTTGGACAATTGCAAATAGTTATTGAGAGTAGAGGATCTTTGGGCTGATAATCAATCACAGTCACAAATTGGTATTAAAAAGTGTCCAGCTATGGTCTTTCAACTCAGACAGAGCCCTTCTTGCTAAACGTAAACATGCCTCGGCAGTAATTAATACGTATTGGCTGCTGCCCCAGTTGGCTATCTCTCTTGCACTTATGGTATTCATATGAAAGAGAAATTGATGGCTGTTAGGATAGAACATTGGGCTTTTTTGAAGTATTTACCTAACCGGCTGCTCCCGGGTATGGTGTAATGTGTGGGAGCTGTGGTAGTTGGGAAGAATCTTTTGAACATGTGGCATGTTTGTGCCCAGCTTTGTGGAAGGAGCATAGATCCTTGTTGCAGAATAAGTGGAATGAATTGGGGGGTCTGCTATAGCCAGCAGGCTGTTATTGCATCTTTGGATCTAGATAATGTGATGCTGAACATTTTGCTGACTACATTTATTATCGATGCTCAAAACAAGTTTATTATGGGCACTGCGAGCAGTGACTAATGCCACATGAAAAGTCTTTCTGCTCTTGCTCCTTTGGTTTTGTTTGATTTTTGCAAAGTTCTTGAGACAGATTTTTATTGTTGCTATCTCACTAATGGATTAAATAAAGCATGCAAGCACTTCAAGGATTTATGTAGTCACTCGCATTGCACAGGTGCACTTGAATGTGAATGTGTCTATCTTCTTTGGAGAGGGTACATGGCAGGCATGTAAGCACTTTCAGGACTTATGTAGTTGTTCTGTTAGTTAATATGTGCAATATGTTCCTTTCTTTCTGAAAGTTGTAGTTTGGCCTCCTTGTTATTTTTGAAATATATTCTTTTGATGCAAATGTTTTTGTGCTGATGAACTCTCCGCTGCTCCTATGTGTGTAATTAATGCAATGGATTATTTGATTGTCATCACATTTCCTGGTATAGCGTTGTGTTTAATTGGGTTATCAGTAGAGGAGTAATCAGGGTCTAACATAGGTTGGAAGAAAGAAAGGGTCTCTACAGGAAGATGACTAGAAGATTAGGGAGGAATCAGTGAAGCTTTCTTGTAAGGAACTGGGTTACTGGTTGAGTGGGGTGTGAGCCCTGGTCGAGCAACAACCACAACCTTTGTCAGTGTGAGGCAGAAGCCAACCCCAAATGAACCTGTGTTCAACCTCCTGGTAGCTTGGCACAGAGCAGTCAGGCTTAACTTAGAGGCAGTGTGTAATGTATTTGTGCAGCACTTCAAACAGTAAAACAGTGAAACCACCACACAAAAAGAATCTACACCAGGTTAGAAAATTAGATCAAAATTTAATAAATGAAAAACAAGACCAAAATGACAAAATCCAGTTAGCAGAACCAAAGACATTGCATTTCAAAGTTTTAAGTAAAAATAGCACCAAGAAGCATAAAGCACTAGTAGGGATGTCCAGACATGCAGGACAGGGGCAAAGTCACAAGTTCAGGCTGACTGCAATGAAGTGGGGGCTGGCTACAGGGACCTAGTTAGGCCCTCTAAACAAAGTACCTTAAATCCTGGTTGCGAAGCATTGGTTGGATCTGCATTGGAGATGCGTTGGAAAGCTTAGGTGATGCATCAGTTTCAAGATGCGGCAAGGCTGCAACGCCAACTCCTGTTGCTTCAACATCTAGGATCCTGTCGATGAGGATCACAATGTGAAGGCTGGTGTCGAGGATGTGTTCCGCAGTCGTGGCTATGCGTCGGTTCTGATGAGCAGTGAAGCTGTGATGCAGAGTTTTGACTTAGTTGTCGAGGCTGTCTGCGATGGGAGATGCAAGAAGCTTACGCAGGAAAAGCATTGCACATCAGAGGTTCTGAAGTCAATGCATCAAACCCAAGATACAGGATGCAGCAGAAATGCGAGTCCTTTACAACAGGTCCAATCCACACAACAGCTCTGATTCATCAGTTCTGCTCGAGATGCGCCACTCATCCAAGGAGATGCGCCAGATCTGCTCAAAGATACATTGCTCAGCAGAGAAGATGTGTCAGCTCTGCTGGTAAGCATCTTAGACCCACTCCTAAGGGTCAAGAACTTTGGGGGCACCACTTTGCAAGGTAGTCTCACAGATGGCAGAGTGCAGGGGCAGAAGCAGGCTGTTCGGAAGTCTTTTATGTCCCTGAGACTTCAGATCAGGAGGCCAACCAACTAGTCATTGGAGTCACTCTGGATTCTGGGTTCAAGTGAAGCATGTTTGTTCCTTCTGACCCAGACAGAGGGCAGCAGGTAGCAGGTCAGCACAGCATAACAGGAGTCCAGCTGAGTACAGTCCAACAGAGTGTCAGTCCTTCAGCAGCACAGCAGTCCTTCTTCCCGGCAGAGTATCTATAGGTCTAGAGGTGTACTGAAATGCTATGTTTCTGAGGTTCAGTTCTTTTACCCAATAGTGCCTTTGATATGGGGAAGACTTCACAGACATGCCTTTGAAGTGCACAGATGTCTTGCCTTCCCTGGTTTCAGACTAACTACAGGGGTTATGAAGTCCTTTGTGTGGGAACAGAACACAGCCTATTCAGTTGTTTGTGAGGATGGGTCATGCTCCTAACTCCTTTCCTCCCCAGGATGTCCCATCCAGTCCCACCTAAGCTCTCATTGTGCGTAGCTGTCTAGGAGGAATGCACAAAGTCCAGCTGCTAACTACACTGTAATGCAACCACCGAGAATGGCTGCAGGCACCAAATGGCTAAGGCAAGAAAATGCCAACTTTTAAAATGTGAAATCCTGACTACACTATAAGTTAGGATTTTACATTGTGATTCAAGAGACACCAAACTTGAAGGAATTAACTGTTACCATTTGGAAATGATGCTTACAAAATGTAATAAGGCAACTACAAAGCTATCCTAGGGGAGAGATAGACCTTGCAGTAGTGAAAAATTAATGTAAAACGTAAAGGTACTTTCCCTGGCTTTTCAATACATGGGATCCTGGCCCTCTGGGCTGTCCAGGACCTATCTTAGAATGACTTAAATGTACAAAAAAGGAAGGTTTGGCCCTAACAACAGGGTTACTTTGCTGTGGCAGTGTAAACTAGCACAAGCAGACTCTGAAATGGCAGGCCTGAGCCATGGCTAGATGCCTACCTGAGTGGATGGCGCTATTAGTGCTGCAGGCCCACTAGTAGCATTTAAGGTACAGACCCAGAGTACCTGTACAAACACTTTAGTAGGGACTTACAGGTAAATTACATATGCCAATTAGTGATAAGCCATTATTACCATGTCGTGGGGAGAAAGCACAGGCACTTTAGCACAGGATAGCTGTGGTAAAGTGCACAGAGTCCAAATATCTGCAAAGACGAAGTCAGAAAAGTGGAGGAGGTCAGCAAAAATTTGTGGGGAAGATCACCCTAAGGCTGTCAGGTCTAATAGTATCCATCAGCAAAAGATTAGACATGTTAAAAAGAATTGAGGTAGAAACAGGAATGGAAGATGCAAGAGATTGATCCATGAGTTAAGCAGTAGGTATTTCAGTGGATTCAACAAAAGGAGGGTACAACAAGGAGAAGGGAGCAGAAAATGTAGTGTGGGTGTGAAGCAGGACAATAGTTAGCGAATAATTACAGAAAGGGAGATGGACATCAGAGGAGGCAATATAACAAAAGTAAAAAGTTAGAACTAGTGAGAAGTAACTTCATATGAACAATTCTTTTATATTCTGTCCCAAAACTCTGTTGTGATTGTATGCCGGATTGTGTTAAGTTTGTAAAGTGAGATATTTCTTGAAGAAAATTGACTAGTACTATAGAAAGAGAGATGGTCGCAGTGCAGGTCTCCAGCTTTTGTTGTTCCTAGAGTTTAAAGATCTTGAAGTTGTATTTGCTAGGATGGGGCTTTCATCATCTTGAAACTACATGTTTGTCAGGTATGTTAGAATATTTGTATTTTAAATGTTGTAAACCAAGCATACAATCCTGAATATAATCTGATCTTCTATCAGGAAGAATTAAGCTAAATGAATATTGGGATTATATTGCAATAATGGAAAATGGGCTATATCAAAAAGTACTGCCATGTGATTTTCAGTAGTGCTAAATGTTTTTTTAGAGTCCCTTCAAGAAGAACTTTAGCAAAGTCAAGTCCAGAGAGGACACATGGACCTGAACCACTAATTGAAAATGTGAAACTGTAATATGATGCTCAATGTTCTCCATTAAGTAAAGATGGAATTGGATGCCTTTTATCACACTTGTGACGTGGAGGACGGGAGTATGGCTGGAAAGATTCCAGTTTTGGGTAAGAGATGAAATGTCACCCAGATATGTTTGGGGTGGCAAGATGCGGTGGTAAAAAAGGCCGGAGTTCTGTCTTTTCAGAGTTTATTTTCAGATAGGGATACCAGGCTTTCATTTATCACATTTGCATATTCTTGGATTTGAACTCTTGATATAATTTATTTCAATCCATAGGTCAATCAAATCTGAAAGGAATGATTTGTACAAGTAAAGTTCAAGACTTACACCATTTTGTCCTTGTTACAAGAAGTCTTTTGATAACCCTAACTAATCACAAACAGGACTTTTCGTCTATTTCATGCCCCTGCATCCAAACCACCATGTAGAACATTTTCTCCTCGCCACAACAGGCAAATAAAAACATTGCTTATTAATCGCTTTCACCATCACAGGCAAAGAGTGTTTCACTCACGCCAACGGACAAAAGCAGAGTATGTTCACTTCACTGCAGATACTTATTTTTTTAGGTCTGGAGTCAACCAAGAGCTTTTTATTTTACTAAAATTATATGCTTCATATATTTACCTATAGGAGCTTTCAGTCGCTCTCTTCATCCATTGGTCTGTTATGGTGGCATTCACATTTTAATTCCTTCCACTATTGTACACACCAATGATCCACCCACTTCAGCCATTCTTTAATTTCAAAACTTCACTGAGTAAAGGCATTCTTCCCTTTGACAAGGAGCACATCTACGCACAAAGTAGTTACCATCAGCACTGTGTGCTTTTTGAGGCCAAAAATATTTTTGCTGGCCTGGCAGCTTCTCCAACATTAACTTTTTGCAAAAACAATGACAAAACAATAAAAACAAGCCTTGACAAAGCCATAAGGCTGGCAGCTAACGCCAGACGTAATGGCTTGTTCTGCTAAGGATTGGAGTAGGGCAGAGTAGATTTTCCAGATTAAACTATAAGTAAATGGTCACCTTGATCCAATATATGGAGTCCAAAATAATTAACACCCATAA
The DNA here is from genome assembly GCF_031143425.1 of Pleurodeles waltl. NCBI lineage: Eukaryota > Metazoa > Chordata > Amphibia > Caudata > Salamandridae > Pleurodeles > Pleurodeles waltl. The sequence continues at coordinate 384,535,550 of NC_090442.1, forward strand.
TCCTGCAACCATCGAGACCCACAAATAAGTGGTAGGGAGAATACGTAAAGACATGATGCTGTGAACGGTTCTTTAAAAGGAAATAGTAGAACGAGAGGCATGCCTAAAAAGTAGTCTCTTGTTCACAAATACTTCCCTTGGCATCTAACCTCTTGTAACTTTTATTAAGAAAACTACCTGCACAAGAGAGAATTAACAACACAGTTGAGACCGTCTAGGCAAGGTGTTTGTGGATGGGGAAGATAGTCAGAATAATACTGTTTTTAGTTCAGAAGTTATTAAAACTCATGAGGTGATGTATAGCTATGCACTTTTATATTGCGAGACACCAAGAAGTATTTTAAACACATTAGCTGATAGAAACGTTGGATAATGCCAATTATGCCTGAATTGAGATTTCTAGGTTCCCACCCACAGAATGACAGCTGGCCAGTGCTATTGCTAGGCAATCTTTTCTCTAGGAAATCCAAAACAGGACAGTGTCAGTGACTTGTTGTTGATTCATGAAGAGGACACAATCTATTTCCTTCTAAAAAGAAATACAAGGATGCAGCGGCACCTTGTCTGAGATATATCGCTGTTTATGTGTAACAGTATTGTCTAATGATGGCTAATTTAACACTACCAATGGATGTTGAATAATCAAAATGCCATTCGTAGGGAAAGTGGCATCACGCACCTTTTAATCATGAAACATGACATGGCTTACCACTTTTACAACCCTATGGGGGTCATTCTGACCTCGGCGGTAAAAGTCCCTTACCACCGGTCAGAAGTCTGCCATTCTACCGCCGTGGCCGCGGTAAACCGCCACGGTCATTCTGACCCACAACTGACAACCCGCCAAAAATCCGACATCCACAGCAGGCCGCCACATCAGCGGCCAGTGGTAAACTGGAGATGACCAAACCTCCACCGCCACGCCAACAGAAACACGCCCATGTCATTCTGACCCACAAATCCACGCGGCGGTCTTTCAACCGCGGTATTCCATTGGCGGTACACACCGCCGCGCTCAAAATACACACACAGCTCCAAAACACAGCCACATTGGACAATTTGAAATACACACACCTGATACACATACACACACCACTCCCACACACCCAACCCAATATAAAACACACACCCACATCACCCACAAACCCCTACGACCAAAGATCAGAGACGAAGGAGAGAGAGACACATCACAGAATAGAGAGCTACATCACACAGAGGCACACTACACCATCACACACACCACATAGAAGCACAAAGCACCACACACCAACACACTCATCACCACATACACCACCCCACACCTCATCCACACCACCCCATGGCACCCCAAAGGCACCCACGCTTTTCGGACCAAGAACTCCGGGTCATGGTGGAGGAAATCATAAGAGTTGAACCCCAGCTCTTCGGCTCACAGGTGCAGCACACCACTATAGCCAGGAAGGCGGAGCTATGGCAGCGGATCGTGGACAGGGTCAACGCGGTGGGACAGCATCCCAGAAATCGGGACGACATCTGCAAACGCTGGAACGACCTACGGGGAAAGGTGCGCTCGATGGTCTCGCGACACAACATCGCAGTGCAGAAGACTGGCGGGGGACCCCCACCCACTCCACCCGAATTCACAGCATGGGAGCAAGAGGTACTAAACATCCTGCATCCTGATGGCCTCGCTGGAGTACACGGAGGAATGGACTCTGGTAAGTACAATCTCAACTACTTCACCCCCCCCAGCATGCTAACCCCCACCACCCCCCTCACTCCCAAGCCCCCATCACACATCCTCCCTGAGAATGTCTCTCCAGCACAACCCACCCAACACCAACCCCTGCATGCCACCACAAACTATGGACACCCATCATCTAAGCATGACCACTGCACATACCCCCCCCCCCCAAAACACCCTCACAACACCTCCCCCAAGGGAATGGCAGCACTGGGGGACAAGGGCACCCATAAATCACACGCAATAGCACACACAGAAACAATAACCATACTCTCTTACCCCATGCAGGACCCGAGCGCCAACACACCGGTCAGGAGGGTCCAGAAATGTCCATCCCACCCCCGGAAGAGGCCCCCAGTGATGACAGCAGCTCTGTCGACCTGGAACCTGATGACCAGCCCGGACCATCGGGGACCTCTGGACAGTGGGTTGCCCACACACAGACACAGGCCACACCAGACCCAACCCCCTCTGGGACCAACAGCACAGCTCCCACCCAGCGGGCCCATGCCTCTGTCTCTAGGACAGGTCAATCAGCGGTGTGTCTGCCACTACAGGGCACCCAGGCTAACCCACCACCCCAACAACAACAGGGACCTGGGGGCAGTGGTAGTGGGCACACCGTCCAGGGGACAGAGGCCGGGGGAAACCGGGCAACTCGGAGGGCTGCTGTGCGACAGGGGGGGGAGGAGAGGCCCAGGGAACCCACTCTCCAAGAGGCCCTCACCACCATCATGGCAGCCTACCACCACTCCCAAGAGACGATGGCGACGGTACTGGCCAGGTTCAAGGAGATCCAGGCACAGCAGGAGGAACGCTACATGGGGTTCAGCAATCAACTCACCAACATCTCTACCGCTATGGGGAGCATAGTCCAGGCCCTGAACCGTATAGAAGACACGTTGCGGGACCATGTGGCACCACACAGGGACCCTGTCACTAGCCCGGACCAGGAACAGCCTACCACCTCCGCCGGCGCTAGTGGTAAGGAGGCCCCACCACAACGACAGGCCACCAGAACCCCACCTCCTGCTGAAGAACAACCACCCCGCAAGAGGAGCCTCAGATAAAAAAAAAAGACAGAGTAGGATGTCAAGACCCCCACCAGCATGAGATACCCCCTGAAGTCATCCCACTGTCCCACATTGCCACACTGTCCAACCTTGAACTGCCCCTGCTCCATCCTTCCACAGGCATATGGACAAGGCACCTGTGAGACTGAGAACTGGACTCTGCCATGGACATTACTCCACCCCCACCCATCACCGTGTTAATATCATGTACCATTATCTAGCACTACAAATAAATCACTCATGGCACTGAAATCTATCAGGAGTCAGCCTGTATTATTTACAAATGTATAACACATTACAGATCAAATATGTTCGGTTAACTTTGTGTTGAAAACATACCGAGGTCAATAAGCACTAGTCCATGGGCTAACCAACCAGAAGTCACGCAGTGGGTCATACAGCACTGAAAAGGGAAGGGAAAATCAAACATCAGTCTAAAAGAACTGGGGGGAAATAGACAAAGTTGAGATGCAGGAGTCTTCAAGTAAATGTAAAATGGCGTGGGTGATTCTTACCTGAGTGCTACTGAAAATACTGTTGGATAACTCTGTCCCTGTTGTCTGTGTCGTCCTCTGAGTCTTCCTCCTCTTCACTCTCCGCAGGCTCCACAGCTGCTGCAACACCACCATCTGGACCATCCTCCTGCAGGAAAGGCACCTGACGTCGCAATGCAAGATTGTGAAGCATACAGCAGGCCATGATGATCTGGCACACCTTCTTTGGTGAGTACATCAGGGATCCCCCTGTCATATGCAGGCACCTAAACCTGGCCTTCAGGAGGCCAAAGGTCCTTTCTATGATCCTCCTAGTCCGCCCATGGGCCTCATTGTACCGTTCCTCAGCCCTGGTCCGGGGATTCCTCACTGGGGTCAATAGCCAAGGCAGGTTGGGGTAACCAGAGTCACCTATTAGCCACACACGTTGTCCCTATAGCTGTTCCTTCACATAAGGGATGCTGCTATTACGCATCACATACGCGTCATGCACTGAACCAGGGAACATGGCATTTACATGGGAGATGTACTGGTCAGCCAAACAGACCACCTGGACGTTCATAGAATGATAACTTTTCCTGTTTCTGTACACCTGCTCATCGTCTTTTGGGGGTACTAAGGCCACATGGGTCCCATCAATGGCACCAATTATGTTGGGGATATGTCCAAGGGCATAAAAATCACCCTTCACAGTGGCCAGATCAACCTCCTCAGGGAATAGAATGTAACTCCGCATGTGTTTCGTCAGGGCAGACAACATTCTAGACAAAACTTTTGAAAACATGGGCTGAGACATTCCAGATGACATGGCCACTGTCGTCTGGAATGAGCCACTTGCAAGAAAATGGAGGACTGACAGAACCTGCACCAGAGGGGGAATTCCTGTGGGTTGGCGGATGGGGGACATCAGGGCTGGCTCCAGCTGGGCACACAGTTCATGGATAGTGGCACGGTCAAGTCGGTATCGTAGTATGATGTGGCGTTCTTCCATTGTCGACAGGTCCACCAGCGGTCGGTACACGCGAGGATTCATCCTTCTCCTCGCAAGTCCCAGCGGACGGTTCCTAGGAAGGACAACATGGAGCACAGAGTCAAGCAACTCACAGGTACGTTCACCACAGCTTGCATAGCACACGGTTATCTATGTATTGAGAGCGTGTATGTGTGGCAATGCAAGGCCTAGGCCTGTGTGACGCAGTACGAATTATGCCATGTGGGCCCTTGAAATGGCGGCTGCCTGACCTGTGAAGTGGGACAATGGGATGTGAGGTCAATGCGCTGGCGGGGCGCACCGTGGCGGTAGGCGGTCGAAGACCGCTATACGAAGCCACATTGGTTAACATTGAAGCCTATGGGTTTCAGGAGCCAATGACGAGGTGCGCCGGCGGTTGCGGTACGCACCGCCGCGGGCGTGACCGCCATTTTCTATCTGCTTAATCACTCGAGACCTGATCATCCACAGGAGAGGACCTATACTGCAAGTGCTGCTGTGACCTCGGTCAGGAAGTGACAATGGCTGCTGCGACTGGGGAAAGGGCCCCTGCCTTCACGTCTGAAGAGTTGGAGAAGCTCGTGGATGGGGTCCTCCCCCAGTATGCGTTACTCTACGGTCCTCCAGACTAACAGGTAAGTACACCGTGTGCACATGGAATGGGCGATGCCTGTGTGGAGTGGGGTGGATGTAAGTTGGTGGGGTGGTGGGCGAATGAGGAGTGCAACGCACAACAGATGAGAGCATGTGCCATTTGGCAAAGTTGGTGAGGGGGGGCCAATCACATCTAACATGCAGTTCATTGATGAATGTTTCCTTCCCACCCTGTACATGTCAAATAGGTCAGCGCCCATCAGAAAGTCGACATTTGGCGTGCCATCGCCAAGGAAGTCCGGACCCTGGGGGTCCACAACAGACGGGGCACCCACTGCCGCAAGAGGTGGGAGGACATCCGCCGCGGAACCAGGAAGACCGCCGAGTCACTGCTGGGGATGGCCTCCCAACCTAGGAGGGGTGCCAGTCGTACCATGACCCCCCTGATGTCCCGGATCCTGGCGGTGGCCTACCCTGATTTGGATGGGCGCTTGAGGACATCACAGCAGACACAAGGGGGTGAGTATCAGCACATTCTCCTATCTTTCTGCGCAGTGGAGGCGTCTGGGTGGGGGAGAAGGGCTGTGGGTGACATTAGGCCAGGGCGCTTTCTGTAGGCTAGTCCCCTCCCTTAGGCATGGCCCTGTGCTCCCGGCCCCCACCTCTGTAGGGTGACAAGTACAGCTATTGATGGTCCAGCATCACACATGTGCGCGTTTGTCGTCTCTAGACCTGTTGTCCTAGTCAGGAGTACTGAGTAGTGTACCCCGAATGAGCGGCGTAGTGCATGAGGCTCCTCTGTCTGTCCTCTCCGCCAACGGTGTTGACATTGCATGCACTCAACCTGGTCTTCGTTTTTCTCCGCCCACCCTTCTTCTTCATCTTCTTGTACATGTGTGCATTAGCATCATCAGGCGGAGGAGATATGGCATCGGAGCACGAGGGAGCTGCCAGTCACAAGGCCCCGGTGGCCCCAGGAACAGACACCGAGGGCACCAGTGATCCGGAGGGCGAGGGGAGCACCACAACGGGGACCGGTGGTGAGACCAGCGACACAGACACGTCCTCGGATGGGTGCTCCCTAGCGGTGGCGGCAACATCCGTGCACCCCGCCTCTACAGGTACAGCCGCCACCCAGCGCACCAGCCCCGCCCTCCCAGCAGCCCCTCAGCCTACGCTCCGTGCCCGCTCGCCCAGGAAGGCGGGCGTCTCCTTCGCCCCAGGCACCTCAGCCCCTGCCCCTGTCACCCCTGCTGCCCTCAGTGCGGAGCTCAGTGACCTCCTGAGGACGCTCATTGTTGGGCAGACTACCCTTTTGAATGCCATCCAGGGGGTAGAAAGGGAGGTGCATCGGAGCAATGCCTACCTGGAGGGCATTCATTCGGGTCAGGCTGCCCATCAACGATCGTTCAATGCTCTGGCCTCAGCACTGACGGCAGCCATTGTCCCTGTTTCCAGCCTCCCTCTTCTGACTGCCTCCACCCTGTCTCTGTCTCCTGTTCCTCAGCCTATCCCATCCACACCATCTGACCAGCCTGCACACACCTCAACACCCAAGGGCAGCTCATCCAGACACAAGCACCACAGATCACACAAACACTCACCCAAGCAACACCCAGATGCAGACATTCCAACAGTCACTACCATCTCTGTGTCCCCCTCCTCCTCGTCTCCCTCCTCCCTCCCTGTGACGTCTACACTAACACCTGCATGCACACCAACATCAGCCAGTGCTTCCATCACCACCACACCCTCCAGTACAGTCCGCACGCGTGCAGTCACCACCCCCACTGCCATTTACACGTCCCCTGTGTCCTCTCCCACTGTGTCTGTCACCCCCTCTTCCAAGACACACAAACGCAGGCAGCCACCCACCCAACAGCCATCCACCTCACGACAGCCTACAGCACCAGCACCTTCACCCAATGACAGCACACCTGACTCTCCTACAACCACATCCTCTTCCTCCACTCCCATCACCACTTCTCCTGCCCTTTACCTTGGTCCTAAAAAACTTTTCCTCGCTAATCTTGACCTCTTTCCCTCCGATGACCCACCTCCTCCATCTGCAAAGAGTCCCAAGAGCACCACAGCCACCACCAGCCCAGCTACGAGTGTCACTGTTGTGCATGGGTTCTGGAGTCCACCCTTTGCCAGCAGTGACACCTCAATCAGCAGCAAGGACACATCCAGCCCCCCCCAGGGAAGAGGACCAGGAAACACAAGGGCCGCCGTGAGAGGACTGACACGGCTGCCCCCTAGGAGCAAAGTTCGCCCACTTCACCTGCCACAACATCTAGGGGAGGCAAGGGCCCGAGAGCCACATCTAAGGAGTGAAGGGCAGCAGGGCGGAGAAGTCAGGCAGAAGGAGCGCGGAGCAGGTGGGCCCCACATGCCACGTCCCAGCTGTAAGGGAGGACACCCATGGGCCCAGGACTCCGTCACCGAAGGGTCCAGAAACATCACGGTCGGAGGGGGACTGAGCAGGGAGTCCAGCCCAGGTCTGGCTCCCTTGACTTACTGGAAGAGCACCGTTGAACAGGGCCCGCCGTGAAGATAGGCACCCCTGAACAGGGCCCGCCGTGCAGAAGAGCACCGCTGAACAGGGCCCCGCCGTGAAGAAGAGCACCGCTGAACAGGGCCCGCCGTGCAGAAGAGCACCGCTGAACAGGGCCCCGCCGTGAAGATAGGCACCGCTGAACAGGGCCCGCCGTGCAGAAGAGCACCGCTGAACAGGGCCCGCCGTGCAGAAGAGCACCGCTGAACAGGGCCCCGACGTGAAGATAGGCACCGCTGAACAGGGACCCGCCGTCTCAAGCACAGCTCCGCTGGGCCATCCTGTCAAGCACCGCTCCGCTGGGCCCTTCCTGTCAAGCACCGCTCCGCTGGGCCCCGCCGTCTCAAGCACCGCTCCGCTGGGCCCTTCCTGTCAAGCACCGCTCCGCTGGGCCCCGCTGTCTCAAGCACCGCTCCGCTGGGCCCATCCAGTCAAGCACCGCTCCGCTGGGCCCTTCCTGTCAAGCACCGCTCCGCTGGGTCCCGCCGTCTCAAGCACCGCTCCGCTGGGCCCATCCTGTCAAGCACTGCTCCGCTGGGCCCACCCTGTCAAGCACCGCTCCGCTGGGCCCCGCCGTCTCAAGCACCGCTCCGCTGGGCCCTTCCTGTCAAGCACCGCTCCGCTGGGCCCCGCCGTCTCAAGCACCGCTCCGCTGGGCCCTTCCTGTCAAGCACCGCTCTGCTGGGCCCCGCCGTCTCAAGCACCGCTCCGCTGGGCCCATCCTGTCAAGCACCGCTCCGCTGGGCCCACCCTGTCAAGCACCGCTCCGGTGGGCCCTTCCTGTCAAGCACCGCTCCGCTGGGCCCCGCCGTCTCAAGCACCGCTCCGCTGGGCCCCGCCGTCTCAAGCACCGCTCCGCTGGGCCCTTCCTGTCAAGCACCGCTCCGCTGGGCCCCGCCGTCTCAAGCACCGCTCCGCTGGGCCCTTCCTGTCAAGCAATGTTAACGGTTCACTGTGCTCACCATGCCTCCTCCAGAACCAGTGGAGACTGTAATCCACCTGATGGACTGTGGCTTTGCACTCCCCAGGATGGCACAGTGGGCAATCCACCCACTGTAGAGACTTGTGAGACTGTGGCTTTGCACTCCCCAGGATGGCACAGTGGGCAATCCACCCACTGTATAGACTTGTGAGACTGTGGCTTTGCACTCCCCAGGATGGCACAGTGGGCAATCCACCCACTGTAGAGACTTGTGAGACTGTGGCTTTGCACTCCCCAGGATGGCACAGTGGGCAATCCACCCACTGTAGAGACTTGTGAGACTGTGGCTTTGCACTCCCCAGGATGGCACAGTGGGCAATCCACCCACTGTAGAGACTTGTGAGACTGTGGCTTTGCACTCCCCAGGATGGCACAGTGGGCAATCCACCCACTGTAGAGACTTGTGAGACTGTGGCTTTGCACTCCCCAGGATGGCACAGTGGGCATGGTGGCCCCTTCGTGGATCTGGCGTCGTGGACTCATGTGGCTGTGGTGCACCCCCCTTCCCTTCCCCCTGAGGTGCCTGTAGTTTTTTCATCAGATGCCCCTGCAGTGTTCTCTCCAAAGGACTCAGGTCTCCTGTGTGGGCTTTGCCCTTGTGTTGTTACACTTTGGCCCACGCACACTTCGATTTACTTTTGATGTGCAGGACTAATTGCCTCGGTTATCCATTGCACTGTATATATAATTATTTTGGCATTGTTTTTTGGCTAGTTGACCAATACTTTTCAAAGCCTATATTGTACATAAATATTTTTTCTAATTTTAATTATGTCTTTGCATTTTTCCGGGGGGTTTGGGTGGTGTCACTGTGACTTGTTGCTCTGCATTGGTGTGTACATAGTTTGGGGGGGCGGGAGTCGCATATGTGTGTGCGCGTAACCTTTCCTCCTTCCCCCTCCCGTGTGTCGTAGGTGCAGTACTCACCGTTGTCGTCTGCGCCGGCGTTTGTACTCGTGGTAGATGAGCAGGTAGACGAGAGCAGGTAGGATGTTTCATTCGGGTTCCATGCTGTCCTCCGTACTCGTGGAGTGTGTTTCGGTGAGCGTTTTCCCGTTCTTGGTCTGTTTCCGCCGTGTTTTTATCGGCGGTGCTCCCGCCCCGGAAGAGGTGGCGGATTGGTGAGTTATGATAGTGTGGGTGGTACATTGTCTGCCGCCTGCCTGTTGGCGGTGACCGCCGCGCTGTTTGTCTGTACCGCCGTGGCGGTCGGAGTGTTAATGTGGCGGTCTCTGTTGGCTGTTCCCGCCAGGGTCAGAATTCCATTTTTTGGACCGCCGGCCTGTTGGCGGGTTGGCTGCCGCTTTATCACCGACCGCCAGGGTTAGAATCATCCCCTATGTCTCTCAGCAGTCATACTAACCACTGAGTGACTAAATTAAAGCAACTACAGAAAAGAATCATAGTTCTTAGATTCATGCTTCTTTTTTGTTTCTGCTGCTTCCTGCATGACGTTTGAGACCAGGGGTTGCAGGAATAAAATGATGGCTACCAAAGGACAAGCTAGGGAGAGCAGCAGGCCGCATGGATATGGAGTAAGGCAAGTCACAGCATTGACTTAATCTGTGCCAGTGAGGCATTCCATGGGTGTTGCAGTAGGTTTTTCCATGCAACACCCATGGATTTTGACACATCATCAGATTTACAAGAGCCTGTAAACCTGGGGATGCGCTAAAACCTTACACTTCCCCAGTGCAGGCATAACATGGAGAACTATTTGTATTTCTCCTCGTTTTTGTCCTCTATGTGTGCTTCATTCTGCAGCACACACAGAAAGAGGAAAACACCTCTCTTCCCCCACAAAAAAAGTCCTACCAACATAGTGCAAGGGTCCCTGCATTGGTTCTAGGCTGTGAAACGGTGCCAGCGCAGGTGGAAAGGTCAGGAATGCTTCATGTTGCATAAATACTGTACATTCCTGCCCTTTCTCCTTGACTTAGGGCAGAGCAACAAGGTGACTTGCTGTGTTTCCCTATACCAAAACCCTGCAAATTTGACCCTTAGTCTTTCTAAGGTAGCAAACGTTGTACCTGAGCTGAGACTTGCATCATTAAAGCCCTAGAAGGACTTTCACTTGAGGTGTAAACTATGAAAATGATCATCAATAATAAATAAAAAAATTATAAAACGTAAAATCCGCAAATATTTCGGGATAGTTCTGACTTCAACGCAGTTCCCCAAATTGTGAATATTTTTAGGTCCATCATGGCTTTTCTGCAAGATATTTGATCAACAATTGTAATAATTTTAGTAGGTGGATTTTTTTACTTTCAGAAGGAGTGCACTTTTGTGCAAAAGTTTCAAGTATAATGAGTTTACAACATCCACCAGAGGTCAGATAAACTGAACCTTAGCCTCAACACACTTTGCAGGTAGGCCAATTGACACGTTGTGGTAAACAAGAAAGCTCAGCTCTAGACGGTATAGCCCAGTGGTTCCCAAATTTTTTCGACCTGTGGTTCCCTACACCTATTGGCTGCAGTTCCCCATTAAGTTACTTTTTTTGGTGGGTGGGGGAATGTATGTCGAGGCTCAGGAGTACTTCCATTTTTTCCCTGAAAATAATTGGGAGAAGCCAATGAAGGTATTATAAACATAGATGTAATTATGTGGGATAGAGCCCACTAGCCAGTTGGCAAGTAACTCAGAATATGCAAACCTTTCCTTTAATTCAGGACTATGATCATTAATGCTTTCCACTGAAAATAATGGAATTAAATGTTTATGGGTATCTGGAGGAGTGAAATGCAGAGAGTTTTGCAAAGTCGGATCTAAGTTAGAACATTCTAGATCCAGAAGTATTAGCTGATGAGAGCAGGAGAAGAGTAAAATGGGCATGTAAGCAGGACCACATCGTGCAGCCCTTCTAGTCTCATTGAAATAAAAACAAGCTGCCATCTAATGTGCTTTAGAGTATACGTATGATAAAACAATGCTGGAGACACATTTTTCAAATCATCCAAATGTAAGGACAATGAAAACGTGCACGACAGGGATATAATGTCCACCGTACACTTGAGTTGGCTTGGTAATACAATGCCTAATTGAAGGTAAACATATAAAATAACTTCGCTTAAGAGTGCATACAAAAGAAAACTGAACTACCTCTTGCACTTAAATGACATGTAATGACACCGCTTTGTAAATGTTTACGTGTTAACAAGGTACAGGGTACGCAGTGTTTCAGCAAATATTCCAGTAAACAGGTTGTGAAAAACATCGATTTGAATATTTTCAGGTAGAAGAAGTCTACTGCCTTTTGCATGCTTGGATTGAGATGCAAAGGACAACAGACCCTCAAAGAGAAATTTGACTACTTCAGAATTTTTTTTACGCAATGTACGCAGTCTACTGAAAATGAGAACACTTAACACTAGGGGAGGCTGAGTTGCCATTAGGTGCCAGACAGAACAGCTCCTTCGGGGCACAGGGTGCTGCAGTTCTCTATGACTTACAATTCCCCCTGGCTACCAGCAATGAAAAGTGGGTCACAGGGTATAGCAAGCAACCTCTACTGTATACCGTTCTTTCCTGTGCGCCTTGCTAAACTCACCGCACTATGCCGGAGTGGGAGCCAGACAGCAGGCAAAAACCAACAAGCTGTCTACAACCCAGCACCTACCTAGGTCTGTCTCCTCTCCAGGCAGCATTTACTGACAGGGACATCATTTATGGGCCACAAGGGTTTGCACTTGTGACCACAGGCTTGACCCTTGTCACCCCTGGCACTGCCTTTGCGACCCCTGGCCTCGGAAATGGCAAAACCAGTGTCAGGAACCAGGGGTGTAGCTTCAGGGGGAGGGTGTGGCATGTTACACCTCCTAGTAAATGTATTTTGTGATAAATAGTTGGGTGCAGTTGATTTCAGTCGGGTATGGTGAAGTGTCTATCAGATTTCACCAGAGATTTTCACACCCAGAGATGACAATGCACACACACAATCTCTCCCAATGTCTTTGAATTTTTTTAAATGTTTTGGTAATTTCACAAAACAATGTGGTTTCTCTCACTTAGCACACCTACCAATTGGCATTCCTCTCCCTTTTCACTGCCTCTTAAGCCCCTCTTGTGCACCTTGCTTGTCAAATAATATATTTTAACATCATGTGCTGGTGTGATTGTCAGGAAATCTTAAGCTAACCACCATTCCCCCTCAATCATATGGACCAAGCTACGCCTCTGCCAGGCATTGGGAGGGGATTCACTGCCCTTCTTTTCTTGTTTTGTGCTGTGTTTTTTTTTTTTTTAACTAATACTGATAATATAATAAAATTGCATTACTCAGTATTAGTGTAAAAACATTGGAGTACAGTTAGCTTGAATATCACTCGGAAACTGAGGTAAGCAAAAATTGTCTTGTGCGAGAGAGTGTATGTGTTTGTATGTGTATGCATGTGTGTGTGGGTGAAAGTAAAAGGCAAATGGCAGGTGATGTCACTTCCAACACCCCTTGCCTGTTGAGGAATTGACGTTCATGTCTACTGAGTGCATGGATACACCTGCCCGCACAGATGCACCCCACTCAGATGGAGATCAGGAGGTTAAGCTGTTTCTGACCCCTTTGCTGGACTTCAAAACTGCACAGGACCCAGCTGTCAATGGGTTCAGATCTTCCATCAGCAACAGTGCGCATGCAACTATAGCCCAATGATTTATTGCATACAATAATGCAGACTTTGATCAGAACTAATTGAGACACTTGGTGAATTTTCATGATGAAAGCTGGTAGATCTTAGTGAACAGTATTGCTACTTGTACAGCACTCTATTATTCTTAAAGCAGTGTGACCTTCATCAGAGAGAATCCCAATAAACGTGGTAAAATCATTTTCTTTACATACAGATTCTATTTGGTCAAACCTGGTAGATAACAACTATGTCGAGATATTATCAAGATAAACATCCAACTAAAAGCCTGAAAATATGAAGAAACTAAAATTGCTTACTCTGTACAGGCATTATGTAAGGTGAATTATTCATAATATACTAATTTCATTTTTCTTGCTAGAGATTTGACCTCTTGTGAGTACCCGAATTTACAAAGCCGCAATGAAGTGTTTTAGTTCTCAGTCTACATCATACAAACAATGACGTCACTTAGCAATATATCTACTTACACTGCATATCTAAATAGACTAGTTTAGAAGGCTTGAACAGATAAACCTGTTTTTGAAGCTTAGAATACAAAATTAAAACATCTTCTAAATTTGAATGGCTAGAAAATTTGCTTCCGTTTAGACTTTTTTTTTTTACCACCATTGACAACTAATGGTCAGATATACTAAGGGAGAGGTCACAAATAGCTGCTGCAAACAGAGCACAAACTATTTGCGACCTATCACTGATTTTGCAATGTGAATTGTGTACTAATAGGTCATATCGCAAAATCTTTTTTTGTGTTTCAATTCTTTATTACATTTTTATAGATAAAAAACAATTACAACATGTTCTTTAACAATATAAAATTATACAATAAGTATATTGAAAAGAATAAAAGAGAAAATAAAAGAAAAGAGAAGAGAAAAAAAAAAAGAAAATCCAGTGTACTTTTTTTATAAAAAATAAAAAAAACAAAGAAAGAGAAACAAGTAAGTACCTTCCATAACAATTCTTTATTAGATATGTTCTATATGAAACTCATAAAAATATCAATGGACAAGATATATAATATAGCAAAACATTTAGACAAATCGTCATTGCATTACACAATCCTATAACACATCAAAACAATGAGATAAACAGGGATTGATATTGATTAAACGATTGTAAACAAATATCAGGATTGAAGAAAGTATATTTAAAAAAAAAAAAAATCCCATTGATCTTTGTATAAAATGAAAAGGAGGCGAAGGAATTCAATTGTTTTAAAAAGTATTCCATATGTGTTCAAACTGTTGTACGTTATCATTTAGTTTATATATCATTCTTTCGAATTGTGCAATCTCAAACATGTCTTTTAACCAAGTTTGAACAGTTGGCAAAGCATAGTATGTTATTTTTTGCTACACTGATAGCTGTAAACAACCGTCTAAACATCTGTGAGGAGAGCTTTCCTAGGCCATGAGTGTCATGTAGTAAGATTAAGCGAAGTGACTGAGATGTAATATTAGGGACATTTTTCCTCAGATGTTGTAATATTTGTAACCAAAATTGTTGTATTTCAGTACATTCCCATAAGATATGTACGATATCGCAGATTGGTAGCATCTCCAGCAATCAGAGTTATTACTGAGTTTGGCAGAGCATAATTTAGAAGGTGACCAGTGCCATCTATGTAGAATTTTAAAATAGTTAAATTTCAGCCTTGTATCACGAAGGCCCTGATTGTAATTTTCCAGTACTTTAGACCATTCTTTGTCTGAGTAAGTAATATTAAGTCTTGTAGACCACCATAATTTTAAATTTTTAGATGTATCATCTGAAAAAGATTTATCAATGAATAATGAATATAAGCCAGATACCATACCTTTGAAGTTTTTCCACGTGTAGATAAAACGGGCAATGGATGAGTGCGTCATAGAATCTGTATTCAGGTTTGTTATAGGATTAAGAGTTGACATTAATACTACATAATTGTTAAATTGTGATTGCAGTAGTTTATATGTATCTTGAAGTTGTGAGAATGAGGAATTATTCTGTGTGTATATGTCTGTTAGATTATTCATTTTATGACTTTTCCAGACAAACCAATTAATTTCTTTACCTTTGTACATAATTGCTGAGTTATTCCATATTGGAGCATTTAAATGTATATGACTATTACAGTTTATCATTGTATGTGCTTTTTGCCTAGCCACGTGGGAGGAGTAAATGATTGGATTGGAGAATTGTGAGTATTTTGGACACTTAGTGTAATGGATAGCCATTGGGGTAGTGGTTTTCAGTAAGAATTGTTCCACTTTCACCCATATGGGTGTGTTTTCGTTCATGGATATCATATAAGTTGTGTGTGATAGTTGTTGTGCTATCCAATAGTTTTCTAAGTGTGGAAGTCTAAGGCCTCCTTTTAAAGAAGATGAATGCAATTTTGAACCACTTATACAAGGGTTTTTTTCCTCCCCAAATGAAGCGAGTTATCAATGATGTTGTATTTTTAAAAAATGTAGAAGTAATAGGAAGTGATAACATACCGAAGACGTAATTACATTTTGGAATTGTATTCATTTTAATAATCTGTATTCTTCCCCATAATGATAGATTCAATTGAGACCATCTAATGAAATCTCTTTTAAGCCTATCTACTATGGGGTTCAAATTATCCATCATAATATTCTTTAACCCTGTATTAAGTAGAATCCCAAGATATTTCAGATGTGATGATTTCCATTTAAAAGAGAAATCATTTAAATCGGATGGAGTAGTATTATTGTTCATTGGCAAAGCTTCACATTTAGACCAATCAATCTTATAACCAGAAAATGTCGAGAATTGATTTAATAAATTAATCAGGTTTTTGACTGAGGAGTTCAGGTTAGATATTGTAAGTAAAATATCGTCTGCATAGTAAAAAGCTTTAACATCGCCTCTGGAAGTAGCAATACCTTGTATGTTAGCATTTTGTCTAATTGCTATGGCTAAGGGTTCTAATGCAATAAGAAATAACAAAGGGGATAGTGGACATCCTTGTCGGGTACCTCATGAAATTTTAAAATAAGGAGATGTAAAACCATTACATGTGATCGCGGCTGTAGGAAGATGATGCATTCCCTCAGTTAATGTAATGAAGTCAGAACCAATACCCATTCTATTCATAGTTCGAAATAAATATCCCCATTCTACTCTGTCAAAAGCCTTTTCAGCATCTAAGGATAATACGATATTTTCTTCTATTTTATTACGTTGTTGATATAATAAATGAAGAATTGTTCGAAGATGATTTGAGATGGATCGAGATGGAACAAAACCTACTTGAGAGGGATGAATAAGTGTTGTGATGACTGAATGTAATCTTATCGCAAGAATTTTAGCCAAAATTTGAATATCAGAGTTTATTAAAGAAATGGGTCTATAACTGGAACATTCCAGTGGGTCTTTATTTAGTAGAATTACTGTAATACGTGCTCGTAGAAATTCTGGGGGAAAGTGACCCTTTTTTAAAGCTTCATTAAAGAAGGATTGTAACAATGGGATAATTTGGGCTTTTGTGATTTTATAAAATTCGATGGGAAAGCCGTCTTCTCCAGGGGCTTTGTTTGTAGCTAAACAATCAATAGCTTTTACTATCTCTTCTGTTGATATGGGTCCTTCTAGTCTTAATTTTTGTTCTTGAGTTAGCCTTGGAATCTTTAGATTAGTGAAAACATCATCTTCCTCTTTTGTATCTTCGCAGTCCAATGAGGTATAAAGTGTTTCATAATAAGTTTGGAATTGTGTAATAATGTCTGTTGGTAAGGTAAATAAGTCATTTGAAGAATGTTTAATAATAGGTATCGCTCTGGATGATTCCTGTTGGTGTAATTGATAGGCTAAAAGACATCCTGCTTATTCCCCTCTTTCATAGTGATGTTGTCGAATTAGGAATAAACATTTTTCAGCTTGAGAGGTATATAGATTATTAAATCTGAATTTAACAGATAACAGATTTTTTAGAATCTCAGATGATTCAGATTTGTTATAATCTTTTGAGAGTGATATAACCTCTTTTTCTAGTAAATTCCTCTCATTATTAAATTCTTTTTTTTAGGAGATATGAATCTCTCAAAATCATTCCTCTAATGACTGCTTTGCCTGCTCCCCACAATATACTAGCATCTGTAACTGAATCTCTATTCTCTATTAGGAATTGGTCAACATGTTGGCAAAGATTCAATTTAGCTTGAGGTGTTTTATACATAGAAGTATTACATCTCCAATTAGCTTTGGAGGATTGTATTAATCCAATATTAATATGTAAATATATTAAGTCATGATCTGAGAGGCTACAGGGAACAATTCGTGCAGCTGTTATTGATTGTATTATTACGGGTGAGGTTAAAAAATAATCTATTCTGGAACAAATTGAGTGTGCACAGGATGTAAAGGTATAATCTCTGTCATTTGGGTGTAAAAGACGCCATGGTTCTTGTAATGCAAAATCATCAATAAGATCTTTTAAGATATATCTATCATTTGAATGATGAGTGTCTGGTTTGCCAGACTTATCAATAAATGGGTCGATAGTAACATACCAATCTCCCCCAATCAATACTTTTGTGGGCCCAAAGGAAGATAATAATCTACTAATCTTTGAAATGAATATCGTTTTGGAATCATTGGGTGCATATATGGTGCCTATAATCAGAAAATAATTTCTAATACAGATTTTAACAAATGCATACCTGCCTTCATCATCTAACCATGTTTGAATAATTTTATATGGTACATTTTTATGAAAAAGAATAGCTACTCCACATTCCTGAATAGGTGTGTCTTCGTTATTAGAATTATTTTGCGTTATGCTGGCATGTATAACTTGACCAACCCAGTCTCTTTTCAATTTTTCACTTTCTGATTCATTAAGATGTGTTTCTTGTATTAAATCTATATCTGGTTTTTGTTGTCCAAGAAAAGTAACTATCTTCTTTCTCTTGATAAAATGTGTCAAACCATTAACATTCAAAGCAATAATATTTAAAGGTTTTAACTTGTTAATGGGCATGTGAAAACTAACAAAGTAATATCTATCCAATTTCTAATAATAAAGAGGGAGAAAGATAAGGAATATAAATAGATGAATAAGACAATGAATAATAAAGAAGAGAAATAGAGAAAGAAGAAATCTAATATAAGTTATAAAGTTTCAAATATGTCAATAAGTAATTATATTATAGATGAGTTTTTAAATCAGTATGACTTTTATATTAATTTAGTGAAAGGAAAGTATTACTTGTTAAAATTGTCAAATATCAATAAATTGTCCAACACAAGTGATAAGACAATTTTGTACACTTAACACCTTAACATTTATCTGGGGATATAAGCCAAAGAGTCATGAAGAGGAGAATAGAGAAGGGAGAAAATAAAGCCATTTCAAATATACAATATGAAATATCCTACATCATAAATAAATATGATCTTGTAATGAGAAGTAAATTGAATAGAGAGTAGATAGAATAATAATATTTCCACTCTATTCAAGTTTTTAAAGGAGATCTAGATTTATCTCTCGGTTGATATTTTTTCCATGCTTTAAATTTACCACCATGTGTCCATTGTCATTGAACAGTCTCCCATTCTCCTTGATCTATGTCCTCTGGAGTGGTATGAGATGAGAATTCTTTAGTTGTTGAGGGTGAAGAAGTCTTATGCTCCATCTCGGAATCTTTGTCATCTAAGTCATTCACAAAGTATTCCAAGTCATGTGGTTCTGAATATTCTTTGGTTTTTCCCTGAAAAGTCACAATCATAATAGCAGGATCCAAAAGACCATATTTTATATCTCTTTTCTTTAATCTGTTGCGTAGATTTAAGAATTGTTTCCTTTTGAGATTTGTGGGTGCTGAATAATCTGCTGTGATTATTATCTGAGATGTTTCATATTCATAAGGACCATGTTTTTTGGCAGCCATAATGGTGTAAACAGCAAGCTTAAATATGTCTAGGTCATATGGATTGGATTATTCCACGTGTGCGAATACGATGAGCTCCCTGAAATTCTAATGGTACTGTAAAAGTAACATTTGTCAGAGTTGGGAGAAAATTAGTCAAAAAGTCTAGAATATTGTCTTTCTCTATTTGCTCTGGAAGACCTATAATTCTAAGATTATTCCTTCTGCTCCAGTTCTCTAAATCGGTCACTTTTTGCTGAAGATACAAAATATCTTGACTATTATCAGGTGTCTTATCTATGCGGATTTCAATATCTGTCAATCGATTGTCCATTGATTACATACAAGATTGAAACTTGACCACTTTCTTTCTTAAGCCTTGAACCTCCGTAGTATTGCACTGTATTTTCCAAAGAAGTAATGTAAGATTTTATGGCTAATAGTTCTTTTAAGATAGTATCCATAGCAGTTGGAGGTGGTTCAGTAGGGTCAGCCATTATGTGTTTGGTTTCAGTGATAACTGGAATAGATTGCAAGGCTGCACTATATGACAGTTGTCTTATAACTTTAGTATCTGACAAAGGAGATTTTTTTGTTTGTTTTCCTATCTTCGTTCCATTCGATTTTAGGGGAAAGTAGTCAAATTCCACTGCATTTGGCTCTGTTCTCATCTACATTATTTTTAAGTAGTTACAAAGCAAATGAATAATTGATTATTTATCCATTATGGTCCGGTAGATCTTATTTAAAAAAATTTTTTTAGTTGTTGTCGGAAAGTTAGTTTTTGATTCAATTACCCAGTTTCGTTCTATTTTTCTAAAAGAGAGAATTCTAAAACTCCACGGTTTTTAGCTCCATTGTTACTTTATGTCATTTCTCCAGGAATTGTAGAGCAATTGGAAAATGGATTATAAGTCCAACAGCATCCGTTAGGTTTCCGATTAAGTTTTTTCTAGTTTCATGAAGGCTATGTGGTCGGAGAAATAACTTTTGGCTCGATTCTTCAACTCCGTTTCATTCAGCTTTTTAGGGAGAGTCGTCGAATTCTGAGACGTTGATTCACTTACACTGTTTCTGAAAGAGATGCAGAGAGAGTGTATTGCAGATTATAGATCCAGAAACATCCATTAGATTTCCGATGAAGTATTTTCTAGCTTTTTGAAGGCTTTACTGTCATGGAAGTAACATGTGGTTCAATTCCACCTCTCTGTTTCATTCAATTTTAAGGGAGCGTCTTCAAATTCCCCGGCGTTTAGCACTACGCGCTTCTAATGGAGATGCAGAGCGGATGGATTGCAGATTATAAATCCAGTAGCATCCGTTAAGTTTCCGATGAAGTATTTTCTAGTTTTTACCCATTTATTTAGCTGTCTTTGAAATAACTTTTGGCTCGATTCTTCATCTCTGTTTCATTCGGCTTTTAAGGAAGATTCATCAAACTCTGTGACGTTGGTTCATTTACAACTTTTCTAGAGGAGGTGCAGAGCGAGTGTATTGCGGGTTCCAAAACCAGTAACATCCATTAAGTTTCCAATGAAGTATTGTCTAGCTTTTCGAGGACTTTGCTGTCATGAAAGTAACTTTTGGCTCGATTCCCCCTCTCCGTTCTATCCAGTTTTAAGGGAGCGTCGTCAGATTCCACATCGTTCAGCTCTACTTGCTTCTAATACGGAGCAAAAGGATTGCGGATTCCAGGTCCATTAAAATCTGTTAGGTTTCCGATGAAGTAATTTCTATTTTTTCTTTTGTTTTTTTGAGGATTTTGCTGTCTTTGGAGTAACTTTTGGCTCGATTCTTCATCTCCGTTCATTCTGCTTTCAAGGGAGAGTCGTCAAATTCAACTACGTTAGTCAACTTACATCGCTTCGAAAGGAGATGCAGAGCAAATGGGTTATGGACTTTAAGACCAGTAACATCCATTAGGTTTCCGATGAAGTATTTTCTGGTTTTTTGAAGACTTTACTGTCATGGAAGTAACTTTTGGCTCGATTCCCCGTCTCCGTTCCATCCAGCTTTTTAAGGGAACGTCGTCAAATTCCACGGCATTCGGCTCACTCTCCTCTATATCGTTTCTAAAGGAGTTGCAGGGCAAGTGGATCGCGACTTATAATTTTAGAAGTAGCCGTTAGATTTCCGATGGAGTAATTTCCCCTTTTCTGAAGGTTTTGATGTCAGAGAAGTAACTTTTGGCTCGATTCCCCGTCTCCATTCTGCTCGGCTCTAAGGAAGAGCCGCCATCTTCCACAGCATTTGGAACTGCCCCCCTGTATCGCAAAATCCTTAATCACGAGGGACTGGGTCAGAACAACCTGAATATTTTTAATTCCCACCAATCAAAACACAGACAGGGCAGAGGTCTAAAGTTTAATAAAAAGAGGCCAGCCCAAGGCAGAAGCAATGCGAGGGCAGTGCCATCATTGAGAGGAAGGACTGCTGCAGGATCATGACCCGGAGGTTGTTACCGTACTAGAGAATGAGGAGGAACAAAGGCGTGCTGAATCAGCAGTGTGTGACCGGAAGTGACACTGCTGAAGGGCTTCCAACAGACAGGGATCCCAGAGGACACTGACGTACAGTGAGTGTCAGGAGTGGCAGCGTGCATCAAGGACGCCTTGCAGTGGGAGTGCGAGCGACTGAAGGAGAGCTGGCCGTGGAGAAGTGGCCAGAGGGGGCAGGACACGCCAAGGAAAGTACAGCTAAGGGCGGCAGGAGGGGCTTGGGACGTAGAGCGGCCAACCCCTTCCTTAGATTTATGTTCCGGATGCAGCAGACTCCCTCCTACATGTGGCAACATTGAAGGCAAACGTGGAAAGCCTCAGAGCTCGCCTGAACGCGTTTGGCCTGAAGACTCAGAGAAATGCAAGAGCACACTTGGTGAATCAGAACGAGGACAAGAAGTGTTGAAACCGAAAGGAACATTTGGGTTTTGAGCACTTGGTATTCGAGTCCCCTCTAAAAGAAGGGTTCATATCCCACAACTGGTAGCGTGGCATCGACTAAATGAACAAGAAGCAGAAAAGGGAGTACAGTTCAGCGCATAGGGAGAGAGAGGCCCAAAACGTTATTGAGGAGGCCAGGAGAATAATAAGTCACCTCTCAGTGCTCACAAAGGCAGGGCAATTGTAAGTGGCCCCAAGCACACCCTGGGACATTGTGGTAAGGAAGTAACTGTCAATGTGAAAGCAAATAACAGCAGCAAAATTGCACTAGCATTCGAAGCACACAGCAGAGCACAAAAGATCTAACAATGGCAAAACACGAAAGGAAGCGTCCTGCAAAGCTGGCAGACTATGAGCCAACACAAAAACAAAAACCCCAAGCTAAACCAAGGGCGACCTAATCGCCTGAGCTGGATGATGACCTGCACGTGGTGTTGGTGGTAGTCAGGCAGCTGGTTGGCTCACAAGGGGAAGGCGTGGCTTGATGCACACGTTTCACATCCAAAGGAACAAGAGCAGTGCCCAGGGAGATCCAGGCAACCTAGACAGAGATCATTGCTGAGAACGACAGGCCTGTACACACTCCTTCAGGAAAGAGGCTTACAGTCATAATGGCAGCATCTACAAAGAATAAAGGGCCACAAAGGGCACAAAGTGAAGGCAATAACGTAAAGCGGTCCAGGTAAGCGAACAGGAGCAAGTCGCCAGAGAATCGGATGGCACCCTTGGTGGCAGACAGCAGTGGAGAAGGGAGTAGCTCTGGCAATGAGGATGAACAGCCCATGTCACGTGTAGCAAGCATGGAAGTGGAACAAGGAGGTGTCCAGCAAGCCAGGGGACATGGTGAGACAAGCGTGCAGTACAAAAAGGGGAAGAAAGCAATCATGGGGAAGGACAATGTGGCAATGACAAATCTGGGGACACAGGTGAAGGTAGTGAGCATAATACAGCAGTGGCCCCAAGGCTACGGTGAGGCACACAATCAAACCTCACTCCAGCAGGCTGGACCCTGGGCAGAGGGATGGGCCCCCTGGTTTAACTCAGCACAAGGGAACCAGGGATCAACAGCTTCTAATTGGTGGGCATGGCCTGGGTAAAGGAACAACTTTGCTTTGAGATTTAACCCATTCTTTTGGCAAGGAATGCTACCAGGGGCAGGATATTCACAAGGGTCATCACAGGGCAGAGGGACAGTATCAGCTACTACACAGGCAGAAACAGGGAGCAGCCCACCAGCAGATGGCAGCCCAAAAGAGGGCACGGGCTCCAAGGGAGAGGGCACGAGGGCTGATGGAGAATCTGATAAGAATAAAGACAGTGACAAAGAAGCAGGGGCAAGGACAGAGAAAGAGATGGAAGATCCCACTAGGGTATGAGCAGAGGAGAGTAAACCAGCAAGTGCATATATTCGGCCTTCATCTGGGGATCCGCCAATAATTACAAAGGACACGGGCCTAGCTAGCCTCATGCTGCTTACAGTTAAGGAGAAGATTTGGAGGAAGAAATTTATTGACATTTTTTCACTCTTGGAAGTGCACAAAGCAGGGCTAGAATTAATAGTACAGGAAAAAAAGGATAAGGAATAAAGGGAAAGGCCGAGGCCTAGGGTTGAGAAAACAATTGAGAATTGGCACAGGGCATTTGTGATTCTAGCCAGTGTATATGTTGAAAAATTCCCAGAGAGTGCAGGAGCATTATTCTTGCACGAACAGTGAATACACGCAGCCCAGCAAAAATATCAGTGCGAGGCATGGCTACAGTATAATGAGGGTTTTTGGGAAAAGATGCAAATGTGGCCCACCCTTGAATGGGATCAGCAAGACTTAGAAGGATACAAAAATCGCATGGCAGATGCCAGGGAAGGGATGGTAATCAGCAATTTACTTTCCATCCACAAGGAGGAAGAGAGTGATTTGGGACGCAGCAGGCCACAAGAAACAGGCCCACTGCACCCAATAAAGGGTTTCATAATGGGCGGGCAAACTGCTGGAAATATGACAAGGACGAGTGCAAGTGGGGGTAGGCTTGCAAATTTAGGTATGGCTGCAGCAATTGTGGGGGGGTGGGCACGCACTACTGGAATTAAACAAAAACGAGCAGAAGGAGACCATAAGGTTGCCAGAAATCAACAGAACAGCCAATAGTGAAGAAGGCAAGAGAAGTTTAGCAGCCACAACCCCTCCACCAACCCCTATTTCAGTCAGCAGGCTGCTGCAATTGTTGGTAGTATACCCAAAGTCTAAAGACAGGCAATTGTTAGTGGAAGGTTTTAGTACAGGATTTGTCATACCCTCTCATGTTCCCCCTGAGCTGCGCATGTGTAGAAACTTGGGTGGTGATTCTAACCGCGGGGGGGCGGCGGT
The DNA here is from genome assembly GCF_031143425.1 of Pleurodeles waltl. NCBI lineage: Eukaryota > Metazoa > Chordata > Amphibia > Caudata > Salamandridae > Pleurodeles > Pleurodeles waltl. The sequence continues at coordinate 384,559,791 of NC_090442.1, forward strand.
CACCGCCCGCCATGCGGTTACCGCCAAATGACCGCACCGCGGTCACAAGACCGCGGCGGCCATTCTGGCTTTCCCGCTGTGCTGGTGGGCGATCGCCAAAAGGCCGCCCGCCAGCACAGCGGGAAAGACCCAGCAACGATGAAGCCGGCTCCGAATGGGGCCGGCGGAGTTGCTGGAGTGCGACGGGTGCAGTAGCACCCGTCGCGAATTTCAGTGTCTGCTAGGCAGACACTGAAATTCTTTTTGGGGCCCTCTTACAGGGGCCCCTGCAATGCCCATGCCATTGGCATGGGCACTGCAGGGGCCCCCAGGGGCCCCGCGGAACCCCCTACCGCCATCCTGTTCCTGGCGGGAGACCCGCCAGGAACAGGATGGCGGTAGGGGGTGTCAGAATCCCCATGGCGGCGGAGCGCGCTCCGCCGCCATGGAGGATTCTCAAGGGCAGCGGAAAGTCGGCGGTACACCGCCGACTTTCCGTTTCTGGCCGCGGCTGAACCGCCGCGGTCAGAATGCCCAGCGGTGCACCGCCAGCCTGTTGGCGGTGCTACCGCGGTCATTCGCCCTGGCGGTTTTTACCGCCAGGGTTAGAATGACCACCTTGGTCAGTCAGGGACAACATTGAAGCAGCCAAACAGAAGATAGACAAGGAGGTCTTACTGGACAGAATAGCAGGCCCTTTCCGGGATCCCCCTAAAAAACTCATAGTTTCCATTTTGGGCCTAGTTACAAAGAAGGAACAAGGTAAATTCAGGCTTATACATCATCTTTCATATCCACCTGACAAATCAGTGAATGATGGGTTAGAACAGGGCAAGTGTGTGTATGCAGCGGTGGAATGACACAGGTCAACTAATTAGAGCAGAGAAGCATTATCATCAAAGGCAGATATTACGTCTGCACACGCCTCCTGCCAGTCCATCCTGAAAGCTATAATTTTCTAGGTCTCAAGTTAAATGACCAGTTCTACTATGACAAATGTTTACCCATGTGATGAGCCAGCTCATCCGCTTATTTTGAGGCATTCAGCAGTTTGCATGTATTTTGAGGCATTCAGCAGTTTCCTGGAGTGGGTTCTGATGCCCCGCAATCCAAAAAGGGGTGTACCCCGTATCTGGACAATTTTCTTTTAATGGGGTGAATCCTAATTGCAATCCTTTAGTGAGTTGAGCTAGTGGTGCTGTTAGACCTGGCATCCTCGCTGTGGTCATCCCTAACTTTTTGCCTCTACTTCCCAGGTTGCTGCTATGTGCTGAACTCTGTTTTTGCTGTTTTTGCTACTCTGGGTACTTTACCACTGCTGACCAGTGCTAAAGTGCAAGTGTTCCAAATGTGAAATTGAATATGCAATTGGCTTTTCCATGATTGGCATATTTGATTTACTAACAAGTAAATCCCTAGTAAAGTGCACCAAAGGTGCCCAAGTCCTGCAAATCAAATGCCACTAGTGGACCTGCAGCACTGATTGTGGTACCCACATCTGTGGCCCTGTAATCATGGCTCAGAACACTACTGCAGTGTTTGTGAGTGCATTTTTAAACTGCCAATTTGACTTGGCAAGTGTACCCACTTTCCAAGCCCAAACCTTCCCTTTTTATACATTTAAGGCACCCCTAACGTAAGCCCTAGGTAGCCTCATGGGCAGGGTGCAGTGTATGTTAAAGGTAGGACATGTAGTGATGTGTTTTTATGTGACCTAACACTGAAATACTGCCAAATTCAGTTTTCACTGTTGCGAGGCCTATCTCTTTCGTTGTTACACCGCGGCGCTCGCCGCGGCCGCGGGCTCAGGTTGCCGCGGCGCGGCACGTTAATTTTGCCGCGCCCGACGCCCGGGCCGCGGTAGACGCCGAGGCAGACACCCAGGTCGCGGGGGTCGCCGCGGCTCCAGCGAGGGCCATGAAGGCTCCAGGGAGCCGGTCTGGGGGTCACGGCGCTCGCCGCTCCCCCTTTTTCAAGTTCTGCCTTAAAGGCAGACGCGGCAGAGCCTGAAACCCCGAGGGGGTTTCAGGCATGGCCGCACACAGCGCATTATGCGCTTAACATTTATTTTTCTTGCATGTATTCACCTGCCCACCACCACTTACCGATGTTCCTAGGACAAACCGAACCCTTACACTGGGGGTTCTTTATACTTGCCTTTTTTCTCTTCCCAGCATGCTTACCACTTCCTCTCTACCCAGCATGCATTGTTTAACACACATACCTAATTCATTACTGTTTTCTTTTCCCCAATCCAAGATGGCGGTGTTCTACTTCCTGTTTCCTGTTTCCTGTCCAGGGGTATTTAAGGGGATTCCAACTGCCTGTTCATTGCGTTGCAACACTCCTTGGTGATAGTCACGCTCCTATTTGATATCCTTCTGCGAATCCTGTCTGTTCCTGATTGCTTTGTTTTCCTGCCTTCCTGAACTGCGGTCCTAATACCCTGGTGTCCTCCTTTTCGTTTCAGGGAGTTCCTGTGGAGGTTTTTTACCCTACTGGGGTTTTTCCTCTGGGACTCCTTCTGGAGGGCACGGACTGTAGTGGTTCGCTCATACCAAACAGCACCGTGGCTACCGGAAGGGGTCGCCCCTACCTCGGCCAGAGCAGAACCCGTCGGAACAAGGACCGTTCCCCTACGCCTCTCCGCTGCGAGGGTAAGACCGTTGAGAACCGCGACAGATTGCAACGCCCACAATTCCTGTTGCAGTCCGGAACTATGGATAACCCAGTGGTAAACACGGAACCTACTAACCAGGACCTACTGGCGACGATACAACAACAGGCTCAAGAACTCCAGCAATTACGTACTGAGAATACAGTTTATCGACAAGCCTTTGCCTCCAGGACCACAGATGTCCCTGCAGTAGCCGCCTCTACACCTCGATTTTCCGGGGATCCCACCACATTAAAAGAATTCCTGGATGCCTTAACGGTGTACTTTGCCTTTCGCCCCTCGCAATTTGTACAAGATAAGACCAAGGTGGGGTATTTGATTAGTGCCTTATCAGGACCAGCCTTGGCCTGGGCCACACCTCTAGTAACCAGAAACGATCCCTGTCTATCTAATTATTCCACCTTTATCACTACTTTTAAACAGATGTTTGAACGCCCTGGACTCGAGGCGTCAGCAGAAGAGGCTCTTTGCGAAGTCCAACAAGGGAGTCAGGATGTATTACAATACATCACCCGTTTCAGACAATTAGCTGCAGAAACAACCTGGGTGGAACGTACCTTGGTGACACTCTTCCGTAGAGGTCTAAGAGAGGACATCAAAGATGAACTAGTACATTCTGCCAGGATAGAAAACCTCAAAGGGTTGATGGACCAAGCACTAACTATAGAGTATCGGTTAAATGAACGACGAATGGAGAAAAAGAAGAGTCGTTTGCCTTTTCACTCAGTACCATCTCGTCCCTTCGCCCATCGTTCCGAGGAAGCCCGCCCTGAATCCAAGGGGAATACCGAGGAAGAGCCCATGCAGATTGAGACAGCTCGCGGACCTCTATCCGCCAGCGAAAGGGAACATAGACGAAGGAAGGGGCTTTGCCTATATTGTGGTGCAGCTGGTCACCTAATTCGCGCCTGCCCCATTCGTCCAACCAAGCCCTTGGGAAACGCCAACTCCCGTCCCCAGTAAGAAGGGTGAGGACGGGATATCGTGATATACCTTCTATTTGCTCTTCCAGGGAGGAAGGAACTGCTCTTTTTCTCTTACCAGTTACCCTCCATTTAACTGATGGCCGTGAAGCAAGAACTTTGGCTTTATTGGATTGCGGAGCCAGTGGCCTATATTTAGATGAAACCTGGGCCAAAGAACAACAAATAACACAAATACCCAAAGAAATACCAGAACAGGTACATACTGTTGATGGGTCACTCTTGGCCTCTGGACCGGTACAATACACCACCCCTACTTTCTGTTTACAGTTCGGTAAACATCAGGAAATTCTCTCGTTTGACTTAATCTCATCACCACACCATGTCATGATCCTGGGAATTCCATGGCTTACACAGCACAATCCTTACATCAACTGGGAAACAAAAACCATTTCGTTATCCTCCCATTTTTGTCAACACCATTGCTATCCGGCCGGGGATTATTGGTCCCCAAAAAGTCTCTCAACAGCACCTGCCCAGGTGGGAGGATCCATTAATGTTCTACAGGGAGTTCCCAGACAGTATCAGGACTATATCGATGTATTCCAGAAGCCAGAAAGACCTGAATTACCACCCCACAGAGAATACGACTGTGCCATTTCTTTAGAGCCAGACACTGTAGTTCCTTTTGGGCGGATGTACTCCCTCACCGAAACAGAGAAACAAATTCAGAAGGAGTACTTAGATGAGAATCTACAAAGTGGGTTAATAACTCCCTCCTCTTCACCCGCCGGGGCTCCTCTTTTCTTTGTACCAAAGAAAACCAAAGACCTGCGTCCCTGTATCGACTTCAGAGGGTTAAACAGGATCACTATCAAAGACCGGTATCCGCTACCCCTCATCAAAGACATCTTAGAAGCAGTCAGAGGAGCCAAGAGGTTCACTAAGCTGGATCTCCGAGGAGCCTATCATCTGCTAAGAGTCAGAGAAGGTGATGAGTGGAAGACCGCCTTTAGAACACCTTTTGGTCACTACGAATATAGAGTAATGCCCTTCGGACTCACTAATGCCCCGTCCATCTTTCAAAGATTCATGGATTCTATCTTTTCTGATCTTTTGCAACAAACAGTGGTAGTGTATCTTGACGATATCCTAATTTATTCGGTTCATCCAGAAGAACATTCCAAACACGTCCGCCAAGTCTTAGAAAGACTCCGACAACATCATTTGTTCTGTAAGCCTGAAAAATGCGAATTTGATCAGATAGAAGTGAAATATTTGGGATACTGTATAGACCAAACCGGAATTGCCATGGACTCAGACAAAGTACAGGCTATATTGAACTGGCCATCTCCTTCTTCCATCAAGGAGACTCAATGTTTTCTGGGACTAGCCAACTTCTACCGGCAGTTCATAGCAGACTTTGCCCAGAGAACCAGCTTCATTACTCAAACCCTCAAAAAGGAACACCTAAAGAAAGGTTTTTGTTGGACACCAGGCGCTGAGTCAGCTTTTCAGGACTTAAAGAAAGCCTTTAGTCAAGCCCCTATTCTTCGACACCCAGACACTAGCAAACAATTCATTGTTGTCACAGACGCCTCAGAAAGAGCCATTGGGGCTGCCTTGTTACAAAGACAAGACGATGATGACCGAGAACACCCTGTATTCTATCTATCCCATATTCTATCTGATTCTGAGCGAAACTATTCCGTGCTAGAACGCGAATTACTCGCCTTAAAGGTCGCGTGCACTGAATGGAGACACTTTTTGATGGGATCAAAGGAGCCCTTCGAAGCCCGGACCGATCATAGAAATCTACAGTGTTTAAGAAATTTCCAGTGCCAAAATAGCCGGCAAGCTCGATGGGCCTTCTTCTTCAGCCAGTATGATTTCTATATCACCTACATCCCTGGTTCTCAGAACATCCTGGCGGATGCCCTGTCCCGACGTTATCCTGGGTGCGGTGATTCCGCGGTTCAAAACTTATTCGACAACAATAAAATCATAGGGGTAGCACAGACCTTTTTAGATCAAGTTAAGTCTGAATATGCCCGTCTACACGAAACAGAACTAAAGAGGTTACGTCCACAGCTGCACATAGATCATGACTACTATTATCATGATAAGGCCCTGTTTTTACCCACTAAAACAGTGCAAATCGAAGCCTTACACATGTGCCATGATTCTCCTATTGCGGGTCATCGAGGAGTGAAAGCGACTCAAGATCTTTTGCTTCGCTCTTTCTGGTGGCCAACTCTCAAGGCTGACACTGAGGCATATGTGTTATCCTGTCCTACATGTGCTCAAGCCAAGACACCCCGAACCAGACCTGTGGGCTTACTCCGCCCATTACCTGTTCCCCCAGGCCCATGGCTTACCATATCCACCGATTTTATGTGCGCCTTACCTTCCTCAATGGGAAACCACGTCATAATGGTAACTGTGGACTCCTTCACCAAGATGGCCCACTTCACGGCCTTGAGAAAGTTACCCACGGCAAAGGAGTTAAGTCAGGTCTTTACTCAAGAAATTTTCAGGCTACATGGGCTACCCCAAGTTATTATATCAGACAGAGGTCCCCAATATATCTCCCGTTTCTGGATCCAATTCTGCAAGATCTTGGGGATCCAGGTGGCCTTGTCATCCGGGTTCCACCCTCAAACCAATGGACAAACAGAACGACTCAATCAGGGTCTCGAGCAGTACTTACGTAGCTTCTGTAACGCTACACAAAGTAATTGGGCTCCCTACTTACCGCTTGCCGAATTCTCCTATAATAACTCTCTACACAGTGCCTCTAAAGTCTCTCCTTTCTATGGCTCCTATGGTTTCCATCCCAGGGCCTTCCCAACTCCCCTGAGAGACAACTCCAACCTTCCCGCCATCTCCTCTTTCGTTCGACAGCTACGGGGTATACAGCGAATTATCCATTCTAACCTTGTGTCCGCCAAGTCCCGCATGAAGACAATAGCAGATAGGAGACGCTGTGCGGCTCCTCTATATCAAGTCCATGATAAGGTCTGGCTCTCCTCTAGATTCCTATCTCTCCGACTCACCCAAAACAAATTCAAGCCCCGCTTTTATGGTCCCTTTCTCATTCTCAAGAAGATCAACCCAGTGTCCATGCGTCTTCGCCTACCTCGGACATGGAAGATCCACCCAGTATTCCATGTCTCGCAACTGAAACCTTACCGTCCTGATCTCTTTCATAGGCAGTTGCCCTGTCCCCCTCCTTTGTTGGTTGACAATGTGCCTGAATACGAAGTGCAGGAGGTCTGTGACTCTCGATTTTTCCATGGGGGCCTCCAATACCTTATTCATTGGAAGGGATACCCTTTGAGTGAGTGTTCCTGGGAGGATGCCTCTTCAGTCCATGCTCCTCTTTTAATCCGCCGCTTTTTTCGGCTCTTCCCTCACAAACCCGGGGCCTCGGGGAGGGGGCATACTGTTACACCGCGGCGCTCGCCGCGGCCGCGGGCTCAGGTTGCCGCGGCGCGGCACGTTAATTTTGCCGCGGCCGACGCCCGGGCCGCGGTAGACGCCGAGGCAGACACCCAGGTCGCGGGGGTCGCCGCGGCTCCGGCGAGGGCCATGAAGGCTCCAGGGAGCCGGTCTGGGGGTCACGGCGCTCGCCGCTCCCCCTTTTTCAAGTTCTGCCTTAAAGGCAGACGCGGCAGAGCCTGAAACCCCGAGGGGGTTTCAGGCATGGCCGCACACAGCGCATTATGCGCTTAACATTTATTTTTCTTGCATGTATTCACCTGCCCACCACCACTTACCGATGTTCCTAGGACAAACCGAACCCTTACACTGGGGGTTCTTTATACTTGCCTTTTTTCTCTTCCCAGCATGCTTACCACTTCCTCTCTACCCAGCATGCATTGTTTAACACACATACCTAATTCATTACTGTTTTCTTTTCCCCAATCCAAGATGGCGGTGTTCTACTTCCTGTTTCCTGTTTCCTGTCCAGGGGTATTTAAGGGGATTCCAACTGCCTGTTCATTGCGTTGCAACACTCCTTGGTGATAGTCACGCTCCTATTTGATATCCTTCTGCGAATCCTGTCTGTTCCTGATTGCTTTGTTTTCCTGCCTTCCTGAACTGCGGTCCTAATACCCTGGTGTCCTCCTTTTCGTTTCAGGGAGTTCCTGTGGAGGTTTTTTACCCTACTGGGGTTTTTCCTCTGGGACTCCTTCTGGAGGGCACGGACTGTAGTGGTTCGCTCATACCAAACAGCACCGTGGCTACCGGAAGGGGTCGCCCCTACCTCGGCCAGAGCAGAACCCGTCGGAACAAGGACCGTTCCCCTACGCCTCTCCGCTGCGAGGGTAAGACCGTTGAGAACCGCGACATTCGTAGGTTAACATGGGTGCTGCCTTTGAATATCCTTAAAGTGCAGTTTCCCTTTGAGAGAAGATAGAAATATGGAGTTTGGGGAGCTCCGAACTCACAATTTAAAAATACATCTTTTAGTGAAGTTGGTTTTTAGATTGTTAGTTTTAAAATGCCACTTTTAGAAATAAGTTGATTTCTTGCTTAAACCATTCTGTGACTCTTATGGTTTGTGGGTTCCCTGCCTGGGTCAGAATGACAGTTGGGTTGTTTGTGACTCTCCTCTAGACAGTGACACAAAGGAAGCTGTGTTGTAGCCTTCACATCATGATGAGCCATCTGGGCTAAAGTGGAGGGAGGAGTGGTCACTTACACCTGAAAGGGCTGTGCCTGCCCTCACACAATGCAGCCTCCAACCTCCTGGTGTGTGTCTAGGGTCTGGCCTGGGCAAGGCAGGATCCTGTAAACAACAGAGACTTCTCTTTGAAGTTGGGCAACTTCAAAGTCAGAAAGGGGTATAAGTATTGTACCCAAAACCCCAGACTTTAGATCACCTCAAGATTGCTTGAAGGATTCAAGAGGAACCTCGATTACGAGAAGAGCTGAGGAGAAGTGCTGCCCCTGCCTGTGCTTTGTTGGGCTATCCTGCAGTTGCTACTTCTGCATGTGAAAGGGGACAAAGACTGGACTTTCCTGTGCATACCTGCTTGAGAGGTATCTCCAAGGGCTTAGACTGAGCTTGCCGCCTGTTTTTGAAGCATCAGGGTCAGCAAAGGCCTCACCACCCAGTCTCTGAGTCTGCATGCTGTGGACTCTAGCTTGTCAGAGGGTGCCATTCCAGTTCCTGGGCCCATGACAGTGAATTTCTGGTAAAATCCTGGGAAACGATGCTGGACAACGCTCTGCGACTTCACAAGAACGCTGCTGTGCGGAACCCATGACGCTGCCTGCACCTAAAGCCGTGGTCCTCGCAGAAACGCAATAACCCCATCGACATCGCAGGCCCGCATCACCGACGACGTCCCAAGAACTTACAAGATCAGAGTGTCGTAGCACTGACATTCATGACACCCGACTCCGTTGCAGCGCCTGTGACACTGTGACGTGACCGCGACCCGCTGAGAGTGCCCCGCAGCATCATGACTTCGCCGTACTTCAACTTTGCCAGAGGTACCTAGGCAACTATCGCCACCTCACCGCCACCGCTCCGCAGCAAGGACCCGACGCCTCTTCATGATGCCTCTACTCCTTCACCTCACAGCACAGGAACTGACACTGCATCGGATCCTACGACGCCTCACTCCCTGACTCTGTGCACCGGCCTGTTTTCCACACTTTTGCTAAAGTACGGTACCTTGGGGTCTGTGTGACTCTGTAAATGGCTTCAGTGGTGTTGCATTGTGGGAAACGACTCCATCACAACACCGCTTAACATCAAATTGCAGCATTGGTGCTTCTAGGCACTATTTTTGTGTTTTAAAGTCATATTTTTAATTGTGCACTGTGGATTTTTATCGGATTTTGTCTTGTTTACTTAGATACATTTTCACTACTTTTTCTAAACTAGTGGGGTGTCCATTTTGTAGTGTTCCACTGTATTACTGCGTGTGTTGGTACAAATACTTTAAACATTGCTTCTGGTCATGCCAAGCTACTAAGGGGGTGAGCAGGGGTCAACCAGGTGTGTTTCTCCTTTGTCCTGCGTAGAGGGAGGGTCCTTGCTTGGACAGGGGGCAACCTGACAGCCATCCAAAGACCCAATTTCTAACAGATGCCATTAGCAAAAGAGAAAATGGAAGTCCCATTGAAGACATTAGTGTTCCTGGGCATAGAGCTTGGCACAGTGGAAGGTGTGTGCTTACTCCCTGAATCAAAATTGGAAGACTTTAGAAGGTGGATTGAGATTCTCAGCAGGAGGAGAAAAGCAACTCTGGGTGAGCTTTAGCAACTATTGGGGAGACTGAATTTTGCCACCAGGGTGATTCCAGCAGGCAGGCCATTCGCCAGGCACCTAACTAAAGAGCTAACGAAAACATCCAAGAGTCAGATTGACCAAAGGGATGAAGGAGAGAACCCAGGGTGCCGGCCGGCCAAATAGAGCTATTCACAAATGCAGCCGGGGTAAAAGCTTTGGCACAATGCTTGGCTCAGCGTGGATTGCAGAACCGTGGCCTCACATGTGTGAACAGAAGGGCATGGGGCGTAATATTACATTACTGGAATGTTTCCTCATTGTGGTGGCTTTTACAATAAGGAGATCACGTTTAGCTACCATGCAGGTCACGCTATGGTCAGACAACCATTCAGTGGTGCAGGCTATAAATGTGGGCACAGCACAGCACAGAACCCACCAGTGATGCACCTTTTACAGCACCCGGTAGGATGCCAATTAAAAGGGAACATAGGCATGTACCAGGCTGTGAAAACAATATTGCTGATGCCTTGTCTCGTTTCCAATGACAAAGATTCAGAGAACTGGCACCGGAGGAGGACAAGGAAATGATTCAGGTACCTGGGTACTTGTGGGAGTTAGTGGAGCCTAGTTGTCAACTTTAGTGGCTCATGCCCTAGCCACAAAAACCAACACAAGATATCTTAAGTGCTGGGAGACATTCAGTTGGGCAACACAGGTACAGGAGCCACGGGCCATAACCGCACAGGATGCATATAGGTTCATTGCGGAAACATGTGAGAATTACGAGAGCAGGAGTTGGACTCATTTAAGCGCAGTAGCTTTTTACTCTAGGCTTGCGTGGAGTGATGATCCTACTGACACTTTTTTGTGCAGGACGGCCATGAAGGATTGGGGTAGGTTACAGCCCAAGCAACAAGACAAGAGGTGCCCATTCTGAAGCAGCTATTAGAAAAGCTTGCTGAGGTTTGCGCGGACGATCATGAGCAATTGGTTTTTAGGACAGCCTTTAGTTTGGCCTTCTTCGGAGCATTTAGAGTGGGTGAGTTAGTAGCACTGGCAAGAGCAAAAGCTGGGGCAGCGTGCCTTCTAGGCAAGGATGTAACTTTCAGGCAGGATTGGGTGGTGATATAGCTTAGAAGGTCAAAACCAGATCAGTTGGGCAGGGCAAAAAGTCACAACTAAATTGCCTTGAGAATAGCAGCTTTTGCCCAGTATGTTTGTTGTGGGTATATGTAGACAGGGGGGCCCACCAAACAAGCCTTTATTCCAGCATAAGGATGGTTTCTACTTGAGCAGGTTCCAATTCATCGGGGTCATGATGATGACACTGGAGAGAGCTGGCCTTAATCCCAGCAGCAATGACTCTCACTCTTAAAGAATAGGTGATGCAATCACAGCAGTGGCCCATGGTCTAGAAAAAAAGCGTCTCAAGTGCATTGGGTGCTGGGAATCCAGGACTTTTAAGGTTCAGCTCCTAATTTTACTTATCTTTCAACAGGCCCTGGGGGCGAATCATGCACAGCATGGATCGTGGGCCACTCATTCGTTTCCAGAGTGCAAAATGAGCAGAAGAGCAGAATGCTGTTCAGCGGATATTGTTGTATAACACAAAGGTCGTTTGGCTGGCCCAACCAGGAATGAGGTGGGAGCAGCTGTTGCCAGATGTAAATAGGGCAAGCCACCCAGATGCATTAGTTATACATCTGGGTGGAAATGACCTTGCAAAGATGAATAGAAGAGAGTTGCTGGGGGCCATGACAGCATGTCTGGCAGCAATAGCACAGCTAGTGTAACCAGCTGAAGTAATATGGTCAGAAGTCACAGGCAGGGAGGCATGGCGAGGGCCCCTGGATGCTGGGGCAGTTGAACAGTCCAGGAGGAAGCTAAACATTTCTATGTCCAAGCTATGCAGAGCCAATTCATGGGGGTTCGTGAGGCATGGCTTCATTAATCTAAGGTCCCGGGGTATTGAGGAGCAGATGGGGTGATATGTTCTTTCTTAATATAGTGGGGGAGCTAGAGAACTTTGGTTTCTCATGAAGTAAGAAGGTGGGCTATGGTGGAGTGGTGCAATCAGCTGTGAAACATAGTGCTCAAAAGATGAGGAAATACCCTGAAAGTTCCTCTGGGATGCCTGATGGCACAGGCGGCATGGGGCAAAAAAGACTTAGTAAAATGGGCAGCGGCAGGCGGGCATGGCACTTGTGTCCCAGGCAGGGTCAGGATTGCCAACAAGGATTTGGCTGCAAGGGAACACGCTGGGACCCCGATGGGCAGAACATACAAAAGCTTATGACAGGACCGGTTAAATGGGTCATATGATTGACTGCCATTTCGTTTGTTGTTAACCTTGTATGTTTTTAATAAAACTGTGGACGTGTTTAGCCAACAATGCCTCCATCGTGATTGGGGATGGGGCTCAAAAGTATGGTCGTGAGTGAAATGGGTTCTCGTGTGTCTGGGAGTTACAGTTATACATCAGAAAGACTTATTGGAGGGGTAGAAGAAATGAAATACATTGCTGTAGGGGTATTTAATGCTCTGAGTGCTGCACCAGTCAATGATTCAAGTACAAGCACAGCTGCAGTATGTTCTTAAGTATGTAAGTAAGTAGGGATGTTGTGTAATGGTCAGAGCTGCCGACTTTGGAACTGGGGAACAAGGTGTGAGTCGCAGCGTCGGCTCAGCATCCTTTGATTCTGGCCAAATCATTTAATCTCCCTGTGCCTATGGGTGATTCTGGAAAATCACTTAAGCGATCATTACGACCCTGGCTGTGGGTGATAAAGCGGTAGTAATACCGCCAACAGGCTGGTGGTAACTACCGCCAAATTATGACCATAGTGGTGATATGTCTGAAAGATAGCCAATGTACCACACTGACCGCCAGGACGGAAACAACAGTCCCCACAGCGGTAGCTGCCTGCAGCCAGGCGGACGACAAAGTTCTGCCCACCATATTAAGACCCTTCAATCTGCCACCTTTTCCGGGGCGGTACCAACGCCATCAAAAGCCTGGCGGAACCAGAGCACAGAGGTCAAAGGACTCACCATTGGAGACACAGGGAAGAACTACGTCGCCATGGAACCCGAACTGCATGTTTTCCCGATGATCTTCTATGTCATGGTCCAGCACAAACAGCAACGCCGGCGAAGACGACGACGGTGAGTACAGCCACATAGCACACAAGGGAGGGTGGGAGGAAAGTTACAGTGACACACACACACACAACACTCACACCATACACACAAGCAGATGCACAAGACATTGTCCCAGATAATCGGCAGAATAATGCAAGGACAACAGATATGTACAAATGTACAAAAAAGGGACAAAGCCCAGTCCATAGTTCACAGGCCCCACATGGCCGCAGGGCAAAGTCCAAGGCCCCACTCAACTCCTACACCAATACGGAGAGACAAATAGGCAGGCACCTCAGGGGGAGGGGGACACCTCAGCCATCTGCGGAAACAAGACCACTGGTTCTGGAGGGGCAACATGCCCTGTGCTTGGACCGGGGGAGTGCAAGGACACAGTCTCTCGAGTGGGTGACTTGCCCACTGGTTCTGGAGGGGGCAACATGCCCTATGCTTGGTCCTGGGAGTGCCAGGCTACAATCTCTCAAGTGGGTGACTTGCCCACTGTTTCTGGAGGGGGCTTCATGCCCTGTGCTTGGTCCTGGGGCGTGCAAGGCCACAGTCTCTCGACTGGGTGAATACCCACTGACTCTGGAGGGGGCAACATGCCCTGCGCTTGCTCCTGGGGAGTGCAAGGCAGAGTCTCTCGAGTGGGTGACTTGCCCACTGGTTCTGAAGGGAGCAACGTGCCCTGTGCTTGGTCCTGGGGCACGCAAGGCCACAGTCTCTCGAGTGGGTGAATACCCCACTGGTTCTGGTGGGGGCAGGCCGCACATCAACCCATGGAGACTGGACTATATGGCATCTGCCGGCGGTGGAGGCTGGACTGTGGTGGTGGTTCTAGGAGGCTCTTGCTCAGCCCCTGCACCCTCTGATGGCTGCACTGTGGTGGTGGTTGTCGGAGGCTTCTGCTCAGTCCCTGCACCTTCTGATGGCTGCACTGTGATGGTGGTTGTGGGAGGCTTCTGCTTAGCCCCTGCACCTTCTGATGGCTGCACTCTGGTGGTGGTTGTGGGAAGCTCCTGCTCAGCCCTTGCAACCTCCGATGGCAGCCCTGTGGTGGTGGTTGTGGGAGGCTCCTGCTCAGCCCTGCACCCTCTGATGGCTGCACAACCACAGCTGGCAGTGGGGCTCTGTGACAGCTGCTGGTGCAGGCTCCTTCCCCTTCTTTGTGGCTCGTGCAGGCTCCTTCCCCATCTTTGTGGGTGGTGCAGGCTCCTCCCCCTTCTTTGTGGCTGGTGCAGGCTCCTTCACCTTCATTATTTGTGGCCTAGAATCCTTTCCACCACGAGTAGGTGCTGCTAACACTGGGCCCGTGGACTGTTTGGCTGAGGTGCTTGGCTGGGTCCTGGATACCCTGCCCATACGTGCAGGACAGGGTGGGGAGGGGTAGGGAAGAGATAACTCTGGGAAAGGAAAAGCTTTTTAGGGACATTAGGGCAGAAAGAGGGAGAAGTAATGGGAGTGGAGGATGAGGGAGTGGTTATTGGAGGTGTTTGTCTGCTGGATTTGGGTGCAAGTGCATGGGCTGTATGCTCTTGTGAGGTGGATGGCTGTTGGGTGTCTGAGTGCTTGTATTTGTGAACTTTAGGAGGGGGGACAGACACGGTGAGAGACGACACAGGGGACGTGTGCATGGATGTTGTGGAGGTGTCTGCAAGTGAGGTGTGTGTTCTGCATGGTGTGGTGATGATGCAGGTAGTGGATGATGATGTAGTGCATGCAGGTGTGAGTGTGAACGTAACTGGGTGGGAGGTAATGGAGGAGGAGGAGGGGGAGACTATGGAAATAGTGGATGTTGTTGTGTCTGCAACTGGATGGTGTTTGTGTGAATGCCTGTGGGATGAAGTGTGGTGCTTGTGTTTGCCTGTGACACTCTTGGGTGGTGTCTTGTGTGCATGCTCGTCTGACTGTGTGCTTGGGATGGGTTGGGGTTGGTTGGGGTTGAGGAGAATGGGACTGGGAAGTAGAAGTTGGAGGGGGGCGGTTGAAACAGGAACAATGGCTGCCATCAGAGAGGAGGCCAGAGCCTGGATCAATCTCTGTTGGGCCTCCAATCCACTGTGAATGCCATCTAGGAACGCATTAGATTGCTGCATCCGGGCTGCCAGCCCCTGTATGGCATTCACAATGGTTTACTGACCTACAGAGATGGATCTCAGGAGGTCAATAGCCTCGTCACTCAGGGCAATAGGGCTCACTGGGGCAGGGCCTGAGAAGCCTGGGGCAAAGGAGATGCCCACCATCCTGGGAGGGTGGTGCTGGTACAGGGGTTGTGGCTGTACCTGCAGCTGGGGTGGTCACAAAGGTGTCCGCCACCACCAGGGAGCTCCCATCGGAGGAGGTATCTGAGTCTGTGTTGTCCCCTCCAGTCCCCGCTATGGTGCTCTCCTCACCCTCTGTCCCACTGGTGCCCTTAGCGTCAGTGGACTCTGCCTCCAGGGTCCTGTGGGATAGAGCTCCCTCACGTCGCTGGTGCTTCTGCTCCTCCGCCAGATGATGGTAATGCACATAAGGACAGGATGACAAAACAAGAAAGGGGGGAAGAGAGACAAAGGATACACTGGGTCAATGACTGCACCAACACCACCGTTGGGGTACACAGCACCCTCACACGCCGGGTACAGGCCTACGCACTATACATTGCCCTACCAGTGATATTGCTTGCCACCAAGGCATGAGGAGTAGCACACACCGCCAACTGCAGAACACCTGGGACCCACACAGTCCTAACCAGTAGTGGATGCTAACATGCTAGGTAGGCAGTATTTCCCATTCAGGCCCTTAGCCACCAGAGGACCTACGCTGCTATGTCTGGCCTGGCCTAGGGGCACCCATTGACACACAACCATTACCAGGATACCACTCCTCCAATGATGGCCACTGTACTCACCCCCTTGTGGCTGCTGTGATGCCCTCAAGCGCCCATCCAGCTCAGGATAGGCTACCTCCAGTATGTGGCCAGCAGGGGGGTCAGGGTCCAACGGGCATCCTTTCCTCGTTGGAAGGCCATCCCCAGCTGGGCCTCCACAGTCTTCCATGCCAAGCGTCTCAGGTCCTCCCACCGTTTCCGACAGTGGGTGCTCTGCCTGCCATAGACCCCAAGGATCTGCGCCTCCTTGGTGATGGCACGCCATATACCCTTCTTTTGATGGGCGCTGACCTGCAGAGGCAATACATACAGGAGAACACCATTAGACAAACAGTCCAGCCATTAACACAAATGGCCCAACATACCCGTTTTCATCACCATTGGCACACACATAGCCCAGCCCAAAACATGTACACTGTCAAGAGGACATCCACCCACCCCCCTTACACTATGCTGTCACACACAACTTCATGCCACATGTATCGTGCCCACAGTGTACTCACCTGTTGGTCTGAAGGCCCATGCAGCAGTCTGTACTGGGGTAGGACCCCATCCACCAGTCACTCCAACTTCTCAGAAGTGAAGGATGGGGCCCTTTCCCTGGTCACACGGGCCATGGTAGGTTCCAGACACAGGTCACAGCAGCACATGCAGTGTAGGTCCTCTCCTATAAGTAATGAAGATGATAGAAAATGGCGGTCAAGTCCGCGGCGGTGCATACCGTCACCACCGGTGTAGATTACCATTGGTCACTGTACCCCATAGTGCCCAATTATAACCAATGAGGAGTTGCACAGTGATTCAGGACGCCTACCGCCATGGCGCACAACATCAGCGGCATTACCTCACTTCCACCTATCCCTCCACACAGGACAGGCAGATGCTATTTCGGGGGGGGGGGCAGGCCTATGGATTAATGCTGCGTCACAGGATAAGTAGGCACATAGGCACCCCCATTTTCAGACCCCTGGTGGACTTGGGTACACTGGAGGACAGGCACATTATCCTCACATATAGACTAGATAGGGCCACAATCACAGTGCTGTGCCCAATTGGAGCCTGACCTGATATCTGCTGTCCGTCAGCCCACTGGGCCCCCCCTCTTGTACAAGTGTTATCAGTTCTCCATTTCCTGGCAACTGGTTCTTTCCAAGTGACAGTGGCCTTGGCAGCAGGAATATCACAACCAATGTTCTCAATAGTGCTGACAAGAGTGTTGTCTGCCCTGATAAAACACATGTGCAGCTACATTGCATTTGCTCAGGGTGAGGATATGGCAGCTGTGAAGGTCGGATTCTCTGCAGTGGGACATATCTCCAATATAATTGGGGTGATTGATGGAACACATATTGCATTTGTGCCCCCTTGCCAGAATGAACAGGTGTCCAGGAATCGTAAGAGTTACCACTCCATAAATGTGCAGATGGTGTGCTTGGCGGACCAGTATATCTACCACATCAATGCTAAGTATCCTGGGTCGGTGCATGATGCTTTTTTCCTGAGGAATAGCACCATCCCAAATGCGATGGCACAACTACAGAGGCACAGGGTGTGGCTCATAGGTGAGCCCTGGTTCCCACTCAGTATATGTTGGTGTATGCCTATGGTGTTGGCCAAATAGGATAGTGTGTGGCTAAATATTGTCACTCAGTATTTGCAGGTGACTCTAGTTACTCAAACCTATCATGGCTGCTGACCCCTGTGAGGAATGCCAGGACAAGGGCAAAATAAAGTTATAATGAGGCACATGGGAAAACCAGAAGGATCATTGAAAGGACCTTTGGCCTCCTGAAGGCCATTTTCCCCTGCCTTCATCTGACAGTGGATCCCTGTGCTACTCACCCAAGAAGGTCTGCCAGATAGTCATGGTATGCTGCATGTTGCACAACCTGGCCCTCAGACACCATGTACCTTTTCTGCAGGAGGAGAAGACTGGAAATAACCCTGTAGCAGCAGTGGACCCTGTGGACAGTGAGGGTGCGGAGGCAGAGCATGAGGATGTGTACAACAGAACATCTGTGATCCATGTACTTCCAATTACACACATGTGAGACAGTGCAACTTAACATTTCTATGACTTTGGTTGTATTCTGTGTGACATTGGCATGCTGATTTTACCACTTCTATGCCCACTTACTGTTACCTATGGCTATTCATTTAGCAGATGTTGGTGATTTGACAAATACTTCTGCTGTGATAACAACAGAAACAGACAGCTACAGGTCATTGATTATGTGCTCCTTCTATGTACAGCTCTTCTGCAATGGTTGTACCTGTTTCAATCAATACATATTTGAAATACATGACATACTCGAAATCAATTTATATCAAAGGGTGTTTAATGTAGTACTAATATATGGAGGGGAAAGTGCATTGGGATGGGGTGATGATGGAGGAAAGTCCAGGGTATTGTTATCGTCGGTTCGTAGCACAGGTGCATTTTGTCCAAGGGGACATAGGAAGGGGTGGACAGGGTGACTGAGTATGACACAAGGGGGACAATCAGGAGTGTCTCATTTCCTGGATGGGGTCTTGGCAAGTGTCACTGGGTTCTGTCTGGATCACAGGGAATGTTTGCGGGGTGTTCACCTTCTGTAGGGGGAGGGGTGCTGGTGGCCTTTGGGTCCTATGGCGTGGCCTCCTGGCCACTGGTGAAAGTGGAAGGCTGTTCAGATGGCTGGCTAGTGGCAAGGGCCCGCTGGTGTGACACTGCCTCCCTGATAATGTTGGCCATGTCTGCCAGCACCCCTGCTATGGAGATCAGGTGTTGCTGATGGCCTGCAAGTCCTCCCTGATACGCTGATACTATCCCTCCTGCAGCCACCTGTTCTCCTGCACATTGTCTAAGATCTGGCCCATTGTGTCTTGGGAATGTTGATAGGATCCCAGGATCTCAGAGAGCACCTCCTGGAGAATCGGTTCCCTGCTCCTGTCCTCCCTCTGGCACATGGCAAGCCTTCCAGGTTCCCTGTTGGCCTGTGTCTCTGTCCCCTGAACCGTGTGCCCACTTCCACTGACCACAGGTCCCTGATTGTCTTGTGTACGAGGTGTGGACTGTGATCTCTGTAGAGGTGGGCACACTGCTGATTGACGTGTCCTGGGGACAGAGGTTTGGGGACGCTGGGTTGGTGCTGTGGTGTTTTTTCCTAATAGAGGAGGCTCTATGGTGGTCTGTGACTGGGCTTGGGTAACCAGCTGTCCAGTGGTCCCTGATGGGCCAGGTAGATCATCCAGATCCTGAAGACCAGAGTTACTGTGATCACTGTAGGCCTCTTCTGTTGGGGGACTGGATAGTGGTGGCACCTCCTCTCCAGTGATATTGGCTGGGGTACCTGTGGGGATTGAAATGATGTATTATGCTTCATGTGTATGACATATTGTACATCCCTGGCTTCCCCTCTATGGTTGGTGTTGCCCTGCCAGCTTTTACTTGTGTATGTTGGTGTATGGTGGGATTGTTTCCCTATGCTGTGCATGCTTTAGTGATGAGTGTCCATGCAGGGCTGTGAGAGGTGTCCATGCATTGGTACAGCATGCAGAGCTT